>NW_027510325.1:0-312386 GCF_048772815.1 Callospermophilus lateralis
CTATTGCCCTTCTCGGACTATTCCCTGAAGACCTTAAAAGAGCGTACTACAGGGATACTGCCACATGGATTTTCATAGCAGCACAATTCACAATTGCTACACTGTGGAACCAACCCAGATGCCCTTCAATAGATGAATGGATAAAAAAATGTGACTTTTATATACTATCGAGAATTACGCAGCACTAAAAAATGACAAAATCATGGAATTTGCAGGGAAATGCATGGCACTGAGCAGATTATGCTTAGTGAATCTAGCCAATCCCTAAAAAACAATTACCAAATGTCTTCTTTGATATAATGAGAGCAACTAAGAACAGAGCAGGGAGGAAGAGCATGAAGAAAAGATTAACATTAAGCAGAAACATGACGTGGGAGGGAAAGGGAGAGAAGAGGGAAATTGCATGGTAATGGAGAGAGACACTTATTGTTACACAAAATTACATATAAGAGGTTGTGGGAAAATAAACAAGGAGAGAAATGAATTACAGTAGGTATGGTAGAGAGAGAAGATGGGAAGAGAGGGGAGTGGGGATAGTAGAGTATAGGAAAGGTAGCAGAATACAACAGTAACTAATAGGGCATTATGTAAAAATATGGATGTGTAACTAATGTGATTCTGCAATCTGTATTTGGAGTAAAAATGGGAGTTCATAACCCACTTGAATCTAATGTATGAAATATGATATTCAAGAGCTTTGTAATGTTTTGAGCAACCAATAAAAGAAAAAAAAAGTAGCAACATATATGCCAATAGAAATTCATCATGAAAAGTATATAATCCACAGATCGAAAAATGTTCATTTTACTGAACATGGATTCATGTATAATGTTTTTCAACTAGGAAGCTCACCCATAGGTTGAATTTTCCGTTCCAACAGCGTTTAGGAGGAGTGAACTCTTCTCTCAATTTGCATCTGCCAATTCAGCCACCTCACAAGTGTATACGAGTGATATCAGGTAGAATTCTATATGTGCATATAAAAATACATGTACTGAATAGGCTACAGAGAGAGGGAGACAGGGATTCACATATTTGCTAATTTTAAAAACACATTTAGAACTATTTCAACAAAAAAATTGACTAGACTTATAACTCCTACATTATATAATGCAAAAGGCAATTCCAACAATACACAATGCGTCCTCTGAACTGCTTGTGTTTCTTCTCTTTTTGGCTTATTTTTCACCATCATATTAGGATTATTAGTCAGAGACTAGTAGGGTATGGGTTAGTGTCAGGGATTCAGTATTTCAAATGGAAAATTGAAAAATGAATCCAATGTGTATGTAAATATATGCTACACAAAAATCTTCCCACTCACATCCAGAACAATGCCTTGACATTACCTACGCCCCAAGTAAAACACAATTAGAATAGAAAAGTGTGAAAATCTATGAATACATATATGGAATGGAATATGCTCGGGAGTTCACAACCTTGGAGGTGGTAGAGGAGTTTCCAAAAGTAAAGGACAGGGTAAACACTCCACAAAAAGGAGCTCTGCTGGCCTAAGAATTCTTGGGAAACGGCTTCTGAGGTTGGGCACTTGAAATATATGTTGTTGTCATGAGCTTTAGCTTCCTTTGTAGTGAGACCATCATAGCTGGGTCTGCATCTATGTAACCGAAAGACATGGTTTCTTATATTTCAATGAACATGAGGCAGCAGTGCTCAATTCTCTCTTTGTAGCTAAACTGTGTCCATTGGAAGCTAAGTGTCTCCCAGTGGGGACTGTGAAGACATTTGGTCATCCTCCACTTTTCGTGGTATTTCTTGCTGCTGCACTGGGAATTTGGTATTTGCTTCACAAAACATAAAAAGTTCATCTGAGATACAGTGCTGGAGGGAGTTCTGTCACGTGTGGTGCGTCAGGGTCTGCAGGAGAATGCACCAACCAGGCTTGTATCCCACATAGCTTGCCCCAATAACCATAGCAACCTGATTCTGAATATTGCCCTGAAAACTCTCCATTTAACAAGATGCCTTTACATATAAGGGTCTGATGTCTGCACTATATCAGTCACAAAAGATTTGGAAGCCAATGGCAGATTCACATGGCCCCAACATGATGTTTTATCACACACCTGCCCACCACTGCTCTAGCCCCCCTACTCAGCAGGCTCCAAATTACTGGCTTCTCTTGTTCTACACCATTTTAATGAAACCCAGTCAAAAACAAGGCACTGTCTGGTATACACATGATCAGCAACAGGACATCAAAAGTTTCTGCAGTGCCACCTGGTCATGGGAATTTCAAAAATTTCATGGTATTTATCTAGAAATTTTTCAAGGATGAAGTTAGAGGCACTGTGGGTTTCAATTCATTCAGGAACCATTAAGTGTTGAGAAAGTCCATTACAATGAACGCTCTGGAGAACTCTCACAGTCAATGCTTCTCAAACAGTTGCCAAAAGGTCTCCTAAAGCCAGGCCAACTGACATCTACAATGTGAGGTCCATGTGTGTTTTGACTCTCAAATATGGGTGCTAAGTCTTTCAGAATAAAATCATGTGATATCCTGGCTGAGATTCTCAGGCCTCTGTGGAAACCACCCTGGGCCTAGATCTCAGTTTCCAAGAGTGAGTCTCATGCGTGGCCTCCTAAAATCCCAACACAATTCATGGCAATACTTCTCTGAGGTCAGTTTCAGAACTCAGTCTCTAAGGGGAATCACACCAGAGTTCAAGCCCAGGTGGACCCAGTCATCCCTTCCATCCGCCAAAAAATGACCACAATTAAAATCAAAACACTCCCACAGGGCCATCATCTTCTTCCATGTAGACACTCATCATAACCTCCAGCTGGAGGTTTCTATGAGCCCAAATAAGCTCACTTGCCCCTCATTTGCCTAAAATCATGATGGCCTGGACACTCTTCCTGTGAACCAGGAATGATCAAATATTCCTGCTGTTAAAGTGTTCCACTTCTCCAATTTGAGGCCTACTGGCTGTAGGGTATAGATTCTTTATGTGATTTGGAGTCATGAGAAAACCCAAGCAAATATGGGCTAGCCTCTGCAGGGATTTCAAGAACTCATTTGACCCAAAGGATCCCTATTCTCACTTTATGAAGGTCAGGAACCTAAAACAAGAAGGCAAAAATATTCATCAACAATGACTGCTCTTTTGGCCATTTTAGTTTTGGAAGCACATGGGATCTTTCTTTAGATCCATCAGGTGCTGAGAAACAAAGCCACAACCTCATACAAGGACAAGAGGCTGATTCAGACACATCTCATTCCAAATCAATTAAGCAAAGAGCCACAGGTGATGTCCATACATTTCCATATGAAAACAGTTTTCTTCAGGCTACACAAAGGGGTGGCCTGAGGCAAAGACCTTCCTGACATTCAGGGTAATAGAAATAGAAGTAAGCAAATGGCCCAAAGAAGGGTTTCTCCACTGAGACTTTACTGGTCACACTGAAATCTGAGTTTTCTTAGATGCCTCCATTCCCTTCAGCAATCCAGTACATGGCCATGTCACAGAATCTTGTGGTGTTACATATTTGGGAAACAAAACCATGAGCCTATTCTGGAGAGTGGCCAGAATTCACGAAGAAAACAGGAACTTTAGAAGATAGTAGATGTTGCCCATCCATAAGGCAAGCTGCAGTCCATTCATTAATTGGGCAGTATGAATGCGGGGAAGCTTTCAACTAGAGACAACACATCCATTGATGCATTCTCTTTTCTAATGTCTACAACCACGGATACAGTGGGATACACAGACCTAGAAACACTCACCATGTCAAACGACTTACTAGAAACAGTCCACTCCAAACCAAACAAACCACTTTTCCTACCTATTCTCAGAACATGAGAAAAAACCACAAACTCACACCTACAACGGCAAAGGCACTTACTTCCCCCAAATAGGTCTGTGACTATCCGGAGTGTCTTCTGACTGGTGGGCCATATTATGTTCCCACAAAATGGCCTGTCCTGTTTCAGATCTGGTCTCCTTGTCCAACTCTGTGAAGTTGTCAGGAGCCAAAGGTGAGCCACTACCTGCTTTCTCAGGAAAGGCCCCTCATCAGAGCTCTGCTGGCATTTTTCCATCCTCACATCAGTAGGTACCAAGAAAGACTGACTATGTCTTTGGGAAAAGCAAACAAGTTAGCCCACTGGAACTGGGAGTGGGACTGGCTCTGGGTGCCTTCCTTCCTGGATCCCAGGTTCAGAGAATTCCATCACCAAGGAAGTGAAGTGAGGTCACTTCTTTCAGGAACTGAATATGGTCACTACCTTGGTAACCACTTTGTGCTAACAGTTGCATCCAGGGTTCCCATGAGATGGTGGCTGCCCCAACATCCTGTGACACATTCAGAAGTTAGAATGGTATATCAACCATAGGCACCAGGGAACAGCTCTCCACAGAGGCCTGGTTCAGTCCATCTTCTCTTCATTAAGAAGAGAGAGGCTGATTCAGACTATCAATTAATCCTGACCAGGTTGTTTGCCATGGAAGATGACTATTGCTCTCTCAGTTCCTACATAGCTGCCTATATCTTCTGCAAGGATCATTTCTCCATGGATCTTTGATGTTCTCAGCAGGTGGAAGATCATCTACATTCCTATATTGTAAGACCCACACTGTCCCTGCTCTTAAGTAAGTTATACTGGGGGAACAGTGTATGGTTAGGGTTAATAACATGTTCAATTTGGGTTACAAATCATTCTGCGGGATGAATAATGGTATTGGCAAAATGCGATATTTACAAGAGTATATATGTGAAACATAAGTATGAAAGCAGAAATCTAGGTAAGATTTGAAGCCCAGAAGGGCATTGGGGACTTAAGTGGGATACTTAGCTTTGAGTAATGTGCAGCACAGATGTCTCAGATAAATCAATATACACTGGCATCGTACCTTGTACCTTGGATATTGAATGTTGAAGAGAACATCCAGTCAAAAACTGATAGTCGGTAGGATTAGGAAGGTAGTTGGTAGGTTTAGAAAGAAGAGTGAGTATAGGATTTGGACCAAAAGTTCTTTCGCAATAAGATTTCGGGTAGAGAGTGTATGTAAATGTAAGCACATGTGAAGAGTCAGTCACAATGATGAACTGGGGAAAAATATAGGAAAGCAGATATCAATAGAGACATTAGGAAATCAAGCAAAGTACAAATTGTGTGATAGGGTTAGACATTGTCAACAGGTTTGAAGTTGAATATATAACCTTAAGAAGAAACAAATATGTAGTTAAAAATAGAATTGATATTTGAGAGCATTAGGCAACCTGGACATGGATGTTTTTAGTAATCCATGCTCACTTTCCATTTACGCTTTGGTACAATTGTAAGTGTGACCTTTGCTTTTTGTGTCCAGAATATTTCTGTAATAAAATGTGTATGTAGATCAGGTGAAAAGAGTATTTCTTCCACCAATTCTGCGAGCAATATTTTGAAGACTTACAAATTAGTATGGGGGTACAAATAGGTGTACCCTGTTTCAATGAATATAGACATAATGCATGAATAGACCATACTGTGAATAAATAATATAACTGGATCCACTTTAAATAATGGATTGAATAAATATCTGAAAATTTATAAGAAATTTTATATTGATATGCAATCATTCATTCCAACCAGTTATATATCTAACGATAATCTTAGGATTATGGTTTATCATGAAGGGTGTGTGAGTTTTGGTTCAAAATTGATTATGGAAATCGAAAATAATATATTTGGAAAAAAGTCTCATGAATAGACCAGTCAAGAAACATAGAGGAATACATGTGTTCTGGAGCAGGAAGTGATTGAAAGTGAAACAAATGCCTATAAATTTGCTAACTAGTGAATAAAATATATATACTGAGATTTGCATAAACTGAAGAAATAGTAATGTACCAGTGTGGAATAAAAATTAATGTCAAAATACACATCATGTCCCATAGGAACCTACATGCATTGATGTTAAACTGGGTCAGTTAAAGTAGACATATTAGGATTTGTATGCACCTTTTACTGAAGTTAGTTTTCAGTACTAGGAAACAAATATGTATTTCGGGTGGATGAATATTTCTAAGAATAATCTTGTGAAAAGTTGATTATTAATCCACATACATGAACATGAATGAATTTAGGGAGTGTATATAAGACACACATATTTCATATTTTTAAAAATATGGAGAGTATATATATATATATATATATATATATACTTTCCATATATATATATATATATATATATATATATATATATATATATATATACATATATACACACACACACACACACACACACACACACTAACACAGACATTAAAAAGTAGCAATATATATGCCAATCGAAATTCATCATGAAATATATATCATAAAGATGCAAAAACATTCATTTTAGTGAACATGGGTTTATGTATAATGTTGTTCCACTGGGAAGCTCACCCATAGGTTGAATTTTCAGTTCCAACAGCGTTTAGGAGGAGTGATCACTTCTCACACTTTGTATCTGCTAAGTCATATACCTCACAAGGATGTACGTGTGATACCTTGTAGGATTCTATTTGTGCATATAAAAATACATGTGCTGAATAAGCTCCAGAGAATGGGAGACAGTAATTCACATATTTGTTAACTTTAAAAACACATGGAGAACTATTTCAATTAAATATTGAATAGATTTATAACACCTACCCTTTATCATGCAAAAGGCAAGTCCAACTCTGAACTGCAAGTATTTATGTACTGCTTGGGTTATTTTCTTCCATCATATTTGGATTAGTAGTCAGAGTCTAGTAGAATATGGGTTAGCGTCAGGGATTCAGAATTTCAAATGGAAAATAGAAAAATTAATCTTCTGACTCTCATCCAGAACAATGACTTGTCATTACTTTCGCCCCAAGGGAGACACAATTAGAGTAGAAGAGTTACAAAATCTGTGATTACATTTCTGGAATAGAAAATGCTCAGGAGTGCACAAACTTGGAGGTGGAATAGGAGTTTCCAAAAGTAAGGACAGGGTACACACTCCACAAACATGAAGCTCTGCTTGCCTAAAACTTCTTGAGAAACTGCCAGTGAAATTGGGCACTGAAATATAGGTTGTTGTCAGGAGTTAAGCTTCCTTTGTAGTGAGACCCTCAAAGCTGTGTCTGCATCTATGAGACCTGGAGGACAACATTTCTCATTTTCCAATGAACACGAGACAGCAGTGCTGAATTCTCTCTTTGTAGGTAAACTGTGGGCACTGGGGGCTTATTGTCTCCCCGTGTGGACTGTGAAACCATTTGGTCATCCTCCACTTTTCGTGGTGTTTCTTGCTGCTGCACTTGGAGTTTGGTTCATGCTTCATGAAATACAAGGAGTTCAACTGGGAAACAGTGCTTGAGGTAGTTCTGTCACGTGTGGTGGGTCAGGGTCTGCAAGAAAATTCACCAACCAGGCTTCTATCTCTCAAAGATTGCCCGCTTGTCCATAGCAACCTGATTCTGAACATTGCCCTGAAACTACGCCATATAACAAGATGCTTTTACATATAAGGGTCTGATGTCTGCACTCTGTCAGTTACAAGCCATTTGGAAGCCAATGGCAGATACAAATGGCCCCACCATGATGTTTTATCACACACCTCTCCACCACTGCTCTAGGCCCACTACTCAGCAGGCTCCAAAATACTGGCTTCTCTGTTCTAAACAAATTTCATGAAACCCTGTCAATCAAGGCACTGTCTGGTACACTCATGGTAAGCAACAGGACATCGAAAGTTTCTGCAGTTCCACCTGGTCATGGAAATTTCAAAAATTTCGTGTTATTTATCTAGCCATTTTTCAAGGACGACGTTGGATGCACTGTGGATTTCAATTATTCAGGAACCATTAAATATTGAGAAAGTTCATTTCAAAGAAAATTCTAGAGAACTCTCACAGGCAAGGCTTTCCAAAGAGTGGACAAAGGTCACTTGAAGCCAGGACCATTGAGGTCTACAATGTGAGGTCCTATGTCTTTTGACTCTCAACTATGGCTGCCAAGTCTTTCAGAATAAAATCATGTGATATCCAGGCTGAGATTCCCAGTTCTTTGTGGAAAGCCACCCTGGTCCTAGATCTCAGGTTCCAAGGGCGACTCTCATGCGTGGCCTCCTAAAATCCCAACACAATTCATGGCAATACTTCTCTGAGATCAGTTTCAAAACTCAGTCTCTACGTGGAAACACACCAGAGTTCAAGACCAGTTGACCCAGTCATCTCTTCCAACCGCCACACCAATGACCAGAATTAAAACCAAAACACTCCCACATGGCCCTCATTTTCTTCCATATAGTCACTCATCATAACCTTGGCTGGAAGTTTTTATGAGGCACACAGCCCAAGACAATGTCAAAATAAGCTCCCTTGCCCTTCATTTGTCTAAAGTCAGTGTTTCCTGGACAATGTTCCTGTGAACCAGGACTGATCAAAGAGGCATGCCATTAATACTGTTCCGCTTTTCCAATTTGAGGCATACTGACTGTCGGGTATAGTTTCTTTATGTGATTTGCAGTCATAAGAAAACCCAAGCACCTATGGGCTAGCCTCTGCAGGGCTTGAAGAACTCAGTTGACCCAAAGATCCCTGTTATCACTTGATGGAGATCAGGAACCTTACAGAGGAAGGCAAGAGACTTCATCACAATGACTTCTCTTTTGACCATTTTGGATTTGGATGCACACATGGGATCTTTCTTTAGATCCATCAGGTGCTGAGAATCTAAGCGATAATCTCAAACTGCACTGAGAGGCTGATTCAGACATATCCCTTTGCAAAGCAATTAAGCCAGGAGCCACAGGTGATGCCCATTTATTTCCATTTGAAAACTGTTTTTTTCAGGCATTGGAAATGTGGGGCCTTAGGCAAAGACCTTCCTTACATTCAGGGCAACAGAACAATAGGTAAGCAAAATCCCAAAGCAGATTTTCTCCACTGAGACTTTCCTGGTCACACTGATATCTGAGTTTTCTGAGATATTCACCATTCTCTTCCGCTATCCAGTACATGGCCATGTCCCAGATTGTGGAGGAGATACATATCTTGAACACAAAACCATGAGCCTATGGGAGAGTGGCCAGAATTCAGGAAGAAATCACGAATGTAGGAAGGTAGTAGGTGTTGCCCATCCATATGGTAACCTGCAGTCCATTCATAAATTGGACAGGATGAATTCTGCGAAGATTTCTACTAGACAGGACACATCTATTGATGCATTCTCTTTTCTATTGTCTACAACCACGGACACAGTGGGATATGCAGACATAGAAACACTCGCCTTCTCAAAGGACTTACTAGAAACAGTCCACTCCAAACCAAACAAACCGACTTTCCTACATATTCTCAAAACATGAGACAAAATCAAAAACACACACACACACACACCCACAAAGGCACCTTCTTTCCCCAAATAGGTCTGTGACTATCCAGAGCGTCCTCTGACTGGTGGGCCATACTATGTTCCCCCGAAACGGGCTGTGCTATGTCAGATCTGGTCTCCTTGGCCAAAACTGTGATGTTATCAGGAGCCAGCGGTGAGCCACTGCCTGTTTTCTCAGGTAAAGCCCCTCTTCAGAGCTTTCCTGGCATTTGTCCATCTTCAATTTAGTTGCCAAGAAAGACTGACTCTGTCCTTCTTAAATCCAATCATTTGAGACCACTGGGACTTGGACTGGGACTGCCTCAGGGTGCCTGGCTTCCTGGATCCCAAGTTCAGAGTGTTCTATCAACAAGAAAGTGACATAGGTCACTTCATCTAGAACTGAATGAGGTCACTGCCTTGGCAACCACTTTGTCTTAACAGTTGCTTCCAAGGGTCCCTGAGATGGATCCTGCCCCTACTTCCTATGACAGTTTCACAAGCTAGAATGGAATATCAACCACAGGCACCCGGGAACAGCTCTCCACACAAGTCTGGTTTGGTCTATCTTCTCTACATTAAGAAGAGAGAGACTGCTTCAGACACATCCCTTCATCCTGACCTGTTTTTTTTTTTTTTTGTCATGAAAGATGACTTTCGCACTCTCAGGTCCTTCATAGCTGCCTACATCTTCTTTAGGGATCATTTCTGCATGGACCTTTGAGGTTCTCTGCAGGTTGAAGATCTCCTACATTCCTGTATTGTAAGACCAACTCTGTCCCTGCTATTCTGTAAAGTTAGATTGAGGGAACAGTGTATGGTTACGGTTAATAACATGTTTGATTTGGGTTAGGATCATTCTGCTGGATGAATAATGGTATTGGGAACCTGCGATATATATAAGATTATATAGGTGAAATATATGAATGAAAACAGAAATCTCGGTAACATTTGAAGCCCAGAAGGGCATTAGGTCCTTGATTGGGATACTTAGCATTTAATTATGTTCTGCACAGATGTCTCAGAAAAATCTATACACAATGGCATAGGACCTGATACCTTGGATGATTGAATGTTGAGGAGAACAACCATTCAAAGAGGGAGAGTCGGTAGGATTAGGAAGATAGTTGGTAGGATTAGAAAAAAGTGTGAGTATAGCATTTGGACAAATAGTTCTTTAGCAATAGGTTTTCAGGTAGACAGAAAATGTAAATGTCAGCACATGTGAAGAGTCAGTCACAGTGATGAAATGGGGAAAATATGTAGGAAAGCAGATATCAATAGCGACATTAGGAAATCAGGCAAAGTATAAAGTGAGTGATAGCAATAGACACTTTCAACAGGCTTGAGATTGAATATATAATCTTAGGAAGTAACAAATATGTAGTCACCAATAGGATTGACATTTGAGAGCATTAGGCAACGTGGACATGGGTGATTTTCATAACCCATACTCACATTCCATTTAGGCTTTGGTACAATCGTAAGTGTGACTTTGCATTTTGTGGCCAGAATATTACTGTGATAAAACGTATATGTAGATCAGGTGACATGAGTCTTTCTTGCACCATTTCTTGGAGCAATATTTTGAAGGGGTATAAATTAGTATTGGAGGTACATATAGGTGTACCATGTATGTATGAATATAGAGATAATGCATGAATAGACCATACTGCGAATAAATAATATAACTTGTTTCAACTTTAAATAATGGATTGAATTGATATCTGAAAATACACAGGAATCATATATTGATATATATACATTCATTCCAACCAGTAATACATCTAATGGTAATATTACGGTTGTGGTTTATCATAAAGAGTGTGTGAATTTTGCTTCAAAATTGATTATGGAAATCGAAAATAATGTGTTTGGAAAGAAGTCTCATGAAATGACCAGTCAAAAACAAGGAGGAATACATATGTTCTGAAGCAGGAAGTGATTGAATGTGTTACAAATTTCTTTAAGTTTGTGAACTTGTGGATGAAATGTATATTCTATGATGTACAAAAACTGCAGAAATAGTAATGTACCAGTGTTTAATAAAAATGAACGTCAAAATACACATCATGTCCCATAGGAATCTACTTGCATTGATGTTAAAGTGGGTCAGCTACTGTAAAAATAAAAGGATTTGTTTGCACCATTCACTGAAGTAACTTTTTAGTACTAGAAAACAAATATGTATTTCAGGTGGATGAATATTTTTAAAATAATCTTATGAAAAGTTTAATATAAAACCACATACATGAACAAGAATGAATTTAGGGAGTGTATAATAGGACACATATATTTTATATTTTGAAAAATCTAGAGAGTATATATATATATACACACACACACACACACACACACAAAACACACACAGAGACATTGAAAAGTAGCAATATATATGCCAATTAAAATTCATTGTGAAATATATATCATCCACAGATCCAAAAATATTAATTTTACTGAACATGGATTTATGTATAATGTTCTTGAACTAAGAAGCTCACTCATAGTCTGAATTTTCAGTTCCAAAAGTATTAATGAGGAGTGTCTCTTCTCACACTTTGTATCTGCCAAGTTAGCCACCTCTCAAGAATATACGTGTGATACCAGGTAGGATTCTATATGTGCGTATAAAAATACATGTGCTGAATAGGCTACAGAAAAATGGAGACAGGAATTCACAGATGTGTTAACTTTAAAAACACTTGCAGAACTATTTCAACAAAAAATTGACAAGATTTATAACTCCTACCCTATATCATACAAAAGGCAAGACCAACTATACACCATGCCTCATCTGAAGTGCTAGTATTTCTATTCTGTTTCGGTTATTTTTCTCCATCATATTAGAATTAATAGTCAGAGTCTAGTAGGGTATGGGTTAGTGTCAAGGATTCAGTATTTCGAATGGAAAATTGAACAATGAATCCAATGTGTATGTAAATATGTGCTACACAAAATTATTCCCACTCTCAACCAGAACAATGCCTTGACAATCCCTTCACCCCAAGTAAAACACAATTAGAGGAGAAGATTTAGAAAATCTGTGAATAAATTTGTGGAATGCAATATGCTCAGGAGCTCACAACCTTGGAAGTGGTAGAGTAGTTTCCAAAAGTATGGGACAGGGTAAAAACTCCACAAACATGGAGGTCTGCTGGCCTAGAGACTTCTTGAGAAACTGCCTGTGAGGTTGGGCACTTGAAAAATATGTTGTTGTCAAGAGCTTTAGCTTCCTTTCTAGGGAGACCATAAAAGCTTGGTCTGCATCTATGAGACCTGGAGGACATGGTTTCTTATTTCCCAATGTACATGAGGCAGCAGTGCTGAATTCTCTTTTTAGATAAACTGTGGCCACTGGGGGCTAAATGTGTGCCGGTGTGCACTGTGAAGGCATATGGTCATCTTCCATTTTCGTGGTGTTTCTTCTTGCTGCACTGAGAGTTTTTTATTTGCTTCACAAAATACAAGGAGTTCAACTGGGTCACAATGCAAGAGGAAGTTCTGTCATGTATGGTGGGTCAGGTTTTGCAGGAGGATACAAGAACCAGGATCCTATCCCACATATCTTGCCCCCTTGACCATAGCAACCTGATTCTGAACAATGTCCTGAAACCTCTCCATATAACAACTTGCCTTTACATGGAAGGTTCTGCTGGCTGCACCATGTCAGTCACAAGCCATTTGGAAGCCAATGGAAGATACACATGGCCCCACCACAGATGTTTTATCACATACCTGCCCACCACTGCTCTAACCTACTACTCAACAAAGTCCAACTTACTGGCATCTCTGTTCTACACCATTTACATGAAACCCAGTCAATCAAGGCACTGTCTGGTATATTCATGATCAGCAACAGGACATCAAAAGGTTTTCCAGAGCCACCTGGTGATGGGAAATTCAAAAATTTCATGGTATTTATCTAGCCATTTTTTAAGGATGAAGTTGGAGGCACTGTGAGTTTCAATTTTTTCAGGAACCATTAAATGGTTAGGAAGCTCATTTCAATGAAATCTCTGGAGAACACTCACAGGTAAGGCTTCCCAAAGAGTGGCCAGAAGATCATATGATGCTATGCCCATTTAGGTCTACAATGTGAGGTCCATATGAGTTTTGACTCTCAACTATGGGTGTCAAGTTTTTCAGAATAAAATTTGTGGTATCCTGGCTGAGAGCCTCAGTGCTCTGTGGAAAGCCACCCTGGGCCTAGAACTCAGTTTCCAAGGGCGATGCTCAAGCCTGGCTTCCAAAAATCTCAACACTATTCATGGCAATACTTCTCTGAGGTCAGTTGAAGAACTCAGACTCTAAGGGAATCACACCAGAGTTCAAGAACATGTGGACCAAGTCATCTCTTCCAACCGCCACCCAAATGACCACAATTTAAACCAAAACACTCCAACGTGGCGCCCATCTTCTTCCATATAGACACTCACAATAAACTCCACTATGGCTGGAGTTTTCCATGAGGGGCATAGCCCAAGACCGTGTCCAAAATAAGCTCTTTTGCACCTAATTTGCCTAAATTCAGGGTGGCCTGGACACCCTTCTTGTGAACCAGAAGAGATTAAATAGGCCTCCCGTTAATACTGCTCCGCTTCTTCAATTTGAGGCCAAATGACTGTGGGGTTTGGATTCTTTATGTGAATTGGAGTCTTGAGAAAACCCAAGCAACTATGGTCTAGACTCTGCAAGGCTTTGAAGAACTCATTTGACCCAAAGAATCCCTAATCTGACTTGATGGAGGTCAGGAAAGTTACAGAGGAAGGCGAGAGACTTCATCCACAAGGACTGCTCTTTTGGCCATTTTGGTTTTGGATGTACACATGGGATCTTTCTTTAGATCCATCAGGACCTGAGAATCTAAGCCACAGCCTCACACAGGGTAAATAAGCTGATTCAGACACATCCTTTCCAAAGCAATTAAGCAAAGAGCCACAGGTAATGCCCATTCATTTCCATTTGAAAACTGTTTTCTTCAGGCTTCACAAAGTGGTGGACTGAGGAAAAGACCTTCCTGACATTCAGGGCAACAGAAGAGTAGGTAAACAAAAGGCCCCAAGCAGGGTTTCTCCACTAAGACTTTCCTGGTCACACTGATATCTGAGTTTTCTGAGATGCTCACCATTCCCTTCAGCTATACAGGACATGGTCATGTCACAGAGCTTCGAGGTTGTACATATCTTAAACAGAAAACCATGAACCTATTCTGGAGAGTGGCCAGAATTCAGGAATAAAACAGAAACTAAGGAAGATAGCAGGTGTTGCACATCAATAAGGCAAGCTGCAGTCCATTCATAAATAGGGCAGGATGAATGCTGTGAAGCTTTCTACTAGACAGGACATATTAATTGATGCATTCTGTTTTCTAATGTCTACAACCACGGACACAGTGGGATACACAGACATAGAAATTCTCGCCTTGTCAAACGACTTACTAGAAACAGTTCACTCCAAACAAAACAAACCGCCTTTCATACCTATTCTCAGAACATGAGACAAAACCACAAACCCACACCCACACCACAAAGGCACCTCCTTCCCCCAAGTAGGTCTGTGACTATCCGGAGTGTCCTCTGTCTGGTGGGCCTTATTATGTTCCCTGGAAATAGCCTGTTCTGTCTCAAATCTGGTCTTTTGGCCAACTCTGTGAAGTTGTCAGGAGCCAGCGGTGAGCCACTGCGTGCTTTCTCAGGAAAGGCCCCTCTTCATAGCTTTCCTTGCATTTGGCCATCCTTACATCAGTAGGTCCCAAGAAAGACTGAGTCTGTCCTTGGTAAATCAAAATAAGTTTGACCACTGGGACTGGGACTGGGACTGGCTCTGGGTGCCTGGCTTCCTGGATTCCAAGTTCAGAGAGTTCCATCACCAAGGAAGTTAGGTGAAGTCACTTAATTTTGGAACTGAATGAGGTCACTGCCTTGGCAACAACTTTGTCCTAACAGTTGCTTCCAAGGTTCCCATGAGAGGGAGGCTGCTCCTACTTCCTGTGACACTTTCACAGGTCAGAGAGGTATGTCAACCATAGGCATGCAGGAGCAGCTCTCAACACATGCCTGCTTTGGTCCATCTTCTCTACATTAAGAAGAGAGTGGCTGATTCAGACACATCCCTTCATCCTGAGCAGGTTGTTTGCCATGGAAGACTTTTGCTCTCTCAGGTCCTTCATACTTGCCTACATCTTCTCCAGGGATCATTTCTACGTGGACCTTTGAGGTTTTCAGCAGGTGGAAGATCCTCTATTTTCCTGTATTTTAATACCAATTCTGTCCCTGCTCTTCTGTAAAATTAGATTGAGAGAACAGTGTATGGTTAGGATTAATAACAGGTTCGATTTGGTTTAGAAAGAAAACTACACGGTTGAGCAAACAGGGTCCTACAGTTAGCAATAATATGAGGAATTTTAATGGACCGGGCATGGCAGATAAAAGCGCAGTTAATCAGGTCACTATGTGAACCAAGACTCAAACCTCCCTTTTGGGGCCTCTGTCTCTCTTTGACGCTCTTCAAGTCGTTTTCTTAATTTATTCATAGATTCTTTTACAACTCCAGTATTGTCGGCACAAAAACAACATTCTTCCCTCAATGCAAGCAAAAAGGCACCTTTCTCTCATGAAGAGGAGGTCCAACACTCGCCTGCTTTGTAAAACAACTTCAGAAAGAGAGAGGTTAAAATTCCTGCAAAGCTGTGATGTCGGTTTTTAATGTCTTTAAGGTTTGGCCTATTTCTGCTTCTAATTGTGTCTTTGTTGTGTCTCATGGACTAGCCCACCCCTTAAGCAACTATTATTTCTAATAGGATGGCTAAAGTGAGGGATACAGGTTCCCGCTGGAACCGGGTTGTATGCCCCCCTATTTGATCTTTAAATGAACCTACATCATGATAGAGAACTCTGGAAAACATCTGCATCATTACATAATTAATCACATATATTGACCATTTTATGAAAACATAAATAATGTTAAAGTGTATAGAATTATACTGTTGTAGGGACGGACAAGGAAAGGGACCTAAGATAGCACCAAACACAGGAAAACAGCCTTATTTGGTTGCATCCGGAATTAGAGGGCATTGCTTCTGTTGTAATCAATTAATCCCCTGAACCCCAAGTTTTGGTAGTTTTAGAATTTGTACCCAACATGTAAGGGAAGTGGATCAGAAGTTCACAGTCTGTAGAAATTCACAAAAATCAGTTTTTGTTTCTGTTTTTGTTCCTCTGTTCTGGGCAAGTTAACTTTTCAAGGACACCTTGGAAAGGGAGAGCTTTTTTGTCTCTTTTTTTTCTCCCTGCCAGCTGTCACCATGAAGCCCAGTTGGTAACTTTTTTATCTTAGAAATGTAGTCATCTCTGTGAAGCCCCAGCTCAAGGCCAGAGGCTTTGTTCACATATTTTGTGAAAACCTAGTAAGGCGGTGTCAAGCTTAGGGGTGGTGATTTTTCCAGCCAGTGGCCAAGTAGAACAGGGCAACACGAAAAGTGGAAGTTTATCTACATTGAACTCTTTCAGAGGGACTCTTTTGCTGAAAGACCTAATGTAAGCCTCGGTGAAGACTTCTGGAGAAGGTTATTTAAGACATATCTATGGACCTGGTACAGAGGGGGAAGACTGGGAAGGCGAGGCTGAGAGCAGCTCCGTGGATCTGAGAATGAGGAAGATGAGATGTAAAAGAATAATGGAAAAGGGGTTTGGGATTTTCCTAGAACAAAACTTGAGCAGTAGAACAGGTAGAGCAGAGGTGAAGATGGGAGTGAGTATTCCAAAAACCCCTGAGGGACTTTAAATTTTTAGAAACCTGTTTTCAGTGATGACAAAGCAACTTTAAAGGCCATTTTTATTACATCTTGGATAGGGGTCTGAGGGCTCTTCTCAGCTGGTTTGAGCTTTGGTTGAGCTTCTTAGAGGACTTGGTGGGACCTAGTGCACGCACAGACAGAAAAAGAGAGGAGTGAGTGAGTGGAGGGGTACCTCGGTACCTGCTACCTCAGCAAGGGGGCAATGGTCTGAGAACTGGCAGAGGTTTGGGTTTTTGATCTAGTAATTGGAGGTGAGAAATCACGTTGCTGAGGTGGGAGTGACAGCAGAGACTCTAGAGCAGAAGACTGAGGGTGAGGAACTATTGGAGAAGCATAGTACAGGATGTGAGTGAAGGAGGGAAAAGGATTCCACATAGGGGAATTTTCCCCTTTTGAGCACTTGCCGAAGTTAAAAATGTCACGCAGAATTTGAGGATCTAGAGAACCCTCTGGGGGCCATAGCTTTTGGTTGTCTAATTGGTAATATGGCCAATGCTGTGTACTGAATGTGATGAGGAGTTTGGGTTCCACCAGGCAGCCCCGGTATGCTCACATCCCCATGAGTTACACAAGAAGTTGGCTTTTCCCCCACACAGCCATGGCTGTTTGTGGCTTTGATAGTCCGCCGGGCATACATCATAATCTAGGCTAGCCAACCTGAATCTGGCTCGCGTTTCTGTGCATCCATAATGTTTGTTTCAATTATCTATGGAACGGAAGGGATTTAATGAAACTTTAGTGGGATCCTCTTCATCAGGGTTATCTCAATAGGAAAGATGTATACCAAGCTGAAAAATGTCTGGGTGGAGAGATAGCCACCAGGTCCCTAAGGGGGCTGTATGTGAGATATACCATACTTCTTGTCTAGTAGGATTTGAGATCAGCCTTCACTGCTGAACAGGCTGATGAGGGTTAGGAGTACTGGTGGCCAAGTTGAGAATCTACAGTCTTGTCCACATAGCGAATACGAAATTTGAAATGGTTACCAGTCTTTTCCAGTTTCCAACCAGAGTCTGGACACAGCAAAGGCTTTAGATGAGAGGCATGGATCCAAAAAGTGATTCTGTCTACTTTTACCGCTGTAGGTGTTATAAGTAGCACCTGGTATGTTCCTTTCCAGCGGGGTTCTAGGAATGACACCTGATGTTGTCTTATGTAGACGAAGTCTCTTACTTGATATTGATGTGGAATCCCCTCGTCCCCAGGTTGGTAGGCAGTGGCCAGCTGTTTCCACAGTTATCACTGAGTTCTTTCAATGGCTTTAAGTCTGTCAAGCAAGGGGTGTGGAAGGGATTGTTAGGCCTTAGAGTTGGGGATTAGGTCCCTTACTGGATGATGGGCATCATAGAGAATTTCATAGGGGGTGAGGTTACACAGAGAAACTGAGGGAGTATTTCTCGCATGAAACAGTGCATAAGGCAGGAGCATAGTCCAATCTTTTATGCCAGTCTCTAAGCTTAATTTTGTTAAGGTCTCTTTAATGGTTCTATTTATTTTTTCTACCTCTCCTGAGCTCTGGGGTATATAAGCATAATGTAACTTACAATTAATCCACACGTGACTTACCTGGGCCATGAACACAAGTCCATTATCAGACCCTATTACCTTAAACAGACCATATCTTGGAAAAATATCTTCCAGGATCTTCTTGAGAACCATTTGGGCCGTTGTTTTTTTTTTTTTTTTCCTGTGTGTGTGTGTGTGTGTGTGTGTGTGTAAGGCTTCAATCCATCCTGAAAATGTATCGACAAAGACTAGGAGATATTTAAGTCCATACCTTGCTGGCTTAATTTCAGTAATGTCCACTTCCCAGAATTGTCCTGGTCTGGTTCCTCATAGGTGCTTTCCTCTAAGAAACTTGGAAGGGTAAGCATTAAACAATTGACTGACCCAACAGGCTTTTGTTACCGGTTCAGTTTTTTTCTTCCGCTGTGTGTTGGTTAGTGGAAAACTCTGTTCTTAATCCTACAGGAGTGCCTGCAGTTTCTTTGAACCAAGGTGAGTGAGTTGACGTACATTTTTAACTTAGTGTAGGGCTTTCTGTAATTGCAGGCTGAGCTCAGTAAAGTTGAGGCGTTCAGTGTCAGTGTCCTTAGATGTTATCTAAAACTTCCTGTTACTCAGGGGTCCATTGGAATTGGGCATCTCCCTTTAACAGCGGGTATAAAGGAGCAGCTAAGGACGTGAACCCATTTATCCGTAACCTGCAAAAACCAGCAATCCCAAGAAACTCTCTTAGTTGTCTGCTGTAAGATGGGGTTGGTATCTGCTCAATGGTTTGTTTTCTGGGCTCAGTGAGCCATCGTTTACCGCCCCTGAGGAAATAGTCATGGAAGGTTACTTCTTGCTGGCAAATTGGGCAATTTTGGCAGAAGCTCTATACCCGAGTTGAGCAAGCTCCGATAATAGTGCTTGGGTCCCAGTTCAGTTTTCCTTGGTGTTGGATGCCAGTAGCAGGTGATCCACGTATTGAAGCTGGGTGACTTCGGGGTGTGTAGTTCTGAAATTGTTGAGATCTCTGTGGAGGGCTTCATCAAAGAGAGTGGGGGAGTTTTTGAACCCCTCTGGGAGTCTAGTCCAAGTTAGTTGACTATACTTTCCGGTTTCTGGGTCTACCCACCCAAAAGCAAACAGCAACTGACTATCTTTATGCAGAGGCAAGCAAAAGAAAGCTTGTTTTAAGTCCAGAACAGTATACCATTTCTGCTCAGGGTTCAGAGTGCTAAGCAGTTTGAACAGATTAGGTACTGTGGGGTGAATGTCCTGCACTCTGTTGTTGATCTCTCTTTGGTCTTTAACAGGTTGATAGTCCCCGGTTCCTGGCTTTTTCTTCTAATAACAGGGGAGTGTTCCAGGCCAATTGACAGGGCCTTAGGACCCCTAAGGCCAGATATTTCTGAATATAGGGCCTTATCCCATCTTTAGCTTTTTATGCTTAGAAGATATTATTTGACATTGATTGGGGAGGCTGAGGTTTTTAACTCCACTGTTATTGGAGGTTGTTTCACGGCCAGGCCTAACACAGCAGTTTTTGCCAAGGCATCTGGGTAATCTGTTATCCATTTCTGCGGTAGCTTGCCTGTTTGATCAGTCTTGGGGGGTGTGAAGAGTGGATGTTTATCTTCTACTAATATAGTTACAGCCGTGACTATAAGAGTTTTTACTGAAGGATTTAGAAATTTCTTTTGGGGGCTTTCAGGGTTAAAAGTTATTTTGGCCCAGAGCTTGGTGAGCAGATCTCTGCCCATCAATGGGTGCGGGCATTCTGGGATTACTAGGAAGGAGTGATTGATTTTTCCTTTCCCCAGGTCCATGGTCCTCTTAGTAGTCTAAGCCCGATATTTACTGCCATTAGCCCTTTGAACTACAGACCTTTTATTTGATAGACGGCCCAATGGGGCCCTAAGGGCTGAGTATACTGCTCCTGTATTCATTTCAAAGTTTACTGGGGTCCCCTACTCTTCAAAAGTTACCCTGAGTTAGGGGAAGGAATCTGAGCCCCAACTTTCTTAGTCATCCTCCAGAGTCAGAATGGCTGGCTGGCGTGTCTGTCTCTTTATAGGGCACTCTTTGGCCCAGTGTCCTTTTTTTTTACGGTAGGCACATTGATCTGAGGCCAGGGGTGGCCTCTGGCACGGGCCCAGGTATCCCTTCCTGTCACCTTATGTCTTAATTTCTGGCCTCTTTCTTGTTGTGACCAGGATCTAAGTCAATGCCTTAGTCTTTCTTTTGCTTCTCTCATCATCCCTTTGCTCCCTTTCTTTTTCCCTGTTTCTCTTTTATAGTATATTTTTTTGGCTTCTCTGACTAAATCTCTCTTTTAACTTTTTTTTTTTTAATATCCATGGCAGCTTCCCCAATTAAGGCCATCATGACAGATGCCTTTTGATCTGCTGCCTGAGGATCGAAAGGAGTATATCTCTTATATGCCTCCATAATTCTCTCTAGAAACATAGAGGTAGATTCATCAGGCCTTTTAATAATTTCTCTTACCATGGCCAAATTAGTTGGTCACCTAGCGGCCCCTTGGATACCCGCTATTAGAGCCTGGCAATAATTGGACATATGCTCCCTATCTTCAAAGGTGTTGGGGTCTCAGTTGGGTTGGTTTAAGGGGAAGCCGGCTTTGATTATGTTGGGAAGTTGTGTTGGTCGCCCATCAAGTCCGAGGATATTTTTTTCTAGCTTCCAGGAGGTTTTTCCTCTCATTCCTCTGTCGTGAAGAGAGTCCCTAGGAGTTGTTGGCAGTCATCCCAAGTAGGCAGGTGTGAAAACGTTGGCGAGTTCTCTGAGTTTTTTTAGCCGGGCCAGCTTCCTCTAGGGAAGGAGGTGCTGTGTGTGCCATTGGACAGTCATCTGGAGGGTGCTGGGCCATCCTGGCTTCCTCGAATGGTGGAGAGGCTGAGTAAGCAGCAGGGGAATTACTTACAGGGTTTTGGGGGTTGGGGGACAAGGGCAGAGGATAAGGACGAGTAGAGTCTTGAGACTCAGGGAGAACAGAGGGTGGAGGTTGAGGAGCAGAGAGTTTGAGAGATAGAATCGTAGGGGAAGGAGTAGGAGTGGGTGCAGGGACAAGGAAAGGCTTCACCCATGGAGGAGGAGATTTGCAGAGGTCCTGACAAGTTAAGATATATGGCTATTGATCTGGATGGCTATGTGGCCCCGGCTGAAAGACAATATCTCAGACTTTTCAAATTAGTGCGAAGTAGAAACATCTTTCTAGGGGCCATCCGACTACAAAGGTGGGTTATTCTGAGACACAGAATCTGCCAGGTCTGGTGTTTTAATGAAAAAGAAAGAATCTGAGCCCTTAAGCAGACTTTGGTCCAGTGATTAAGGGTCAGGGACAGAGGCATTGAAGTGCTCTGTCCCATAATGAAATATACACAGACAGTGAAAGCAAAGACACACGACACAAACAAGACAAGACAATAAAGACAGACAATGGACGTCCAATACTGAGACCAGGACTGAGTAGCGGGCAAATCCTGATGGGCTGCCAATTCCAAATCTGAAAGAAAATATCACTGAGTCGAGGAGACTATGGTTCCTCGATTTCCCGAGTCCATCCCACAGGAACATGGCCTGTGGCTCTGTGACATGGGAGAGAGCTCACACTCTTTACCAATAGCCATTTTGTCAAACCCTAACCTGAATCCTGAAACCAGAAAGAGGGGCCTTATTTACCCCCAGAGGAGCCCATTGGGGGTCTTTCATCTGCAGCTGCCGGATCTCGCTGGGGCCACCAGAAGTAAAGGTCGGGTGAGCGTCGCTGGAAGAGACCACCAAGAGACTGTCTAATGCAACCTCAAAGGGTTTATTGGGAGTCCGGCATGCAAGGGCTCAGAGATCAGTTGAATAGAGCAGAGAGCCCTGAGAACAGCTTAAGAAGTGCTTATATATTTTCCTTGGAGAGGGCAGGGAGGGAAGTTTATTGATGGTTAAGGGCGAGTGGGCGGTTTGCGTGCAAATGGTTGATGGAGTACATTCTGCAGTTTGGCAGTTGGGGGCAGCACATTCTGGGAACAAGAAGAGCAAACAGTTCTCAAGATTTCAACAGTGTTTTATTAAGCATACAGAAAAACAGGACGTGACAAGTACCTATTTTATTAACCTTTCAATATAAGTATGAAAACAGAAATCTAGGTAAGATTTGAAGCCCAGAAGTTCATTTGGTCCTTGATTGGTATACTTAGCTTTGAATTACATTCCGTGGAGATGTCCTAGAATTATGGATATACAATGACACAGGACCTTGTACCTTCTCAGAGGTCAGTTCCAAAACACAGTCTCTAAGGGGAATCACACCAAAATTCAAGACAAGGTGGACCCAATTATCTCTACCAACCGCCACACAAATGCCCACAATTAAAACCAAAACACTCCGAAATGGCACTCATCTTCTTCCAAATAGACACTCATCATAACTTCTGGCAGGAGGATTCCATGAGAGGCGCAGCACAAGACAGTGTCCCAAATAATCTCCCTTTCCCCTCATTTGCCAAAAGTCAGAGTGGCCTGGACACCCTTCCTGTGAACCAGGAGTGATCAAATATGCCTGCCATTAATACAGCTCTGTTCTTCAATTTGAGGCCTACTGTCTGTGGGGTTTAGAGTCTTTATTTGAATTGGATTCATAAGAAAACCCAAGAACCTATGGGCTAGCATCTGCAGGGCTTTGAAGAACTCAATTGACCCAATGGATCCCTTTTCTCACTTGATGGAGGTCAGGAACCTTACAGAGGAATGCGAGAGACTTCATCAACAATGACTGATTTTTTGGCCATTTTGATTATGGATCCACACATGGGATCTTTCTTTAGACCCATCAGGTGCTGATAATCTAAGCCACAGGCTCACACAGGGCCAAGAGGCTGATTCAGACACATCCCTTTACAACGCACTTAAGCAAAGAGCCACAGGTGATGCCCATTCATTTCCATTTGAAAACTGTTTTCTTCAGGCTTCACAAAAGCGTGGCCTGAGGCAAAGAACTTCCTGACATTCAGGGCAACAGAACAATAGGTAATCAAAAGGCCCTTTGCAGGGTTTCTCTACTGAGACTTTCCGGGTCACACTGATATCTGACTTTTCTGAGATGCTTGCCATTCTCTTCAGCTATCCAGTACATGTCCATGTCACAGTGGTTGGAAGTGGTACATATCCTGGATGCAAATGCATGAACCTATTCTGGAGAGTGGCTAGATTTCAGGAAGAAAACAGGAACTTAGGAAAATAGCAGGTGTTGCCCATCGATAAGGCAAGCCCTAGTGCATTCATAAATTGGGCAGGATGAATGCTGGGAAGCTTTCTACTTGACAGGAAACATCCATTGATGCATTCTCTTTTCTAATGTCTACAAGCACGGACACTGTGGGATACACAGACATAGAAACACTCGCCTTGTGAAACAACTTACTAGAAACAGTTCACTCCAAACCAAACTAACCGACTTTCCTGCCTATTCTCAGAACATGAGACAAAACCACAAACACACATCTACACCCACAAAGGCACCTCCTTCCCCAAGTAGGTCTCTCACTCTCCAGAGTATCCTCTGACTGCTGGGCCATTCTATGTTCCCCCAATATGGCATGTCCTGTCTCAGATCTGGTCTCCTTGTCCAACTTTGTGAAGTGTTCAGGAGCCAGCTGTGAGCCACTACCTGCTTTTTCAGGAAAGGCCCCTCTTCAGAGAACTCCTGGCATTTGGCCATCCTCACATCAGTAGGTACCAAGAAAGACTGACTCTGTCCTTGCTAAATTGAAGCAAGTGAGACACTGGGACTGGGACTGAGACTGACTCTGTGTGCCTGGCTTCCTGGATCCCAAGTTCAGAGAGTTCCATTACCAAGGGATTGAGGTGAGGTCTCATCCTTCAGGAACTGAATTAGGTCTCTGCCTCGGCAACCACTTTATCCAAACAGTTGCTTTCAAGCGTACCATGAGAAGGAGGCTTACCCTATTTTCTGTGGCACTTTCACAAATTAGAATGGTATATCAACCATAGGCACCAAGGAACCGCTCTCCACGAAGGCCTGATTTGGTCCATCTTCTTTATATTTGGAAAAGAGCCTTTAGTCCAGGGAGCACTACAGTGAACCTCTGCACTAAAACTATTAGCAAGCACCTGATGGAGGAGGCCTCCATAGGTAAGTGGCTCCTTTATAACATCTGATATCCAGTTAAGGGAGATCTCTTCTGATGACAGAGATGTGGCACGGGGAGGCTCACATATACTTCTGTGCAGAACAGTAACGAGAATCATTCTGTCCTCTGTTCTGTTCTGTAGGGAATTCCTCTGGAACTGTAGAGAGGTGCCGATGAGCACGCACGCGCTTCTACCCTGGAGCTTTAGCAAGATGTTGCACTGTTCCCCTGTTTCTGTGTTTAGCCACCGGGTTTCTGTTTATTTGTGTTCTGTGTTCTATTTTTTGTTTTTTTGTTTGTTTGTTTTTGTTCGTTTTGTTGTGTGATTTTGGTGGTAAAAACTTAAGTATATTGGACAAGAAAATCAGAAATAAAGAGAGTAAGCCTGACACCCCTTTGGACTGTGTTTTAAGGAACTGCAATGAACTTTATCCCCCTTTGCGAAGCAGGATGATAGAAGCCCCTAGCTGGCTGCCTGGAGCACACCCATTGCAGAGGGAAATGCCTGCTGGGGACCTAAGAACAGAGTATCTCCCAGGTTAACAAGTGAAACTCCTTTAAAACCCCTTGTCCCTCCAGATAAAGAGAGTCACAACTTTGGCAGAGTCCCCTGTGTTTCTCCTTTGTTAGCCAAGCAATAAACCTCCTTTTTTCTTTTTCTCAAAACCCAGTCCTCATTATTAAATTGGTATTAATTGGCTTCAAGGTCAGGAACCAAACTTTAAGTTACAAATCTTGTACCCCCCCTCCGCCCCAGAACTTTGTGAGACCTATCTACTGAAATGTTAGGAGATAGAGCATGCTTGGTGTGGAACTGAATCAGAGGAGCTAATCCTGTATGTAAAAGGAGAAACTGAGGGACTCCCAGCAGCTGCCAAAGCCCTGTTGATTCAGGGAATTACCTCCTTCCTTCCCTGCACTGTAAGGATTATGCCACCTCTGTCTTGTTAAAAAAAGAGAAAAAGAAAAAGGGGACACTAAATGCAGTAAAATCACCATGGTGACACTTTATTTTACATTTCAGGTTGCCCCTCTGTGAAAACATCTGGTCCCCTTGTGGGGACAGCTATGGTCCCACTGGTGTATGAGATTTTTCTCTTATCTGCTCTGGTTTAAAGGGTTCTCTCTGACAGCCATAGTCTGGACCT
The DNA here is from genome assembly GCF_048772815.1 of Callospermophilus lateralis. NCBI lineage: Eukaryota > Metazoa > Chordata > Mammalia > Rodentia > Sciuridae > Callospermophilus > Callospermophilus lateralis. The sequence continues at coordinate 25,924 of NW_027510325.1, forward strand.
CCTTTTGGTCTGTATTGTGTCTTTCTTTCTGGCCCTTTTAGGCATGTGCAATAATGTGTTGATATTATAAATTGTTTTTTGGGAATGATCTTAGCTGAATGTGTGTCGAAATGATGATGTTTTATTTTAACAATCTGGTATCTGAATGGGTTTTTGAAGCATTGCACAATCTTGCAGTTAAAAGTCGGGTTTAGGTAATTGTTTAGTTTATGATTTCAGATAATTCATGCCAGAGAACTTAAATACTTACAATGGATAACTGAAGAAGTCTACTTCCAAGTTGGCAAGAAACTTCCCAATCATACAGTCTTTTTTTTTCACCAATTTTGAATTGGGTAGCCTGGGAAAATGTCACTGTGTGTACCAGTGCATTAATTTGGACATGGATAGTAAATCATAGTATGGTGTCTGTTGACCAAACAAGATGTAAAGATATAAAATTTTGTGAATTGTATCTTAAACTTGTATCATAATTTTCAACATTCGAACCTGAAAATTATGGTTAAAATGCCTTAGTCCTGAGATGTCTGTTCAGAATAGCAGTTTTTTTCCTGCTCCTTCCAGACCTCAGCAATGACTTATGTTGAAATGCAAATGAAAGAAGCCTGCAAGCTTTGTAGGAGACTGATTTGAGATCTAAGGGAAAAAAAGGTAAATTGTATGGTATTTTCTAATTACTGGCAAGTCATTTTTTCTAGGACTCTTATTTTTTTCTGAGATACTTTATGTTTTTTGACCTCATGATTTTGAGCATACAGACCTAGGTTAATGTTTTTCTGATCAGTTCTATCTTTGACCAACTGTGGACTTCTTGAAACATTGCAATAAAGATTTCACCTGCGAAATGCTACGAGGCCTTTACTATTATTATGTGTGCACAATTTTGTTATGTGTTGTATGTCTATATATACATATGTCCGTATATCATATATATGATACATAAATTAACATATATAAGGAGTGCTCATAAAAAAAAGCGCTCATAAAAACAAATTTTAAAAAGTGGATCCAAAGATCTTTAATTCACGTGATTTAAATGTTTCAATTTAAATTGGATAAAGAGATAAAAAAATGTCTTTAAATTTAAGCTTACAAAGTTTTCTAGGTGTTCAAACATCTAACAAAATATTAACATCTACAAAATGTCTAATATGCCTTGGCTCTAGTACCTTTCCTTCAACATAAAAATGGTTTACACTGTTCAATACGTTTCTCTAACTTTTTGATAAATAAGTAAAGTAAATTTGATATGGGATTACTCATTCATGAATACTTTAGTTAGATATCTGATTGATTTACTAAGATCTGTATTTTTTTTAGTAAACTCTGTATAAGATTGTAAAAATCAGTCATGTGTTAATGAGGCAAAAATTTCTTAAAACATAAGTTTACCCATAACATTGAGTTTATTAAGATTTATGTTTTCTAGAGCAAGCAACCATAAAAATTAAACAACTGATTAAATAAGAACTGTTATTTTAGAGCACTGTACTGCCATTTCTTTAAAAGCCAAACTTGATTAATGTAGAAACATAAATGTAATTGTTATGCTATTAATGTTTTCATATCTTACAGGTATGCAAGTCTGTAAGGTAGAAACCTTAAAAGAGCATTATATCAAGCTGGTGCTCTGAAGTTGTGTGGTAAAAAATATATTGTGGATTTATTTACCTGTTATCAATAAGATATGTAAATTTTTATGTTACTTTTTACATTGGGGAACAATTTAAATGTATTTTTAAGTTAATTAGAGCCTAATCTTTGTAAAGGTTAAAAACTTTCAGCATTTCTTTAATTCATGTTTTAAATGTGATATCATATGGTGTTAGCTAATGTTCATGTGACCTCAAACAATTTATGTAAACTTTGTCAAAAGATATTTAAAAATAAAGATCAGCTTTAGAATTAAAATACTTAAGATTTATAAAGAGCCCTGCCTTACCTGAGATAAGGCTGTGTGTCCCATCTTACTACATGTGAGAATGACTATGAAACATGTAGGTCAGATAATATTTCTTTAAAGTTATGTTAAAAAGTTTTTTTTTTTATTGTCAATATTCCTAGGATCTCAAACAGGGGATATAATGTATAACTCAGCCAAAAAATTCAGGGAAGATATTACACGAACTAAGTATTTTTACTTTTGTTAATTTTAGTTTGAAATTTTCTTATAAGTGATCTAAAGATTCCCTGTTAGTGTTTTACAAATGCGTTGCTATAAGAACACAACATGGGTTTATTCAAGATAATAAGTCATCAACTACAATACAGACAGAATAATACAGATCCCAATTAATAAAAAGGTAATTATAAAGTTATAGACATTAAAGCCCAGTACTCTTAATATAAGGCTGTTAAAATTTATTTGCTGGATGTTTAAGATTAGGATTTAAAATTAATGTTAAATGAAAAGGGCCAAGAAAACCAATATTTGGCTCTTGCCCTCTGAGTCAGTCTGAATCCAGGGAACAGGGGACTTCTCTAAAGAGCTTTGCAACTCTGAGCCACATAACCTCCTGATCAGGGAGATTAATGAGACCACTGGAGAACAGAAAGCCAATCAGTGCATTTGTTACAAAGAGGAGAGTCATCATAGAAAGGAGACATCCATGATGCTTCTGAGGGAAGCCAAATGGTCAAGCAAGACCTGGACCCACCTAGCGCAAATGGCACTAGCAGAACTGAGAATCTCTTCTCAAGTTTTCCCAGAATTGACTCCCATAAAAGGTCAGCTGACTGTTAACAATAGATGGAAACAAAAGTCAGTTTGACTGCTTCATCTTAAACACTTAGCAAAGACAGTTAAGACCAAAATACAGCCACTCCTGGGCATATTAAATAATAATAATAATAATAATAATAATAATAATAATAATAATAATAAAATTTTAAGGTATGCACTTTATCTTATCCTCCCAAAACAAGTAAGACTGGAGGCTACAAAGAAGGATTCTCACACAGGAATGCCTAATACTTATAAAAAGAGACTATCAAGAAGAGCTGCCACAGGCAGAAGTTTTCAGTTTAAGACCTACAGATATTCCTAACCTACAAAGGTAGGCTTGGTGTTTGCTAGTACGATTATCCAGCCCTGAGTAACAGAATTAAAGGTTTCTCTATTAGACGCAGAGGTCATACTAGTAAAAGGATTTTACAAGATCAGATGACATTAAATTATTAAACTGTGTCTTATTGGGAGGGCCAACTGTAACACTTAAAGTTAAATATTAAGTTGACAGTCCTGATAACTGGGGATATTAAAGACTGGTGAGGGAATTTCTATACAGTGACATGTTCTAGCTGCTGCAACATTTATCCAGTACTCATGGTTTTTGTTTCACTCATAGAAGAACCCATTCACAGATGACTTCACAACCTGTTCTTCCCCAACCTGACTTCAAACCGAACTGACTTCTAAAAGGCAACTCATGTCTCTCAACTGACTTCTAATAGGCAACTCATGTCCCTCACGCCGAGCCCACTCACGTCACCCTGTCTCAGGACAGAAGAAGAAAAAATTAGTGATGCCACTCTTCTTACAACAATGGAGAGAAAGATAAATAGACTATCAATATAAGTAATTAAGAAGGGTAAAATCAGCGAGATCGGTTTTGGGTGAGTTCTAAAAATTTGGAGACTCTTACCTGAGGGATTAAAATTTCCTCAGTGCTCTTCCCATAATCTATCAAAGATTTGAAAGGGACACAGAGAAAAGGGGGGAATTGTAGACCCAACCTGATCTTTTATTAAAATTGGGAGCCATCATGCCACAAAGCCATGAAAAGATAATTTTGGCTTTACCATTAATTACTTCAAATTCTGAACCTGCATGGAATGCCTGCCCGCGCCTTGAACTCACACATGCCTGGCTCTCTGACCAGATAGCAGCCCTCTCTGAAACTTTAGTGACACATCATAAATATTTGCCTTCTCTGGCAAGACAACAACCCTCTCTGAGGCTCTAATGGTCCTCATGAATTCTCATGTAGGGACAGCAAAAAAATTGTAAACTACCTTTAGTGTGATGTTTATCAGAGTTCTGTTATCTGTAACCCCCCTTTTGTGTAACTTTCTGGGCTATAAAGCTGGGCTGTAGGAAAGCTGGGGTTGCTGTCTTGTTCCATTCGTTTTGGGAGGGAGAGGCAGCATGGCCAGTGGAAATAATAAGCTTAATTTTATTTGATTTTAATTTGAGTCAGTGGTCTTTTCTAGCGTCCTGGTCTAACAGGTAAACACTCCAAAAACATGGAGCTCTGCCGGCCTAAAGACTTCTTGAGAAACTTCCTCTGAGTTTGGGCACTTGAAATATATGTTGTTGCAAGGAGATTTAGCTTCCTTTCTAGTGACACCATAAAAGCTGGGTCTGCATCTACGTGACCTGGAGGACATGGTTTCTTGTATTCTAATGAACATGAGGCAGCAGTGCTGAATATTCTATTTGTAGGTAAACTGTGGCCACTTGGTGCTAAGTGTCTCCCCGTGTGAACTGTAAAGCCATTTGGTAATCCTCCACTTTTCGTGGTGTTTCTTGCTGCTGCACTGGTAGTTTGGTATTTGCTTCATGAAATACAATGAGTTCAACTGGGACCCAGTATTAGAGGGAGTTCTGTCACTTGTGGTGGGTCAGGGTCTGCAGGAGAATGCAACAACCAGGCTTCTATCTCACAAAGCTTGCCCCTTTGTCCATAGAAATCTGACTCTGAACTTTGCCCGGAAACCTTTCCATATAACAAGAAGGGTCTGCTGGCTGCACCATATCAGTCACAAGCCATTTTGAAGGCAATGGAAAATCCTCCTGGCCACACCACAGCTGTATTATCACACACCTGCCCACCACTGCAAAAGGCCCACTACTCAGCAGGGTCCAACTTACTGGCATCTTTGTTCTACACCATTTTCATGAAATACCGTCAATCATGGCATTCTCTTGTACACTCATGACCAGGAAAAAGACATCCAAAGGTTCTCCAGTGCCACCTGGTTAAGGGAATTTAAAAAATTTTATTGTATTTATCTAGCCATTTTTCATGGATGAAGTTGGAGGCACTGTGGGTTTCAGTTCAGTAGTGAGACACTACCTGCTTTCTCAGGAAAGACCCCTCTTCAGAGCTCTCCTGGAGTTTGGCCATCCTCACATCAGTAGTTACCAAGAAAGACCGATTCTGTCCTTGGTAAATCCAAACATGTGTGGCCACTGGGACTGTGACTGGGAATGCCTCTGGGTGCCTGGCATCCTGGATCCCAAGTTCAGAGAGTTCCATCACCAAGAAAATGATATAGGTCACTTCCTTCAGGAACTGAATGAGGTCACTGCCTTGGCAACCTCTTTGTCCTAACAGTTGCTTCCAAGTGTCCCAATAGATGGAGGCTGCCCCTACTTCCTGTGACACTTTCACAAGTAAGAATGGTATATCAAACATAGGCACCCGTGAACAGCTCTCCACACAGGCCTGGTTTGGTCCATCTTCTCTACATTAAGAAGAGATAGACTGCTTCAGACACACCCCTTCATCCTGACCTGTTTTTTTTTTTTTTTTTGTCATGAAAGATGACTTTTGCTCTCTCAGGTCCTTCATAGCTTTCTATATCTTCCCCAGGGTTCACTTCTGCATGGACCTTTGAGGTTCTCAGCAGGTGGAAGATCTCTTACATTTCTATGTAAGACCAACTCTGTCCTTGCTTTTCTGTAAAGTTAGATTGAGGAAACAAAGTATGGTTAGGTTTAATAACATGTTTGATTTGGGTTAGGAATCATTCTGCTGCATGAATAATGGTATTGGGAACCTGCAATAATTATAAGTATATATAGAGGTGAAATATATGTATGAAAACACAAATCTAGGTAAGATTTGAAGCCCAAAAGGGCATTGGATCCTTGATTGGGATACTTCACTCGGAATTATGTTGTGCACATGTGTCTCAGATAAATCTATACATAATGGCATAGGACCTTGTACCTTGGATAATTGAATGTCGAAGAGAACATCCAGTCAAAAAAGGATAGTTGGTAGGATTAGGAAGATAGTTGGTAGGATTAGAAAAAAAGAGTGAGTATAGGATTTGGACAAAAAGTTCTTTAGCAATAGGGTTTCAGGTAGACAGAAAATGTAAATGTCAGCACATGTGAAGAGTCAGTCACAATGATGAACTGGGGAAAATATGTAGGAAAGCAGATATCATTAGAGACATTAGGAAATCAGGCAAATGATGAAGTGATTGATAGGATTAGACATTTTCAACAGGCTTGAGGTTGAATACATAATCTTTGGAAGAAACAAATATGTAGTCACCAATAGGATTGACATTTGAGAGCATTAGGCAACCTGGACATGGGTGATTTTCATAATCCATACTCACATTCCATTTAGGCTTTGGTACAATTGTAAGTGTGACTTTGCATTTTGTTGACAGAATATATATGTAGATCAGGTGACATGAGTCTTTCTTGCACCATTTCTGGGAGCAATATTTAGAAGAGATATAAATTAGTATTGGGGGCACAAATAGGTGTACCATGTGTGAATATATAATATAACTGATTCCAACTTTAGAAATTGGAATAAATTGATATCTGAAAATACACAGGAAATGTCATATTGACATACATACATTCATTCCAACCAGTTATACATCTAATGGTAATATTAGGGTTGTGGTTTATCATAAAGTGTGTGTGAGTTTTGCTTCAAAATTGATTATGGAAATCGAAAATAATGTGTTTGGAAAGAAGTCTCAATAAATAACCAGTCAAAAGCAAGGAGGAATACATGTGTACTGAAGCAGGAAGTGATTGAATGTGTTTCAAATGTCTTTAAATTTGTGAACTTGTGGATGAAATGTATATACTATGATGTACAAAAACTGAAGAAATAGTAATGTACCAGTGTTAAATAAAAATGAACGTCAAAATACACATCATGCCCCTTTGGAATCTACTTGCATTGATGTTAAATTGGGTCAGTTACAGTAGAAATATAAGGATTTGTTTGCACCATTCAGTGAAGTGAGTTTTCAGTACTAGAAAACAAATATGTATTTCAGGTGGATGAATATTTCTGAAAATAATCGTATGAAAATTTGATTATAAAACCACATACAAGAGCATGAGTGAATTATTTAGGGAGTGTATAATAGGACACATATATTTTATATTTGGAAAAATCTAGAGAATATATATATATATAAATATATATATATATATATATATATAAATATATATATATATATATATATATATATATATATCTCACAGAGAAACATTAGAAAGTAGCAATATATATGCCAATCAAAATTCATCGTGAAATATATATCATCCACCGATCCAAAAATATTAATTTTACTGAACATGGATTTATGTATAATGTTGTTCAACTAAAAATCTCACTCATAGTTTGAATTATCAGTTCCAAAAGCGTTTAGGAGGGGTGATCTCTTCTCATACTTTGTTTCTGCTAATTTAGCCACCTCACAAAAATGTACATGTGATACCAGATAGGATTTTTTATGTGCATATAAAAATACATGTGCTGAATTGGCTACAGAAAAAAGGAGACAGAAATTCACATATGTGTTAACTTTAAAAACACATGGAGTACTATTTCAACAAACAATTGACAAGATTTATAACTCCTACACTATATCATGCAAAAGGCAAGACCAACTATACACCATGCCTCCTCTGAACTGCTTGTATTAATATTATGTTTGGGTTATTTGTCTCCATCATATTAGGATTAGTAGTCAGAGTCTATTAGGGTATGGGTTACTGACAGGGATTCAGTATTTCGAATGGAAAATTGGAAAATGAATCCAATGTGTATGTAAATATGTGCTACACAAAAATCTTCCCACTCTCATCCAGAACAATACCTTGACAACACCTTCACCCCATGTAAGACACAATTAGAGGAGAAGAGTTAGAAAATCCATGAATACATATCTGGAATGGAATGCGATCAGAAGTTCACAACCTTGGAAGTGTTAGAGGAGTTTCCAAAAGTAAGGGACAGGGTAAACACTTCAAAAACATGGAGGTCTGTTGTCCTAGAGACTTCTTGAGATACTGCCTGTGAGGTTGGGCACTTGAAATATATGTTGTTGTCACGTGCTTTAGCTTCCTTTCTAGTAAAACCATAAACCTGGGCATCTATGTGACCTGGAGGACATGGTTTCTTATTTTCCAATGAACATGAGACACCAGTGCTGAATTCTCCCTTTGAAGGTAAACTGTGGCCCCTTGGGGCTAAATGTCTCTAGTGTGGACTATGAAGCCATATGGTCATCCTCTATTTTCGTGGTGTTTCTTGGTGCTGCACTGGAAGTTTGGTATTTGCTTCATGAAATACAAGGAGTTCAACGGGGACACAGTGCGTGAGGGATTTCTGTCACATGTGGTGGGTCAGGGTCTGTAGGAGAATAAAAGAACCAGGCTTCTATTCCACATAGCTTGCCCTCTTGAACATAGCAACCTGATTCTGAACAATGTCCTGAATCCTCTCCATGTAACAAGATGCCTTTACATATAAGGGTCTGCTGGCTTCACCATGTCAGTCACAAGCCATTTGGAAGCCAATGGCAGATCCACATGGTCCCACCACTGATGTTTTATCACACACATGCCCACCTTTGCTCTTGGCCCACTAATCAGCAGGATCCAACTTTCTGGCATCTCTGTTAAACACCATTTTCATAAAAACCAGTCAATCAAGGCACTGTCTGGTATACTCATTGTTGGGAAAAGTATAAACGGCAGCCATACCCCAGAAAAAAAAACCCAACATGGCGCCTAAGCACTTCTTCTTCCTACATTCTTCTTTTCTGCAGTGGTGCGAAATGTTCCCGCCCGTGTGAACTCTTCTGCTGGCGCCAATTTCAAATCTTGCTGGCCGGGAATCTTAGCCCCAATAAGAACTAATTCCTGGGCTCCGGAGCTGATATCTGAAAGAACTTGCCAATAAACGGATTGCCTGCCATTTATCTAAGCCCTGCAATCTCCTCCTTAGTTCTATATAAGCACACAGCTTTTTGCAATAAAATTGGAATTCTCCCGGTGAAGTGCCTTTGCGTGGGGAGTTCTTTCATTCTGGTGCCCCGTGTGAGGATATGGGTGAGCTCTTTCCAACAAGAGCCCCGTCCACTGCTCCACCGTGGCACTCTGCCCTGGTCTGCTCTTTTCAGATGCAGGCTTCCTGCACTCACCACTGATTTGTTGTATGTAAGCCTCCCCTGACCCCGGCTCGCCAACTCCCTTCGGGCTACCGCTGGCTTTGTGACCATGATCGTCTGTCACACTCTAGACGCCTGGTAGGGGGGAGGGAATTCCTCCCACTAAGACCTTTACTGGTTGCAGTGGACCCTCTGGTGATCCGTTTCCCTTTGGGGTGTGAGGCTTCTGAGTTTACATGAGAGGCTCTGTGGTTTTTCCTCCTCTGCTGCTGCTGCCGCTGCTGGCTAGAGTTGCTGTTTCCTGCGGGCCTGCTGTGTCTGGCTGAAGCTGCCTCTCTGCTCGGGGAAAACTGAACTCCCATCCTGGAACTGCATTCTGCTGGAGCCGGAGTTCTGTTTTCATTACTTACTTCTTCTGCTGCGTTCGAAAACTTTCCTGATATCAGGTTGCCCGTGGCTCCGAACCCATTGGGTCTCACAGATCGCACTTCACTGGTGACGATCAGGTAGTGCCCTCTGTATTTCCTCATGACGGCTGGTCATTTTGGGGATGCCCACCTGACCCCCATTCGCCCTGAGCGCTTCCCGGAGTCCGTTCCAGGCCGGGTTTTCTCTTTGTCTCTCTTGCTTACACTTATTCTCTCTCTCTCTCTCTCTCTCTCTCTCTCTCTCTCTCTCTCTCTCTCTCTTCCATCTCTCCCTGTGACTGTGGACACCTCTTTATCTGTACCTGAAACCTCACCTCTCAAAAGTTTAATAAAATATCTGGCCACACTCTCCCTCACACCAGACATCAAGCCCAAACTTCTAATCAAATTCTGTACCCAAGATTGGCCTACATATCCACTGGATAATGGCAATCATTGGCCTCCAGAAGGCTCCTTAGATCCAAACCTCCTCTTGGACCTTTTTAATTACTGCCAGCATCTGAAAAAGTGGAGTGAGATTCCCTGTATTGAATGTTTTAGCCTTCTCGCACAGCACCCTGTCTCTGCTCCTCTTGCCCTCACTCTCAGGTCCTTCTTGCTTGCAAACCCCTCTCTTCCCCTAGTTCTACTCCTGACTTCGCAGATTCTTCCTCATTCGACCCAGCAGATCAACCCCCACCTTATCCCCCAGCCCCAACTGACCCTTCTCTCCCGCAAAATCCTCCTCTTCCTCTGCCTGATTCCACGGATCCTCAACCTTCCATTTCATCCCCCTCCCTTCCCCACTCTTCTGCCTGCTCCACCTCCTCCTCTTCCACAGAGACATTCCATTCCCCTCCCTCTCCTTCCTGTCCACCGCCTGCCTCTTTCAGTCCCCCTGTTATCAGGTCTAAGGGACTCCTTCCCACCCCCAAGACAATCGCACCCCTTCGTGAGGTAGCTGGTCCCAAGGGTGTCATCAGAGTCCACGTGCCCTTCTCCATGTCGGACATTACTCAGCTAGAGAGGAAGTTAGGCTCTTTCACCACTGACCCCACCACTTACATTCGGGAGTTTCAATGGGTACTGCAAGCATATAGCCTCACTCATCATGACATCTACATGCTCTTGGCCAATAAACTTCTCCCCAAGGAAAGGCAATGGTTCTGGGAGCTAGCCCAAGCCCATGCTGATGAAAATCATAGGACCAATCATAACCACCCACAGGCCCTCATGCTGTCCCAGAGCAGGATCCCCTATGGGCTTACAGTCTAGTGACCTTTTTACATCCTGCCTCTTGGCGGGACTGAAAAAGTCCACCCGCAAGGCTGTTAACTTTCAAAAGATGCAGGAGGTCATTCAAAGGAAGGAGGAAACACCTTCAGAATTCCTGGATAGACTAACCAAGTCCCTTCAGCAGTACACAAACCTCGACCCAGAAACCCCTGATGGCCGTCATGTCTTAATGACATATATTCTGGCCCAAAGCTACCCTTACATTAAAGCCAAGCTTAAAAAGTTGAACAGGGCCCTGCTACTCCTCAGACCAAAATCCTCGCTGTCACTTTCAAGGTTTTTCATGGTAGAGAGGATGAAAGTGAATTCCGTAGGCAGAGGGCTGAAAATGCCAAATTCCAAATGTTGGCCCAGCTCATTCAGAGAAGGCCATCACCATGCCGTCCCAATATGACCCCCTCCTGGAGCTTGCTTCAAATGAGGTAAGGAGGGACATTGGACCAGGAATTGTTCTTCGCCGAGGACACCCTACAACCCCTGCGCAAAATGCCATCAAAGTGGACACTGGGGGGCAGACTGCCCAACAACCCAGAAGGAAGGTTGGTCTGCTGCCCAGCAACCCCAGCCTCACCTGGGCTTGGCAGAGGAGGATTGATGGAGTCCTGGGCCTTCCCTCCAGACTATTACCATCAAGAATCAAGAGCCTAGGGTCACCTTCCTGGTGGATGGACGCTTCATTAACTTCCTCTTGGATACTGGTGCCGCTTTTTCGATTTTGAGGGAGTATTAGGGTCCTACCACACCCTCAAAAACTCCTATTGTCAGGGTAGGAGGTAAAAAGATTTTTCCTCAAACCCCCCCCCAATCATGTTATATGCAGCGATCCCTTTTGTCCTTCACTCACTCCTTTCTTGTTATGAGCCATTGCCCCATTCCCTTTCTGGGAAGGGACATACTCTCACTATTAAAAGTCACCATTCACTTATCAACCCACACCTCTCCTACCTCTCATTTCCTCATGATATTCCTAGGGGCAGATACACCTCCTTCATGCACTCTCCCACGACTATCTAAACCATTTAACCCTGAGGTTTGGGACACAATTACACCCTTTATGGCTAAATGCAGTCCTATTCATATTGTCTTACGGGACCCTTCAAGATATGTTAGTCAACCACAATATCCACTCACAACCACATTTCTCCTTGGATTAGAACCCATCATCCAGGATTTATTATGAAAGGGGTATCTTAGGCCTACACACTCTCCTTTCAACACACCCATTCTGGCAGTTAAGAAACCTAACGTGTCCTACAGGCTGGTTCAAGAACTTCGCCTTGTCAACTCCTCTGTGGACCCCATCCACCCGCTAGTGCCCAACCCTTACACCCTCCTCTCTCAGATCCATGCCACTACTACTCACTTCTCAGTCCTAGATTTAAAAGATGCATTCTTTTCTATTCCCTTGTTCTCAGAATCTCAGGATATCTTTGCTTTTTCATGGACTGACTCTCACACCCGCCATTCTCATCAGCTTACCTGGACTGTCCTCCCACAGGGATTCAGGGATAGCCCCCATCTCTTTGGCCAATTTCTTGCCCAGGACCTCACATCCTTTCACCTGACCTGTCCTGACTCTACTCTACTTCAATATGTCTATGACTTTCTTCTATGTAGTCTTTCTGGAACACTCTCAATCCCACACCGCTCAGCTTCATAAATTCCTAGAAGACAAGGGATATAGGGAGTCTCCCCACAAGGCCCAGGTTTCCCAGTCTTCGGTCACCTATCTTGGTTTTTGCCTTACACCCGGGAAAAAGGAAATAACACTGGATAGGAGGCAACTCCTCTGTGATCTTTCAGTGCCCTATACGAAAGCCAAAATACTATCATTCCTAGGATTAGCAGGTTATTTTAGGGCCTGGATCCCAAATTATTCTCTTCTCTCCAAACCCCTGTATGACCTAGCAAAGGGACCCCCTAGTGAATCTCTTGCCTCCTTTCCCATCTACCACTTCCGCAGGCTTCAGCAACTCCTCTTAAAGGCACCTGCCCTTCACCTTCCAGATCTTTCAAGAACATTTCATCTATATGTCCATGAAAAAGGGGGGCAAGCACTTGGGGTCTTAGGTCAAAACTATGGGCATACATTTGCACCTGTGTCATATTTGTAAAAGCAACTAGACCCTACCATCCGTGGGTGGGCCCCTTGCTTAAGAGCTCTGGCTACTGGACAAATTTTACACAAAGAAGCCTCTAATCTGACTTTTGGGGCCCCTTGAACTATCCACTCCCCACATCACTTGAAGGATCTTTTAGCTTAAAAGGGCCTTCAAACTCTCCCTACATCCAGATTTCTGTCGCCCCTCACTTCCTTTCTGGAAAACCCTAATATTATTTTCCTCCCCTGCTCTGCACTGAACCCTGCCTCACTGCTCCCAATGACTCCCATGTCTCACATACCAACTCATAATTGCTTGGAAACCTTAGATGATTTCCTCCCCTGTCATTCTTCCATTTCTGAGAGACCACTCAGCAAGCCTGACCTTATCTGGTTTACTGACAGCAGTTCCTTTAGGGAGAACGGAACTCATTACTCTGGATACGCTGTATTTTCAGCCACTGAGATTATAGAGGCCAAAGTTTTGCCTTCAGGAACTACAGACAAGTAGGCTGAACTTATAGCATCCACTCGTGCCTGCCTTCTAGCACAAGGCAAATACCACACCCTCTAAACTGATTCAAAATATGTCTTCCATATCTTATTATCCCATGCTGATATTTGAAAGTAGCGAGGCCTACTTACCACCAAAGGTAATGCGATCACTAATTCAGCTTTTATAACCAATCTAATAGAGGCCACTTACCCACCCAGTTGGGAGTTGTCCATTGTAGGTCCCATCAGAAGGACGGCTTTCTTATCACTGAGGGCAATGCCAAAGCTGACCAGGCGGCACGAATGGCTGCTACCACTTTCAATTATGGCCTCCATGGGGGACAGATAATGGCCACTTTAGACAGCTCATCTGAAGCCCCTACGTCTTTCAGTAAGAACAAGAATCTTTTCAAGTTCCTTCATACTCTATTCCTTTCCAATTCTCAGTCTTTGACCCTCTTTTTACAGAGTTTCTTTTCCCTCACCCCCTCTGACAAGCCATGCTACAGAATATAGCCTCTAATTGTCAGATCTGTCAGCGGACCAACCCTCATACTCCTTTAAGGCCCAAACCTTTCCCTTTCCACCAAGCCCGGGGACACATTCCCGCTGCTGACTGGCAGGTAGACTTCACCAACATGCCCACAGTATGGCGCACTAAATACCTCCTTGTCTTTGTGGACACTTTCTCTGGTTGGGTTGAGGCATTTCCCACTTCCAATAAAAAGGCTTCCACTGTAGCTTCAATCTTACTGACAGACATCATCCCCAGGTTTGGTATGCCCACTTCCCTACAATATGACAATGGCCCTGAGTTTACTTCTAGGATCACACAAAAGGTCTCTCAAGCCCTCTCCTTCAAGTGGCATTTCAACTGTCCATATTTCCCCCAGGCTTCAGGGAAAGTGGAAAGGGTAAATCGTACTCTAAAGGAAGTCCTTACCAAATTGACAATGGAATTAAACATAGACTGTTTCAAACTCCTTCTTTGGCTTTGCTTCGAATCAGAGCTCTCCCTAAGAAACCATCTTTACTGTCTCCTTTTGAGATAATGTATGGAAGACCTCTTATAACCCCTGGGTTGGTCATTTCACAAGGACCTCTCACCCGAGATTTGTCTTTGCCTCTCTTGCTCCATCTCCGCTCGGAACTCTGGAAATATCAGGACTGGCTTCTTCCGGACCCAGTCTCCTCTGAAAACACTCCTCCCTTAACACCTGTTAGTCTAGTCTATTATAATACCCCAGAGGAGAAAGGGACTCTTGCCGTAAAATGGGAAGGCCCCTATCCTGTCATTCTCTTTACCCTTACCGCCGCCAAACTCTCCTTACCAGACAACTGTCTCACTCCCTGGATTCACATGTCTAGGTTGAAGCCACATCACCAGGAGGCCCCACCTGCTGAAGACAGGGCCACCCCAGAGGAACTCCAAGAATCACCTACTGAACCTCCCCTTTACTCCTGCTCTCCACACCCATCTCACCCATTTTAGTTGTGGCTCACACGGTTTTCCTTGCAGCCCAATTCCTCTTAAAGAAGGCACAATGAGCTCTCCCAACACCCTAGTCTTCTCTAACTGCTTGTTTTTTGTGCTCTGCTTATTTTCTGTGCTCTGTCAGGACTGGTCTTTACCCTCCTCACCTACCATGCATTTATTCACTTTTCGGGAACGATACTCAGAACATGGCATGCAGAAGGTCTGCCAGTGGATGCAACTACTTGCTTCATCCACAACTGCACCTCTATTTCCCTAAAATTGTCACCTTCAAGGACCTTCGTCCCTGGTAGCTGGAACTGGCCTTTCATTTGCTTCCTTTTTGATCAAACCAAAGACTATTGTCATTGGTGGCCTGAGATATATAATGGGTGCCCCTATTGGTCATGCATGTTCCATGATGAACGTGGTAGCTATTCTTACCACTCATTTGGTTACCCTGAAGGGTGGACTTCTAGTTACATAAAGTGGCATAAAGGCTCTTCATCCAGTAACAATGGATGGTATACTTTAGATAAACCTGACCCCAAGGCCAAACGATGGGGCTATGTTGAGTTTGCTGTCTATGCTCGGACAACCTCAGTCAGACCCACAGGGTGGATGACTATTGGCCGCACCCTGATTACGCAACCTAAGGCAACCATCCAGGTAGTCGAACACATTAAGGACTCAGAATCAAAACTTCGAGATCATATCCATAGCTCATCCAAAAAGGATTCAGAGCATTCAACCCTCTCAGGTCCCCCTCCCACATGGCTCAATTTAATACACCAAACTTTTTGATTATTAAACTCCACCCCTCTTTCTGTGCCTACTTCTCAGTGCTTTCTCTGTGCTTCACTTAGTCGTCCACTTCTAGCAGCAGTCCCATTAGCGGCAGGAAATATTCCAGCAAAACCCTACAATTTCTCTAAAAAGGACAACCCCTACATGTGACACGTATCCCACTGTGGGAAAGTTATTCCATCAATACATTATTTCCTTTCATCTGTTTCCACCTGCCAATAATGAATCCTTTACCCATTTGTTCCTTGAGCTACAGCACTCCATAGAGCCCTCTGTTTATGCAACCTGGACATTTCCTCTGGTGTCATGGTTCTTTAAGTACCTCAACCATCAATGTCTCTGGCGCCTGTTTCTTGGTTACTGTAGTTCTTCAGCTATCTTTGTATACTCCCACCGAATTCTGACAGTTGGCCCTACCTTCCCGCACCTGTAGGGTAGTCTTTCTGCCGGTTCTGGTAGGCCTCATTTTAACAACCTCAGTGACGGGTCTCAGACTCTCTGGTGGAGCTATAGGTCATGCTCTATGGGATCCAATGACCTTCAACAAAAACTGCAGGAAACACTCAATACCATGGCTGAGTCTCTGGGTTCCTTGCAGCGGCAGGTTACTTCATTAGCACAAGTGGCTTTACAGAACCAAAGGGCAATTGATCTTCTCACTGCAGAAAAAGGGGTTACATGCCTATTCCTCAGAGAGGAATTTTGCTATTATGTTAATGAATCTGGGCTAATAAAAAAAAATGTTGTTAAATTGCAGGAATTATCGACCCAATTGCTCAAACCTACCTCCTCCAATCCCATAACGGGGTTCTTCCAATCCTATCTTGCCATGTACTTACTACATATCTTGGGTCCCCTTATTTGGATGCTCCTTTTTTGTGCTCTCTTGCCCTGCATAATGAAGTGCCTTCAAACCCAACTGCATAAAATTCCTAATCAAACTTTCAACCAGCTTTTGCTTAGTCACTACCAGCCTCTGATGACCGATGAATCCCCAACATCTCCAAGAGAACAGTTCACTCAGTGATGAAGCTCACTACCAGGCACGATGGAATGCAACGGGTATTAGACATCGGGAGACAACGAGCTCGGAGAACCTCTTAATCTGCCATCCTGGATTCATAGTCTTTACCACCTTCTAAGCTTTCTCATGGCCCTTGGCCTCTTCTATGTCAGTCCCCCCACATGGAACTTCTGCCAAAAATTGACATTTGCTTTAATTTTTATCTTCATTCTGTTTTTATTCGCTCTGATCTTCTTCAGGTGCTGGCGACACCATGTCCAGGCAACGCTTCCAGTATTTCCTTGAGTCTCTGTTACAGGACCAGTGGCTGATACCAACAATCTCTTCCACCCAGGACTGGTTCCATGCCATCGACATCTTTGGCTTCAGGAAACATTCATTGACTTCACCCCTATGAAAATAGCTGTCTATAGCCACTGGGTTTTATTTCTGGCTGCCATGATATCCCCATACCTGCCCCCTGAGCATTCCTCCACTTCTCTTTCTAGGCCCCACACCAGCCCCACACAGCAGAAAGCAGCCAGATCTGACAAACGACGCCCCACTTCCTAAGAAAACAAAAAGGGTGGAATGTTGGAAAAAGAATAAATGGCAGCCATACCGCAGAGAAAAACCCCAACATGGCGCCTAAGGACTTCTTCTTCCTACCTTCTTCATTTCTGCAGTGGTGCAAAAAGTTCCCGCCCTTGTGAACTCTCCCGCCAGCGCCAATTTCAAATCTCGCTTGTGGGGAACCTTAGCCCCAATTAGAACTAATTCCTGGGCTCTGGAGCTGATATTTGAAAGAACTTGTCAATAAACGGGTTGCTGCCATTTATCTAAGCCATACCATCTCCCCCTTAGTTCTATATAAGCACACAGCTTTTAGCAATAAAATTGGAATTCTCCCCGTGAAGTGTCATTGCGTGGGGAATTATTTCACTCATGTTCAGCAACAGGATATCCAAAGGTTCTCCAGTGCCACCTGGTAATGGGAATTTCAGAAATTTGATAGTATTTATTTAGCCATTTTTGAAGGATGAAGTTGGAGTCACTGTGCGTTTCAATTAATGCAGGAACCATTATGTGGTGAGGAAGCTCATTTAAATGAAATCTCTGGAGAAATCTCACAGGCAAGGCTTCCCAAAAAGTGGCCAAAAGGTCACATGAAGCCAGGATCATTGAGGTCTACAATATGAGTTCCATTTGTGTTTAGACTCTCAATTATGGCTGCCAAGTCTTTCAAAATAAAATCATGTGATATCCTGGCTGAGATTCTCACTGCACTGTGGAAAGACACCCTGGCCCTCGATCTCAGTTTTCAAGGGGGCATCTCATGCGTGGCCTCCTAAAATTCCAACACATTTCATGGCAATACTTCTTTGAGGTAAATTCCAGAACTCAGTTTCTAAGAGGAATCATGCCAGAATTCAAGCCCAGGTGGATCCAGTTATCTCTTCCAACCGCCAAACAAATGACCACAATTAAAACCAAACACTCCCACATGGCCCTCATCTTCTTCCATATAGACACTTATTATAACCTCTGGCTGGAGTTTTTCATGAGGGGTGCAGCCCAAGACAGTGTCAAAAATAAGCTCCCTTGCCCCTCATTTGCCTAAAGTCAAGGTGGCCTGGACACCCATCCGGTGAACCAGGAGTGATCAGATAGGCCAGCTGTTAATACTGCTCTGCATCTCCAATTTGAGGCCTACTGACTGCCAGTTATAGATTCTTTATATGATTTGGAGCCATGAGAAAACCCAGAAACCTATGAGTTAGCCTCTGCAGGGCTGTGCATAACTCATTTGAACCAAAGGATCCGTATTCTCACTTGATGGTGGTCAGGAACCTTACAAATGAATGCGAGAGACTTCATTCACAATAATTGCTCTTTTGGCCATTTTGGTTTTGGATGCACACATGGGATCTCTCTTTACATCCATCAGGTGCTGAGAATCTAAGCCACAACCTCACACAGGGCCAAGAGGCTGATTCAGACACATCCCTTTCCAAAGCAATTAAGCAAAGAGCCACAGGTGATGCCCATTCATTTCCATTTGAAAACTGTTTTCTTTGGGCTTCACAAAGGGGTGGCCTGAGGCAAAGACCTTCCCGACATTCAGGGAAACAGAACAATTGATAAGCAAAAGGCCGAAAGCATGGTTTCTCCACTGAGACTTTCTTGGTCACACTGATATCTGAGTTTTCTGAGATGCTCGCCATTCCCTTCAGCTATCCAGGACATGGCAATGTCACAGAGCTTGGAGGTGGTACATATTTTGGACACAAAACCATGAGACTATTCTGGAGAGTGGTGAGAATTCTGGAAGAAACAGGAACTTAGGATGGTAGCAGGTGTTGCCCATGGATAAGGCAAGCTGCAGTCCATTCATAAATTGGGCAGGATGAATGCCGGGAATCTTTCTACTATACAGGACATATCAATTGTTGCATTCTATTTTCTAATGTCTTCAACCACGGACACAGTGGGATACACAGAAATAGAAACACTTGCCTTGTCCAACGACTTACTAGAAGAAGACCACTCCAAATCAAACAAACCGTCTTTCCTACCTATTATCAGATCATGAGACAAAACCACAAAATCACACCCACCCCACAAAGACACCTCCTTCCCCCATGTAACTCTGTGACTATCCGGAGTTTCCTCTGAGTGGTGGGCCATACTATGTTCCCCCAAAATGGCCTGTCCTATCTCAGATCTGGTCTCCTTGGCCAACTCTGTGAAGTTGTCAGGAGCCTGCGGTGAACCACTACCTACTTTCTCAGGAAAGGCCCCTATGCAGAGCTCTCCTGGTATTTGGCCATCCTCACATATGTAGGTACCAAGAAAGACTGACACTCTCCTTGGTAAATTCAAACAAGTGAGCCTACTGGGTCTGGGACTGGACTGGCTCCGGGTGCCTGGCTTCCTGGATCCCAAGTTAAGAGAGTTCCATCACCAAGGAAGTGAGGTAGATCACTTCTTCAGGAACTGAATGAGGTCATTGCCTTGACAACCACTTTGTCCTAACAGTTGCTTTCAAGAGTCCCATGAGATGGAGGCTGCCCCTACTTCCTGTGACACTTTCACAAGTTAGAATGGTATATAAACCATGGGCACCCGGGAACAGCTCTCCACCTAGGACTGGTTTGGTCCATCTTCTCTACATTAAGAAGAGAGAGGCTGATTCATACACATCCATTCATGCTGACAAGGTTGTTTGCCATTGAAGATGACTTTTCTCTCTCAGGTCTTTCGTAGCTGCCTACATCTTCTCAAGGGATCATTTCTGCATGGACCTTTGATGTTCTCAACAGGTGGAACATGCCCTACATTCCTGTATTTTAAGAGCAACCCTGTCCCTGCTGTTCTGTAAAGTTCGATTGAGAGAACAGTGTATGGTTTGGGTTAGTAACATGTTCAATTTGGGGTTAGGAATCCTTCTGCATGACGAATAATGGTATTGGGAAACTATGATACTTACAACAATATATAGGTGAAATATAAGTATAAAAACAGAAATCTAGGGAAGATATAAAGTCCAGAAGGGCATTGGGCCCTTAATTGGCACACTTAGCTTTGAATTATTTTCTGCAAAAATGTCTCAGATAAATCTATATACAATGGCATAGGAGCTTGTACCTTGAATGATTGAATGTCGAATAGAACACCCACTCAAAAAGGGATTGTCGGTAGGATTAGAAAGATAGTCAGTAGGTATACAAAGAAGAGTGAGAATAGGATTTAGACCAAAAGTTCTTAAGCAATAGGGTTTCAGGTAGACAGTGAATGTAAATGTCAGCACAAGTGAAGAGTCAGTCACAATGATGAACAGGGGAAAATATGTAGGAAAATAGATATAAATAGAGACATTACTAAATCAGGCAAAGTATAAAGTGAGTGATAGGATTAGACATTTTCAACAGGCTTGAGGTTAAATATATAATCTTAGGAAGAAAAAAAAATGTAGTCACCAATAAGATTGACATTTGAGAGCATTAGGCCACCTGGACATGGAAGGTTTTAGTAATCCATGCTCACTTTCCATTTAGGCTCTGGTACAACCTTAAGGGTGACCTTTGATTTTTTTGTCCAGAATATTACTGTGATAAAATGTATATATAGATCAGGTGACATGAGTAATTCTTCCACCATTTTTTGAGGAATATTTTGAAAACGTATAAATTAGTATTGAGGGTAAAAATAGGTGTACCCTGTGTCTATGAATATAGAGATAATGCATGAATAGACCATACAGTTAATAAATAATATAACTGGTTCCACTTTAAATAATGTATTGAATTGATATTTGAAAATACATAAGAAATCATATATTGATATATAATCATTCATAACAACTAGTTATACGTCTAATTGTAATCCTAGGGTTATGGTTTATCATGAAGAGTGTGTGAGTTTTGCTTCAAAAGTGATTATGGAAATCAAAAATAATGTGTTTGGAAAGAAGTCTCATGAAAAGACCAGTTTGAAACATGGCAGAACACGTGTTTTCTGAAGCAGAAAGTGATTGAAAGTGAAATAAATGCCTATAAATTTGTGAACTTGTGGATGAAATATATATCCAATAATGTGCATAAACTGAAGAAATAGTAATGTACTAGTTTTCAATAAAAATGAACTTCAAAATACTTATCATGTCCCATAGGAATCTACTTGCATTGATGTGAAAATGGATCAGTTACTGTAGAAATATTAGGATTTATATGCACCATTCACTGAAGTTAGTTTTCAATACTAGGAAAAAAATACGTATATCAGGTGAATGAATATTTCTGAGAATAATCTTGTGAAAAGTTGATTATAAATCCACTTACATAATCATGAATGAATTTAGGGAGTGTATAATAAGACACATATATTAAATATTTTGAAATATCTGGAGAGAATATATATATATATCTCCACACACAGATTTTAAAAATTAGCAATATATATGCCAATCGAATTACACCGTGAAATATGAATCATCCACAGATCCAAAAATATTCATTTTACTGGATATGGATTTATGTATAACTTTTTTCAACTAGGAAGCTCACCCATAGGTTGAATTTTCAGGTCAAACAGCGTTTAAGAGGAGTGATCTCTTCTCACACTTTGTATCTGCCAAGTCATGTAACTCACAAGAATGTACGTGTGATACCAGGTAGGATTCTATATGTGCATATAAAAATACATGTGCTGAATAGAATACAGAGAAAGGGAGACAGGAATTCACATATTTGTTAACTTTAAAAGCACATGGAAAACTATTTCAACAAAAAATTGACTAGATTTATAACTCCTACCCTATATAATGCAAAAGGCAAGTCCAAGTATACAACATGCCTCCTCTGAACTGCTTGTATTTCTATTCTGTTTCCGTAATTTTTCTCCATTATATTAGGATTAGTATTCAGAATCTAGCAGGGCATGTGTTAGTGTCAGGGATTCAGTATTTCAAATGTAAAATAGAAAAATGAATCCAATGTGTATGCAAATATGTGCTAAACAAAATCTTCCCACTCTCATCCAGAACAATTCCTTGACATTTTTTACGCCCAAAGTAAGACACAATTAGAGGAGAAGAGTAATAAAATCTGTGAATAATATGCTCAGGAGTTTACAACCTTGGAAGTGGTAGAGGAGTTTCCCTAGTATGGGACAGGGTAAACACTCCATAAACATGGAGCTCTGCTGGCCTAAATACTTCTTGAGAAACTGCCTCTGAGTTTGGGCACTTGAAATATATGTTGTTGTCAGGAGCTTTAGCTTCTTTTTAGTGAGACTATCAAAGCTGTGTCTGCATCTATGTGACCTGGAGGACATGGTTTCTTATTTTCCAATGAACATGAGGCAGCAGTGCTGAATTCTCTCTTTGTAAGTAAACTGTGGCCACTGGGGGCTAAGGGTATTCCCATGTGGACTGGGAAGCCATTTGGTCATCCTCCACTTTTCGTGGTGTTTCTTGCTGCTGCACTGGGACTTTGGCATTTGCTTCATGAAATAAAAGAAGTTCAACTGCGACACAGTTCTGGAGGCAATTCTTTCATGTGTGGTTGGTCAGGGTCTGCAGGAGAATGCACCAACCAGGCTTCTATCCCACATAGCTTGGCCCCATGTCCATAGTAACCTGATTCTAAACATTGCCCGGAAACATCTCCATATAACCAGAAGCCTTTACATGGAAGGGTTTGCTGGCTGCACCATGTAAGTCACAAGCCATTTGGGATCCAATGGCAGATCCACATGGCCCCACCACAAATTTTTTATCACACACCTGCCTACCACTGCTCTAGGCCCACTACTCAGCATGTTCCAACATACTGGAATCTCTGTTCTACACCATTTTCATGAAACCCACTCAATCAAGGCACTGTCTTGCATATTTACGATCAGCAACAGGACATCCAAAGTTTCTCCAGTGCCACCTGGTTATGGGAATTTCAAAAATTTCATGGTATTTATCTAGGCATTTTTCAAGGATGACGTTGCAGGCACTGTGGGTTTCAATTCATTCAGGAACCTTTAAATGGTGAGGAAGCTCATTTCAATGAATGCTCTGTAGAACTCTCACAGGCAAGGCTTCCCAAAGAGTGGCCAAAATGTCACATGAAGCCAGGCCTATTGAGGTCTACAATGTGACGTCCATGGGTGTTGTGACTCTCAACAATGGCTGGCAAGTCTTTCAGAATTAAATCATGTGATCTTCTGGCTGAGATACCCAGGGCTCTGTGGAAAGCCACCCTGGGCCTAGATCTCAGTTTCCAAGGGTGATTCTCATGGGTGGACTCCTAAAATCCCAACAAAATTCATGGCAATACTTCTCTGAATTCAGTCTCTAAGGGGAATCACACCAGAGTTCAAGCCCAGGTGGTCCCAGTCATGTCTTCCAACCGGACACAAATGACCAAAATTAAAACCAAAACCCTCCCATATGGCCCTCATCTTCTTCCATATAGACACTAATCACAACCTCTGGCTGAAGGTTTCCATGAGTGGCGGAGTCCAAGAGAGTGTCCAAAATAACTCCCTTGCCCCTCATTGGCGTAAATTCAGGGTGGTCTGGACACCCTTCATGTGAAAGAGGAGTGATCAAATATGCTAGACGTTAATACTTCTATTCTTCTCCAATTTGTGGAAAACTGAGTGTCAGGTATATATTTTTATGTGATTTGCAGTCATGAGAAAACACAAGCTCCTCTGCAGGTCTTTGAAGAACCCATTTGACCCAAAGGATCCCTATTCTCACTTGATGGAGTTCAAGAACTTTAAAGAGGAAGGCGACAGACTTCATCCACAAGGACTGCTTTTTGGCCATTTTGGTTTTGGATGCACACATGGGATCTCTCTTTACATCCACCACGTGCTGAGTATCTAAGCCACAACCTCACACAGGGCCAAGAGGCTGATTCAGACACATCCCTTTTCAAAGCAATTAAGCAAAGAGCCACAGGTGATCCATATTCATTTCCATTTGAAAACTGTTTTCTTCAGGCTTCACAAAGGGGTGGCATGAGGCAAAGACCTTCCTGACATTCAGGGCAACAGAACATTAGGTTAGCAAATGGCCCAAAGCAGTGTTTCTCCACTGAGACTTTCCTGGTCACACTGATATCTGAATTTTCTGAGACGCTCGCCATTCCCTTCAGCTATCCAGTACATGGCCATGTCACAGAGCTTGGAGGTGGTACATAACTTGGTCACAAAATCATGAGCCTATTCTGGAGAGTGGCCAGAATTCAGGAAGAAAACAGGAACTTAGGAAGATAGCAGGTGTTACCCATCCATAAGGCAAGCCGCATTCCTTTCATACATTGGGCAGAAAGAATTCTGGTAAGCTTTCTACTAGCCTGGACACATCCTTTGATGCATTCTCTTTTCTAATGTCTACAACCATGGACACAGTGGGATACACAGACTTAAAAACACTCACCTTGTCAAATCACTTGTTAGAAATCGTCCACTCCAAACCAAACAAACTGCCTTTCCTACCTATTCTCAAAACATGAGACAAAATCACAAACACACACTCACACCCACAAAGTCACCTCCTTTCCCAAAGTAGGTCTCTGACTATCGGGTGTGACCTCTGACTGGTGGGCCGTACTATGTTCCGATCAAATGGCCTGTTCTGTCTCAGATCTGGTTTCCTTGGCCAACTCTGTGAAGTTGTCAGGAGACAGTGGTGAGCCACTTCCTGCTTACTCAGTAAAGGCCACTCTTCAGAGCTTTCCTGGCATTTGGCCTTTCTCACATCAGTAGATACCAAGAAAGACTGACTCTGTCCTTGGTAAATCAAAAGAAGGGAGACCACTGGGACTGGGCCTGGGACTAGATTTGTGTGCCTGGATGCCTGGATCCCAAGTTCAGAGAGTTCCATCACCAAGAATGTGAGGTGAGGTCACTTCCTTCAGGAACTGAATGAGGTCAATGCCTTGGCAAGCACATTGTCCTAACATTTGCTTCCAAAGGTCCCATGAAATGGAGGCTGTCCCTAATTCCTTTGACACTTTCACAAGTTAGAATGGTATATCAAACATTGGTAACCAGGAACAGCTCTCCACAGAGGCCTCGTTTGGTCCTTCTTCTCTACATAAAGAAGAGAGAGGCTGATTCAGACACATCCCTTCATGCTGACCAGGTTGTTTGCAATGAAAGATGACTTTTGCTCTCTCAGTTCCTTCATAGGTGCCTACAACTTCTCTAGGGATCATTTGCGCATAGACCTTTGAGTTTCTCAGCAGTTGGAAGATCCCCTAAATTCCTGTATTTTAAGACCAACTCTGTCCTTGCTCTTCTCTAAAGTTAGATTGAAGGAACAGTGTATGGTTAGGGTTAATAACAGGTTTGATTTGGAATAGAAATCATTCTGCTGGATGAATAATGGTATTGGGAATCTGCGATATTTTCAGGAATATATAGGTAAAATATAGGAATCTGAAAACAGAAATCTAGGTAAGATTTGAAGCCCAGAAGGGCATTGGGCCCTTGATTGCGGTATTAAGCATAGGACCTTGTAACTTGGATGATTGATTTTCAAAGAGAACTTCCAGTCAAAATGGATAGTCAGGAGTATTAGGAAGATAGTCGGTATGTTTATAAAGGAGAGTGAGTATAGGATTTGGACCAAAAGTTCTTTAGCTATAGGGTTTCGGGTATTGAGTGAATGTAAATGTCAGCACATGTGAAGAATTAATCACAATGATGAACTGGGGAAAATATGTAGGAATGCAGATATCAATAGAGACTTTAGGAAATCTGGCAAAGTATAGTCGGTAGTGAAATGTTAATAAAATAGATTCTTGTCACTTCCTGTTTTTCTGTATGCTTAATAAAACACTGTTGAAATCTTGAGAAGTGTTTTCTAAACTTTTTCCCAGAATGTGCTGTCCCCAACAGCCAAACTTCAGAATGTACTCCCTCACCCAGTTGCACGCAAACTGCTCACCCGCCCAGGCCCATCAATAAACTTTCCTCCCTGCCCTCTTCAAGGAAAGTATATAAGCTCTGCTTAAGCTGTTCTCAGGGTTCTCTGCTCTATTCAAATGAGCTCTGAGCCCCAGCATGCTGGAACCCCAATAAACCCTTTGTTTTTGCATGAGAGAGTCTCTTAGTGGTCTCTTCCCCCAATGCTCTTCCGATCTTTATATATGGAGGTTCCACAGAAATCCAGCAGCGGTGAACGAGAGACCCCAATGGGCTACTCTCAGGGTAAGTAAGGCGCCTCTTTCTGGTTTCAGGTTTCAGGTTAGGGCTTGGCAAAATGGCTGTCGATGAAGTGTGTGAGCTCTCTTTGATGGTGGCTGGCAGACGTGTCACAGAGCCACAAGCCAAGTCCCTGGGGGAGGCCACAGAGGACTCGGGAATCGAGGAATAATAGTCCCCTCGACTCAGTGATACTTTGTTTCAGATTCGGTATTGCCAGCCCATCGGGTTTTGCCGCCTGCTCAGTCTTGGTCTCAGTGTTGGACGTCCATTGCCTGTCTTTATTGTTTTCTCTTGTCTGCGTCCTGTGTCGTTGCTTTTACTGTTTGTGTATCTTTCATTATGGGACAGATCACTTCAATGCCTCTGTCCCTGACCCTTGATCTATGGACCAAAGTCCGCTTAGGGGCTCAGAATGTTTCTTTTTCAGTAAAACGCTGGACCTGGCAGACTCTGTGTGCCACAGAATGGCCCACCTTTGGATTCTGATGGCCCCTAGAAGGATCTTTCTACTTCCCACTAATTTAAAAAGACAGAGATATTGTCTTACAGCCAGGGCCACATAGCCATACTGATAAACAGGAATATACCTTAACTTGGCAGGACCTCTGCAAATCTCCTCTTCCGTGGGTGAAGCCTTTCCTTGCTGTGTCCCCGTTCCTACTCCTTCCCCCACGATCTCTCAACCCCTCTGCTCCTCCTCCTCCTCCACCCTCTGTTCTCCCTGAGTCACAAGATTTGACTCTACTGGACTCTCCTCCCCTTCCTTATCTTCTACCCTTGTCCCACAACCCCCAACACCCTCTAAGTGATTCTCCAGCTGCTGACTCAGCCTCTCCGCAATTGGAGGACGCTAAGCCAGCCCAGGGCCCTCCAGATAACTCCCCTGCGTCACACACAGCCCCTCCTCCCCTGGAGGAAGCTGGACTTGCTAAAGGAACTCGCTGGTGGCAAATGATTGAAAACCCTGGAACTCCCGTGTTGCTTCCCTCCATCCCTAAGGGCCAATGATTGACGATGGCCATGGGGAAAAAAATGGAAGCCTACCAGTATTGGCCTTCTCCTCTTCAGACCTATATAAATGGAAAAATAACAATCCCCCTTTTACCGAGGACCCAACCTGGCTCTCAGGTCTGGTGAAGTCATTGATGTTTTCACACCAACCTACTTGGGATGACTGCCAACAACTCCTAGGCACTCTCTTCATGACAGAGGAACAAAAGAGAATCCTCCTGGAGGCTAGAAAAAAGTATCCTCGGACCAAATGCGTGACCGACACAACTTCCCAACATATTCAAAGCCGGCTTTCTCTTGAAACGACCCAACTGGGACCCCAACACCTTTGAAGGTAGGGAGCATCTGTCCACTTATCGCCAGGCTCTAATAGTGGGTATCTTAGTGGCCGCTAGGTGACCAACTAATTTGGCCAAGGTAAGAGAGATTATTTAAGGGCCTGATGAATCTCCTTCTATGTTCCTAGAGATAATTATGTAGGCATATAAGAGACATACTCCTTTCGATCCTCAGGCAGAGGATCAAAAGGCATCTGTCACAATGGCCTTTATTGGGAAAGCTGCCCTGGATATTAAAAGAAAGTTACAATGCTTAGATGGATTACAAGATATGACTTTGAGGGATTTAGTCAGAGAACCCGAGAAGGTATACTTTAAGAGAGAAACTGAGGAAGAGAAGGGAGCTGAGTGAGGATAAAAGAAACAAAAGACAGACTAAGGCATTGACTAAGGTCCTGGTCACAACAACAAATAGGCCAGAAATTAAGAAACAGAGAGACAGGAAGGGATACCTGGGCACACACTAGAGGCCACCCCTGGCCTCAGATCAATGTGCCTACTCTAAAGAAAAAGGACACTGGGCCAAAGAGTGCCCTAGAAAGAGACAGCCATGCCAGCCAGATATTCTGACTCTGGAGGAATACTAAGAAAGTCCGGGCTCAGATCCTCTCCCTGACCTCAAGGTAACTTTTGAAGTGGAGGGGAACACAATAAACTTTGAAGTAGATGCAGGGGGAATATACTCAGCCCGTAAGGCCCATTGGGCCCTCTACCGAATAAAAGGTCTCTAATTCAAGAGTCTAACAGAAGTAAATATCGGGCTTTGACAACTATGAGGACCATGGACCAGGGAAAAGGAAAAATCCATCACTCCTTCCTAGTAATCCCTGGCCACATTGATGGGCAGAGTTCTGCTCACCAAGCTCTGGGCCAAAATAACTTTTAACCCTGAAGGCCCCCAAGTGGAATTTTTTAATCCTTCAGTAACTACTCCTATAATCATGGCTCTAACTATGTCAGTAGCAAATGTTCATCAACTCACTCACCTTTGTTCAAAGAAACTGCATTCATTCGTGAAGGATCAAGAACACAGTTTTCCACTAACCTACTCACAGCAAAAGGAAATAACTGAATGGGTAACAAAAGCCTGTCAGGTCCATTAATTGGTTAAAGCTTACACTTCCAAGCTTCCTGCAGGAAAGCACCTATGAGGAACCAGACGAGGACATTTCTGGGAAGTGGACTTTACTGAAATTAAGCCAGTAAGGTATGGACTTAAATAACTCCTAGTCTTTGAACATACATTTTCAGGATGTATTGAAGCCTTCCCCACACACACAAAAAAAAAGAAATAAAAAAGAAGAAAAAAGAAACATCGCAAATGGTTGTAAAGAAGATCCTGGAAGATATTTATTCTCCCCTTGACGACCAGTAGTCTTAACCCTCATCAGCCCCTTAAGCTGCGATGGCTGATCACAAATCCTACTGGACACGAAGTATGGCCTATCTCGAATAAAGCCTCCTTACGAACCTGGTGGCCATCTCTCCACCCAGTCATTTGTCAGATGGCTATAGGTCTTTCCTATTGGGATATCCCTGATTAACAGGATCCCACTAAAATTCCATTAAATCCCTTCCGTACCATAGATAATGGAAACAAACATTATAGATGTAGGGACACGTGAGCCAGATGCAGTTTGGCTAGCCTAGATTACTATGTTTGCCCGGCAGACTATCAAAGCCACAAACAGTCACGGCTGTGGGGGGGGAGAGCAGACTTCTATTGTAAGTCATGGGGATGTGAGCATACAGGGACTGTCAGATGGAACCAAAACTCCTCATCAAATTCTGTACACAGCATTGGCCATATTACGAATTAGATAACCAAAACCGATGGCCCCCAGAGGGGTCTCTAGATCCTCAAATTCTGTGTGACCTTTTTAACTTCTGCAAGTGCTCAAAAGGGTGAAAGGAGATTCCGCTATGTGGAGGCCTTCTCTCTCCTTTGCTCACATCCTGAACTATGCTTCTCCAATAGATGCTCACCCTCAGCCTTGTGCTCTAGACTCTCTGCTGTCACTCCCACCTCAGCAACTTGATTTCTCCCCTCCAATATCTAGATCAAAAACCCAAATCTCGACTGGTTCTCAGACCATTGCTCCCTTGCTGAGGTTGCAGGTACTGAGGTACCACTCCATTCACTCACTCCGCTCCTCTCCTGTCAGTGCCCGCACCGGGTCCCACCCAGTCCTCTTACCACCTAATGCAAAGCTCAAACCCGCTGAGAAGAATCCTCAGACCCTAATACAAGATGTAATGAAAATGGCCTTTAATGTTGCTTTGTCATCACTAAAAACAGGTTACTAAGAATTTAAAGTCTCTCACAGGCTTTTTGGAATCTCACTCCCGTCTCCCCCTCTGTTCTATCTGTTCTACTGCTCAAGTTTTTGTTGCTATTAAGATCCCAAAGCCCTCTCCCAATATTCTTTTACATCTCTCCTTGCTCATTCTCAGATCCACAGAGCTGCTCTTATCCCTGCCTTCCAAATTTTCCCCCTCTGTACCAGGCCCACAGAAAAGTCTTAACTGACCTTCTCCAGAAGTCTTCACCATGGGTGATTTAGGACTTTCAGCAAAAGAGTCCCTATAAAAGAGTTCACTGTAGATAAATTTCCTATTTTTGTGTTGCCCTGGTCTCCTTGGCAACTGGCTAAAAAATTCAGCACTCCTGATCTAGACACACCCTTACTAGTTTTTCACAAAATATTTGAAAAAAAGTCCTCTGGCCTTGAGCTGGGGCTTCACAGAGATGGCTACATTTCTAAGATAAAGAAGTTACAAACTGGGCTGTATGGAAACAGCTGGAAGGGGGAAAAAAAGAAAGGGAAGACACCCCCACCCAGGTGTCCTTGAAAAGTTAACTTGCCCAAACTGAGGAAAAAAACAGAAACAAAAACTGCTTTTTGTGAACTTCTGCAGACTGTGAACTTCTGAGCCCCTTCCCTTACGTGTTGGGTACAAAATTCTGAAACTACGTAACTTGGGTTTCAGGGGATTAATTGATTACAACAGAAGCAATGCCCTCTGAATCTGGTTGAAACCAAAAAAGACTGTTTCCGTGTCTTTGGTGCTATCTTAGGTGCCTTGCCTTGTCCGTCCCTACAACAGTATAATTCTATATACTTAAACATTGTTTATGTTTTCATGAAATGGTCAACAGATGTGATTAATTGTGAAATGGTGCAGATGTTTCCCAGAGTGCTCTATCATGACGCAGGTTCATCTGAAGATCAAAGAGGGGGACATACAACCCGGTTCCACTGGGAACATATGTCCCTCACCTTAGCCATTCTATTACGAATAGGAGTTGCTGCAGGGTTGGGCACAAGAACCACTGCTCTGGTCCATGGGACACAACAAGTGACCCAATTAGAAGCAGCAATAGATCAAAACTTAAAGATTTTAGAAACCTCCATCACAGCTTTGCAGGAATCTTTAACCTCTCTCTCTGAAGTTGTTTTACAGAACAGTCGAGGGTTGGACCTCCTTTTCATGACAGAGGGGGGCCTTTGTGCTTCATTGAGGGAAGAATGTTGTTTTTATGTCGACAATACTGGAGTTGTAAAAAAATCTATGAGTAAATTAAAAAGATGCCTTGAAGAGCAACAACGAGAGAGAGAGGCACAAAAAGGGTAGTTTGAGTCTTTTTTTTACACAGTCCCCCTGGTTAATTACGTTTTTATCAACCCTGGCCGGTCCAATAATAATCCTCATAGTATTACTAACTATAAAACCCTGTTTCCTCAACCATGTAATTTCTTTTCTCCAAGCTCAAATTGGACAAATTAAAATTATGGTAATACCCCACTAGCAGACATACAATGTGACAGCCCACAAAGATCACTTTTATGATTAAAAGTAGCCAGAAAAAGAAGTGGGGAATGAAAGGTTAATAAAATATGTACTTGTCACTTCCTGTTTTTCTGTACACTTAACGAAACACTGTTGAAATCTTGAGAACTATTTGCTAATCTTGTTGCCAGAATGTGCTGTCCCCAATTGCCAAACTGCAGAATCTACTCCCTCACCCGGTTGAATAGAAACCTGAACTGTACTTGGATCATTGAATGTAGAAGAGAACATCCATTCAAAAAGTTATAGTCAGTTGGATTAGAAAGATAGTCAGTAAGTTTAGGAAGAAAAGTGAGTATAGGATTTGGAACAAAAGTTCTTTAGCAATAGGGTTTTGGTTAGAGAGTCAATGTAAACGTCAACACAAGTGAAGAGTCAGTCACAATGATGCACAGGGCAAAATATGTAGGAAAGCAGATATCAATAGAGACATTAGGAAATCAGGAAAAGAATAAAGTGAGTGATGGGATTAGATATTTTCAACAGGGTTGAGGATGAATATATGAGCTTAGGATAAAACAAATATGAAGTCAACAATAGGATTGACATTTGATAGCATTAGCGTAGCCCAAGACAGTGTCCAAAATAAGCTCTGTTGCCCCTCATTTGCCTAAATTCCCAGTGGCCTGTACACCCTTTCTGTGTACCAGGAGTGATCAAATAGGCCTGCCCTCCAAACCAAACAAACCGCCTTTTCTAACTATTCTCAGAACATGAGACAAAACCACAAACCCACACCCGCAATGGCACCTCCTTCCCCCAAATAGGTCTGTGACTCTCCGGAGTGTGCTCTGACTGATGGGCCATACTATGATCCTCCGAAATGGCCTGACCTGTCTCAGATCTGGTCTTCTTGGCCAACAATGTGAAGTTGTTAGAAGCCAGGAGTGAGCCACTATCTGCTTTCTCAGGAAGAGCCCCTCTTCCGAGCTTTCCTGACATTTGGCCATCCTCACATCAGTAGGTATCAAGAAAGACTGACTTTGTCCTTTGTAATCCAAAAAAGTGAGACCACTGGGACTAGAACTGAGACTGGCTCTGGGTGCCTGGCTTTCTGTATCCCAAGTTCAGAGAGTTCCATCACCATGGAAGTGAGATGAGATCACGTCCTTCAGGAACTGAATGAGATCACTGCCTTGGCAACCACTTTGTCATAACAATTGCTCCCAACGGTCCCATGAGATGAGGGCTGCCCCTACTTCCTGTGACACTTTCACAAGTTAGAATGGTATATCACCCGTAGGCAAAAGGGAACAGCTCTCCACACAGGCCGGGTTTGGTCCATCTTCTCTACATTAAGAAGAGATAGGCTCATTCTGACTCAACCCTTAATCCTGACCAGGTTGTTTGCCATGGAAGATGATTTTTGCTCTCTCAGGTCTTACATAGCTGCCTACATCTTCTCCAGAGATCATTTCTGCATGGAGCTTTGAGGTTCTCAACAGATGGAAGATCCACTGCATTCCTGTATTGTAAGACCAACACTGTCCCTGCTCTTCTGTAAAAATATATGTGAATTGGAGTCATGAGAAAACCCACGAACCTATGGGATAGCCTCTGCAGGGCTTTAAAGAATTCACTTGACCCAAATGATCCCTATTCTCACTTAATGGAGGTCAGGAACCTTACAGAGGAAGGCGAGAGACTCTATCCACCATGACAGTTCTTTTGTCCATTTTGGTTTTGGATGCGCACATGGGATTTTTCTTTAGACCCATCATGTGCTGTGAATCTAAGCCACAGCCTCACATAGGGCCAAGAGGCTGATTCAGACACATCCATTTCCAAAGCAATTAACCGAAGAGGCACAGGTAATGACCATTCAATTCCATTTGAAAACTATTTTCTTCAGGCTTCACAAAGTGTGGCCTGAGGCAAAGACCTTCCTGACATTCAGGGCAACAGAATAGGTAAGCAAAAGGCCCAAAGCAGGGTTTCTCCACTGAGACTTTCTTGGGCATACTAATATCTGAGTTTTCTGAGATACTCACCATTCCCATCAGCTATCCAGTACATGGCCATGTCACAGAGATTGAGGTGGTACATATCTTGGACACAAAATCATGAGCGTATTCTGGAGAGTGTCCAGAATTCAGGAAGAAAACAGGAATTTAGAAAGATACCAGGAGTTGCCCATCCATACGGCAAGCTGCAGTCCATTCATAAATTGCTCAGGATGAATGCTTTGAAGCTTTCTCGTAGACAGGACACATCCATTGATGCATTCTCTTTTCTACTGTCTACAATCACGGACACAGTATGATATATAGACACAGAAACACTCACGTTGTCAAAGGACTTACTAGAAACAGTCCACTCCAAAACAAACAAACCAGCTTTCCTAACTATTCTCAGAACATGAGACAAAACCACAAACTCACACTCACACCCAAAAAGGCACCTCTTTCCCCCAAGTAGGTCTGTGTCTATCCGGAGTGTCCTCTGACTTGTGGGCCATACTATGTTCCCCAAAAATGGCGTGTCCTGTCTCCGATCTGGTCTCTTTAGCAAACTCTGTGAAGTTGTCAGGAGCCCGTGGTGAGAAACTACCTGCTTTCTCTGGAAAGGCCAGTCTTCATAGTTTCCAGGCATTTGGCTGTCCTCACATCAGTATGTACCAAGAAAGAGTGACTCTGTCTTGTTAAATCCAAACAAGTGAGCCCACTGGGACATGGAGTGGGTTTGACTCTGTGTGCCTGGTTTCCTGGATCCCAAGATCACAGACTTTCATCACCAATAATGTAAGGTGAGGTCACTTCCTTCAAGAACTGAATGAAGTCACTGCCTTGGAAACCACTTTGTTTTAACAGTTTCTTCCAAGGTTCCCAAAAGATGGAGTCTGCCTCTACTTGCTGTGACTCATTCATAAGTTAGGATGGTATATCAACCATAGGCACCGGGGAACAGCTCTCCACACAGCCATGGTTTGGTCCATCTTCTCTACATTAGGAAGAGAGAGGCTAATTCAGACACATCCCTTCAACCTGACCAGGTTGTTTGCCATGGAAGATGACTTTTGCTCTCTCAGATCCTTCATACCTGCCTACACCTACTCAAGGGATTATTTCTGCAGGGACTTTTGAGGTTCTCAGCTGGTGGATGATACCCTACCTTCCTGGATTTTAAGACCAACTCTGTCCCTGCTCTTCTGTAAAGTGAGATTGAGGGAACAGTGTATGGTTAGTGTTAATAGCATGTTTGATTTGGGTTAGGAGTCATTCTGCTGGATGAATTATGGTATTGGGAACCTGTGATATTTATAAGAATATAAATGTGAAATATATGTATGAGATCAGAGATCTAGGAAAGATTTGAAGCCCAGAAAGGCATTGGGCCCTTGATTGCTATACTTAGATTGAATTAT
The DNA here is from genome assembly GCF_048772815.1 of Callospermophilus lateralis. Lineage (NCBI taxonomy): Eukaryota > Metazoa > Chordata > Mammalia > Rodentia > Sciuridae > Callospermophilus > Callospermophilus lateralis. The sequence goes on from NW_027510325.1 coordinate 60,954, forward strand.
GTTCTGCACCGAGGTCTCAGATAAATCGATATACAATGGCATAGGACCCTATACCTCGGATGATTGAAAGTAGAAGAGAACATCCAGTCAAAAAGGGATAGTCTGTAGGATTAGGAAGATAGTCAGTAGGTTTAGGAAGAAGAGTGAGTCTCGGAGTTGGACCAAAAGTTCTTTAGCAATTGGTTTTCAGTTAGAGGGTGAATGTAAATATCAGCACATGTGAAGAGACAGTCACAATGATGAACTGGGAAAAATATGTAGGAAAGCAGATATCAATAGGGGCATTAGGAAATCAGGAAAAGTATAAAGTGAGTGATAGCATTAGATATTTTCAACAGGCTTGAGGTTAAATATATAATCTTAGGAAGAAACAAATATGTAGTAACCAATAGGATTGACATTTGAGAGCAGTAGGCACCCTGGACATAGATGCTTTTAGTAATCCATGGTCACTTTCTATTTAGGCTTTGGTACAATCATATGTGTGACCTTTGCATTTTGTGTCCAGAATACTACTGTGGTAAAATGTATATGTAGATCAGGTGACATAAGTATTTCTTCCACCATAAAGGGGAGTAATATTCTGGAAACTTATAAATTAGTACTGGGGATACAAATAGGTGTACCTTGTGTTGATGATTATTGAGATGATGCAGGAATAGACCATATTGTGAATAAAGTATGTTACTGGATCCAACATTAAATAATGGATTGAGTTTGCATCTGAAAATATATTGGAAATCTTATATTGATATATATACCATCATTCCAACGAGTTATATATGCAATGGTATTATTAGGGTTACGGTTTATCGTGAAGAGTGAGTTTTGCTTCAAAAATGATTATGGAATCAGAAATAATGTGTTTAGAAAGAAGTCTAGTGAAAAGACCAGTAAAGAAACATGGAGGAATACATGTGTTCTGAAGTAGTAAGTAATTGAAAGTGAACCAAATGCCAAAAAAATTTGTGAAGTTGTGGATGAAAAAATACATCCTATGATGTCCATAAACTGAAGAAATAGTAATGTACCAGTGTTGAGTAAAAATGAACTTCAAATTACACATCATGTCCCATAGCAATCTACTTGCATTGATGTTAAACTGGGTCAGTTACTGTAGAAATATTAGGATTTTTAAGCACCATCCACTGAACTTAGTTTTCAGTAGTAGGAAACCAAAATATATTTCAGGTGTATGAATATTACTGAGAATAATCTTGTGAAAATTTGAATTTAAATGAACATAAATGAATATGAATGAATTTAGGGAGTGTATAATAAGACACATATTTTTCATATTTTTTTAAAATCTGGAGAATACACACACACACACACACACGCACACACACACACACACACACACGCACACACACACACATTAATATTTAGCAATATATATGCCAATCGATATTCATCATGAAATATAATTCATTCACAAATCCAAAAATATTCATTTTACTGAACATGGATTTATGTATAGTGTTTTTCACTAGGAAGCTCACCCATAGGTGGAATTTTCAGTTCCATCATTATTTAGGGAAAGTCATCTCTTCTCACAATTTTTATATTCCAAAGCCAGTGATCTTTCAAGAATGTACATGTGATACCAGGTAGGATATTGTATATGCATAAAAAAATTACATGTGCTGAATAGGATACAGAGAAAGGGAGACAGGAATTTACATATGTGATAACTTTAAAAAATCATGGAGAAATATTAAAATGAAAAGTTTACTAAATTTAAAACACATACTCTTGATAAAGAGGAAGACAAATACAAATATACACCATGCTTCCTATGAAAGGACTGTACTTCTATTCAGTTAGGTTTTTTTTTCTCCATGATATTAGGATTAGTAGTCAGAGTCTAGTAGGGTATGGGTTAGTGTCAGGGATTCAGTATTTCAAATGGAAAATAGGAAAATGAATCTAATGTGTATGCAAACATGTGATACACAAAAATCTTCCCTCTCTTATCCAGAACAATGCCTTGACATAACCATCGCTAAAAGTAAGACAGAATTAGAGGAGAGGAGTTAGAAAACCTGTGAATACATATGTGGAATAAAAAATGCTCAGGAGTTCTCAACACTGGAGGTGGTAAAAGAGTTTACAAAAGTATGGGAGAGGTTAAACACTCCAGAAACATGGAGCTGTGCTGACCTAAAGACTTATTGAGAAACTTCCTCTGAGGTTAGGCACAAGAAATATATGTATGGCAATATGTAAATCAATGGTTCTGCAACTGATGTGATTCTGCAATCTGTATATGGAATAAAAATGGGAGCTCATATCCCACTTGAATCAAAGTGTGAAATATGATATATCAAGAAGTATGTAATGTTTTGAACAACCTACAATGAAAATTAATTAAAAAAAGGAAAAGAAATATATGTAATTGTCAGGAGATTTAGCTTCGTTTATAGTGACACCAAAAATCTGGGTCTGCATCTATGTAACCTGGAGGACATGGTTGTTTATTTTGTAATGAACATGAGGCAGCAGGTCTGAATTCTCCCTTTGTAGGTAAACTGTTGCCACTGGGAGCTAAGTGTCTTCCCGTGTGGTCTGTGAAGCCATTTGGTCATCCTCCACTTTTCAGGGTGTTTCTTACTGCTGCACTGGGAATTTGGTATTTGCTTCACGAAATACAATATGTTCAACTGGGACACAATGCTGGAGGGAGTTCTGTCATGTGTGGTTGGTCAGGGTCGGAAAGAGAATGTACGAACCAGGCTTCTATCCCACATAACTTTCCCCTTGACTATAGCAACCTGATTTTGAACATTGCCCTGAAACCTCTACATATAACAAGATGCCTTTACATATAAAGGTCTGCTGCCTGCACCATGTCAGTCGCAAGTTTTGGAAGCCAATGGAAGATCCAGGTGGTCCTACCAAAAATATTTATTTACACACCTACAGTCCACTGCTCTACACCCACTACCCAGCAGGCTCCAACTTACTGGCATCTCTGTTCTACACCATTTTCACGAAACTCAGTCAATCAAGGCACTGTTTGTTATACTCATGATCAGCAGCAGGATATCTAAAGGTTATCCAGTGCCACCTGGTCATGGGGATTTCAAAAATTTCATGGTATTAATCTAGTCATTTTTCAAGGATGAAGTTGGAGGCACTGTGTGTTTCATTTAATTCAGGAACCATTAAATGGTGAGGAAGCTCATTTCAATGAAAGCTCTGGAGAAGACTCACAGGCAAGCCTTCCCAAAGAGTGGCCAAAAGGACACATGAATCCAGGCCCATTGAGGTATACAATGTGAGGTCCATGTGTGTTTGGACTCTCAACTATGGCTACCAAGTCTTTAAGAATTAAATCATGTGATATCCTGGCTCAGAATCCCTGAGCTCTGTGGAAAGCCATCCTGGGCCTAGATCTCAGTTTCCAAAACCGATTCTCATGCGTGGTCTCCTAAAATCCCAACACTATTCATGGCAATACTTCTCTGAGGTCAGTTCCAGAACTCAGTCTCTAAGGGGAATCACACCAGAGTTCAAGCCCTGGTGGACCCAGTCATCTCTTCCAACTACCACACAAATTACCACAATTAAAACAAGAACCCTCCCATATGGCCCTCATCTTCTTTCATATAGACACTCATCATAATCTGGCTGGAGGTTTCCATGAGGGGCGCAGACCAAGACAGTGTCCCAAATAAGCTCCTTTGACCCTCATTTGCCTAAAGTCAAGGTGGCCTGGACACCCATCCTGTGAACCAAAAGTGATCAAATAGGCCTGCCATTAATACCGCTCCAATTTGAGGACTACTGTCTGTGGGGTTTAGATTCTTTATGTGAATTGTAGTCATGAGAAAACCCAAGCACAATGGGCTAGCCTCTGCAGGTTTTGTAGAACTCTTTTGACCCAAAGGATCCCATTCTCACTTGATGGAGGTCAGGAACCTTACAGAGGAAGTCGAGAGACTTCATCCCAATAATTGTTCTTTTGGCGAATTTTCTTTTGGATGCACACATGGTAACTTTCTTTAGATCCATCAGGTGCTGAGAATCTAAGCCACAGCCACACACAGGGCCAAGGGCCTGATTCAGACACATCCCTTTCCAAAGCAATTAAGGAAAGTGCCACAGGTATGCCCATTCATTTCCATTTAAAAACTGTTTTCTTCAGGCTTCACAAAGGGGTGGCCTGAGGCAAAGACCTTCCTGACATTCAGGGCAACAGAACAATAGGTAAGCAAAAGGCCGAAAGCAGGATTTCTCCTCTGAGACTTTCCTGGTCACACTGATATCTGAGTTTTCTGAGATGCTCGCCATCACCTACAGCTATCCAGTACATGGCCATGTCACAGAGCTTGGAGGTGGTACATATCTTGGACACAAAACCATGGGCCTATTCTTGAGATTGGCCGGAATTCAGGACGAAAATAGAAACTTAGGAAGGTAGCAGGTGTTGCTCATCGATAAGGCAAGCTACAGTCCATTCATAAACGGGGCAATATGAATGCTGAGAAGCTTTCTACTAGACACGACACATCCATTGATGAATTCTCTTTTCTAATGTCTACAACCACGGAAACAGTGGAATACACAGACATAGAAACACTCGCCCTGTGAAAAGACTTACTAGAAACAGTCCACTTCAAATGAAACAAACCGACTGTCCTACCTATTCTCAGAAAATGAGACAAAACCACAAACCCACAACCACACCCACAAAGGCACCTCCTTCCCCTAAGTAGGTCTGTGACTATCCAGAGTGTCCTCTGACTTGTGGGCCCTAATATGTTCCCCCAAAATGGCCTTTCCTGTCTCAGATCTTGTCTCCTTGGCCAACTCTGTGAACTTCTTAGGAGTCAACGGTGAGCTACTACCTGCTTTCTCATGAAAAGCCCTGCATCCGAGCTTTCCTGGCATTTGGCCTTCCTCACATCTGTAGGTACCAAAAAATACTGACCCTGTCCTTGGTAAATCCAAACAAGTGAGACCACTGGGACTGGGACTGGGACTGGCTCTGTGTGCCTGGCTTCCTGGATCCCACGTTCAGAGAGTTCCATCACCAAGAAAGTGAGGTGAGGTCACTTCCTTCCTGAACTGAATGAGGGCACTGTCTTGGCAGCCACTTTGTCCTAACTGTTGCTTCCAAGGGTCCCAAGAGATTGAGGCCGCCCCTACTTCCTGTGACATTTTCACAAGTTAGAATGGTATATCAACCAAAGGCACCCAGGAATAGATCTCCACACAGGCCTGGTTTGGTCCATAATCTCTACATTAAAAAAAAATCTGATTCAGACACAACCTTTTATCCTGACCGGGTTGTTTGCCATGGAAGATGACTTTTGGTCTCTCAGGTCCTTTATTGCTTCCTACATCTTCTCCAGGGATCATTTCTGCATGGACCTTTGAGGTTCTCAGCAGGTGGAAGTTTTTCTACATTTCTGTATTGTAATATCAACTCCTTCCCTGCTCTTCTGTAAAGTTAGATTGAGGGAACAGTGTCCGGTTATGGTTAAAAACATGCTCGATTTGGGTTAGAAATCATTTTCCTGGATGAATGATCGTATTGGGAACTTGCTATGTGTAGAAGAATATATAGGTGAAATATATGTATGAAAAAAGAAATTTAAGTCTGATTTGAAGCCCAGAAGGGCATTGGGCCCTTGATAGTGATACGTGGTGTTGAATTACGTTCTGCAGAGTTGTCTCAGATAAATCGATATACAATGGCATAGCACCTTGTACGTTGCATGAATTAATGTAGAAGGAACATCAAGTCAAAAAGGCATAGTCGGTAGTGAAAGGTTAATAAAATTAATAAAATAGGTACTTGTCACTTCCTGTTTTTCTGTATGCTTAACAAAACACTGTTGAAATCTTGAGAAATGTTTGCTAATCTTGTTCTAGAATGTACTGTTCCCAACAGCCGAACTGCAGAATGTACTCCCTCACTCGGTGTCATGCAAACCGCCCACTCGCCCTTACCCATCACTGAACTTCCCTCTCTTCCCTCTCCAAGGAAAGTATATAAGCTCTGCTTAAGCTGTTCTCAGAGGTCTCTGCTCTATTTAATTTAGCTCTGAGCTCCAGCATGCTGGACCACAAATAAACCCTTTGCTGTTGCATGAGACAGTCTCTTGGTAGTATCTTCCTCTGACACTCGCCTGACCTTTACATATTGAGATTCCACTGAGTTCCAGCAGTGGCGGACGAGAGACCCCAACGGGCTCCTCTCGGAGCAAGTAAGGCGCCTCTTTCTGGTTTCAGGTTTCTTGTTAGGGCTTGGCAAAATTGCTGGCGATGAAGAGCCTGGGCTCTCTCCGACGGTGGCTGAGAGACATGTCACAGAGACAAAGGGCACCTCTCTGGAGGACCCCGCAGAGAACTCGGGAAATCAAGGAACAATAGTCTTCTCGACTCAGTGATATTTTCTTTTAGATTCGTTATTGCCATACCATTGGGTTTTGCCGGCTACTCATTCCTGGTCTCAGTGTTGGACGTTCATTGCCTGTCTTTATGGTCTTGTCTTATCTGTGTCGTGTGTCCTTGCTTTTACTGTTTGTGGAACTTTCATTATGAAACAGAGCACGTCAATGCCTCTGTCCCTGACCCTTGATCACTGGACCAAAGTCCGCTTAAGGGCTCAGAATCTTTCTTTTTTTAGTAAAACGCTGGACCTGGCAGAATCTCTGTGCCTCAGAATGGCCCATCTTTGGAGTCGTATGGCCCCTAGACGGATCTTTCTACTTCCCACTAATTTAAAAAGTCAGAGGTATTGTCTTTCAGCCAGCGACACATAGCCATCCGGATCAACAGCCATATATCTTAACTTGGCAGGACCTCTGCAAATCTCCTCCTCCATGGGTGAAGCCTTTCCTTGCCCCTACCTCTGCTCCTACTCCTTCCCCCATGATCTCTCAAACCCTCTCAACCTCCTCCTCCTCCACCCTCTGTTCTCCCTGAGTCACAGATTTGACTCTACTGGACTCTTCTCCCCCTCCTTATCCCCTGCCCTCGTCCCCTAACACACAACACACTCTAAGTGATTCCGCTGCTGCTGACTAAGCCTCTCTACCATTGGAGGAAGCTAAGCCGGTAATAGGATCTGACAATGGACCGATGTTCATGACCCAGGTAAGTCAGAAGTTAGCCAGGAACCTGGGGATTAATTGGAAGTTAAATTGTGCTTATAGACCACAGAGTTCAAGACAAGTAGAAAGAATGAATAGAACCATTAAAGTGACCTTAACGAAATTAAGCTTAGAGACCAGCATAAGATTGGACTATGCTCCTGCCTTATGCAATGTTTCATGCAAGAAAAAATCCCTTTGTTTCTTTGAGTAACCTTACCACATGTGAAATTCTTTATGGTGGCCCTCCTCCAGTAGGGGACCTAAGCCCAACTGTAAGACCTAAAGATCCTTTCCACACCCCCTTGCTTGACAGACTTAAAGATCTTGAAAGAACTCAGTAATACCTGTGAAAACAGCTGGCCACTGCCTACCCAACTGGGAACCAGGGGATTCCACATCCATATCAAGTAAGAGATTTCATCTATGTAAGATGATATCAGGTGTCATCCCTGGTACCCCGCTGAAAAGGACCATACCAGGTGCTATTATAACACCTACAGTGGTAAACGTAAACAGAATCACTTCCTGGATCCATACCTCTCATCTCAAGCCTGCTGCCTATACAGAATCTTTCTGGAAACTGAAAAAGACTGTTAACAGTTTCAAATTGTGTATTGGCAATGTGAATAAGGTTATATACTCTCCCCTTGGCTACAAGTAGTCCTAACCCTCATCAGCCCATTAAGCAGTGATGGCTGATCACAAATCCTACTGGAAAAGAAGTATGGTCTATCTCGCATACAGCCCCCTTAGGGACCTGGTGGTCATCTCTCCACCCAGACATTTGTTAGCTGGCTATAGGTATTTCCTATTGTGATATCCCTGATGAAGAGGATCCCACTAAAATACCATTAAATCCCTTCTGTACCATAGATAATGGAAACAAATATTATGGATGTAGGGACACGCGAGCCAGATGCAGATTGGCTAGTCTAGATTACTAAGTTTGCCTGGCAGACTATCAAAGCCACAAAGAGTAATGGCTGTGTGGGGGAAAAGCCGACTTTTTCTGTATGTCATGGAAATGTGTGCATACAGGGGCTGCCTGATGAAACCCCAATTCTTCATCAAATTCAGTACACAGCATTGGCCACATTACCAATTAGACAACCAAAAACTATGGCACCCATATGGGTCTCTAGATCCTCAAATTTTGCGTGACCTTTTTAACTTCTGCAAGTGCTCAAAAGAGTGAAAGGAAATTCCCCTATGTGGAAGCCTTTTCCCTCCCTCACTCACATCCTGAACTATGCTTCTCCAATAGATCATTATCCTCAGCCTTCTGCTCCAGACCCTCTGATGTCACTCCCATCTCAGCAACTTGATTTCTCCCCTCCAATAAATAGATCAGAAACCCAAAGCTCCACCAGTTCTCAGACCATCGGCCCCTTGCTGAGGTAGCAGGTACATAGGTACCGCTCCACCGACTCATTCCTCTCATCTCCTGTCAGTGCCCTCACCGGGTCCCACCAGGTCCTCTTACCAGCTAACCCAATGCTCAAACGAGCTGAGGAGAGCCCTGAGACCCTTATCCAAGATGTAATATAATTGGCCTTTAAAGTTGCTTTGTCATCACTGAAAACAGGTTACTAAAATTTAAAGTCCCTCACAGGATTTTGGGATCCTCACTCCCGTCTTTCACTCTGCTCTACCTGATCTACTGCTCAAGTTTGCTGCTAGGAAATTCCCATTACCCTTTCGCATTATTCTTTTACATCTCTCTTTTCCCTCATTCTCAGATCCTCGGAGGTGCTCTCAGCCCCACCTTCCCCGTCTTTCCCCCTCTGTACCAGGCCCACAGAAAAGTCTTAAATGACCTTCTTCAGAAGTCTTCACCATGGCTGAGTTTTGAACTTTCAGCAAAACAGTCCCAATAAAGACTTTAATGTAGATAAACTTTCTCTTTCGTATTGCCCTGTTCTACTTGGCCACTGGCTAAAAATCTCAGTACTTCTAAGCTAGACAACCCCTAACTAGTTTTTCACAAAATATGTGAACAAGTCCTCTGGCCTTCAGCTGGGGCTTCACAGAGATGGCTACATTTCTAAGATAAAGAAATTACCAACCGGGCTCCATGGTAACAGCTGGCAGGGGGAAAATAAGAAAGGGAAGAAAAAGCTCTCCTCCTCCCAGGTGTCCTTGAAAAGTTAACTTGCCCAGAACAGAAGGAAAAACAGAAACAAATACTGCTTTTTTAAACTTCTGAAGACTGTGAACTTCTGAGCCCCATCCCTTATATGTTGGGTACAAAATTCTGAAACTACCTAAACTTGAGTTTCAGGGAATTAATTGATTACAATAGAAGCAATGCCCTCTGAATCCGGTTGCAACCAAGTAGGACTGTTTCCCTCTCTTGAGTGCTATCTTAGGTGCCTTGCTTTGTCAGTGCCTACAACAGCATAATTCTATATACTTAAACATCGTTTATGTTTTCATGAAATGATCAAGATATGTGATAAATTGTGTAATGGTGCAGATGTTTCCCAGAGTGCTCTATCATGACGCAGGTTCATTTGAAGATCAAATAGTGGGGGCATACAACCGGTTCCACTGGGAACATATATCCCTCACTTTAGCCATCCTATTAGGAATAGGAGTTGCTGCACGGGTGGGCAGAGGAACCAGTGGCATTGTCCATGGGACACAAAAGATGACCCAATTAGAAGCAGCAATAGAGCAAAAGTAAGATATTAGAAACCTCCTTCAGGGCTTTGCATGAAACTTTAACCTCTCTCTCTGAAGTTGTTTTACAGAACAGTTGAGGGTTGGATCTCCTCTTCATTAGAGAAGGGGGCCTTTGTGCTGCATTGAGGGAAGAATGTTGTTTTTATGCTAACTATACTGGAGTCGTAATAAAATCTATGAGTAAATTTAAAAGACACCTTGAAGAGCATCAACAAGTGAGAGAGGGCCCAAAAGGGTGGCTTGAGTCTTGGTTCACACAGTCCCCCCGGTTAACTACGTTTTTATCAACCCTGGCCGGTCCAATAATAATCCTCATATTATTGCTAACTATAAAACCCTGTTTGCTCAACCGTGTAATGTCTTTTCTCCAGGCTCAAATTGGAGGAGTTAAACTTATGGTAATACCCCACTAGCAGACATTGAATGTGACACCGTCCAATGATCATTTTTATGATTAAAATTAGCCAGAAGAAGAAGTGGGGAATGAAATATTAATAAAATAGGTACTTGTCACATCTTGTTTTTCTGTATGCTTAACAGAACACTGTTGAAATCTTGAGAAATGTTTGCAAAACTTGTTCCCAGAATGTTCTATCCCCAGCTGCCAAATTGCAGAATGTACTCCCTCTCCCAGTTGCATGCAAACCGCCCACTCGCCCTGACACATCAATACAATTCCCTCCCTTCTCTCTCCAGGGAAAGTATATAAGCTCTACTTCAGCTATTCTCAGGGCTATCTGCACTATTCAGGTGAGCTCTGAACCCCAGCATTCTGGACACCCAATAAACCCTTTGATGTTGCATGAGATAGCCTGTTGGTAGTCTCCTCCTCTGAAGCTCGCACCACGTTTACTTGGATGATTGAATGTAGAAGAGAACATCCAGTCAAAAAGGGATAGTCTGTAGCATTAGGAAGATAGTCAGTAAGTTTAGGAAGAAGGGTGAGTATAAGATTTGGAACAAAAGTTTCTTAGCAATAGGATTTCGATTAGAGAGTGAATGTAAATGTCAGCACAAGTGAAGAGTCAGTCACAATGATGAAGTGGGGAAAATATATAGGAAAGCATATATCAATAGAGACATTACAAAATCAGGCAGAGTATAAAGTGTGTGATAGGATTAGACATTTTGAACAGGGTTGAGTTTAAATATATAATCTTAGGAAGAAACAAATATGTAGTCACAAATAGGATTGACATTTGAGAGCATTGGGCAAATTTCAGGTGGATGAATATTTTGAGAATAATCTTGTGAATAGTTGATTATAAATCCACATACATGAACATGAATGAATTTAGGGAGTGAATATAAGACACATATATTTCATATTTTGAAAAATCTGGAGAGTGTATATATATATATATATATATATATATATATATATATATATATATATACATATATATACATATATATACATAAAACACACACACAGACAAAAAAGTAGCAATATATATGTCAATCAAAATTCATTATAAAATATATACCATCCACAGATCTAAAAATATTCATTTTACTGAACATGGATTTATGTATAATGCTGTTCAACTAGCAAGCTCACCCATAGGTTGAATATTCAGTTCCAACAGGGTTTAGTAGGAGTGATCTCTTCTAACAATTTGTATCTGCCCAGTCAGCCACCTCACAAGAATGTACGTGTGGTACCAGATAGGAATCTATATGTGCATATAAGAATACAGAGAAAGGGAGACAGGAATTCACATATTTGTTAACCTTAAAAATACTAGGACAACTATTTCAACAAACAATTGACAAGATTTAAAACTCCAACTCTGTATCATGCAAAAGGCAAGTCCATCTATACACCATGCCTACTCTGTACTGCTTGTATTTCTATTCTTTATGCGTTATTTTTCTCCATCATATTAGGATTAGTAGTCAGAGTCTGGTAGGGTATGGGTTAGAGTCAGGTATTCAGTATTTTGAATTGAAAATAGGACACTGAATCCAATGTGTATGCAAATATATGCTACGGAAAAATCTTCCCACTCTCCTCCAGAACAATGCCTTGACATTACCTTGGCCCCAAGTAAGACACAATTAGAGGAGAAGAGTTAGAAAATCTGTGAATACATATCTAGAATGGAAAATGCTCCAGATTTCACATCTTTGGAGGTGGTAGAGGAGTTTCCAAAAGTAAGAGACAGGGTAAACACTCCACAAACATGGAGCTCTGCTGGCCAAAAGACTTTTTGAGAATCTGCCTCTGAGGTTGGGCACTTGAAATATATGTTGTTGTCAGGAGCTTTAGCTTTATTTGTAGTGAAACCACCAAAGCTGGATCTGCATCTATGTGACCTGGAGGAAATGGTTACTTATTTTCAAATAAAAATGAGGCAGCAGTGATGAATTCTCTTTTTGTAGGTAAACTTTGGCCACTGAGGGCTAAGGGTCTTCCCGTGTGGACTGTGAAACCAATGGTCATCCTCAAATTTTTGTGGTGTTTCTTGCTGCTGCACTGGGAGTTTGGTATTTGCTTCATGAAATACAACGAGTTCAAATGGGACACAGTGCTGAAGGGAGTTCTGTCAGGTGTGGTTGGCAGGGTCTCCAGGAGAATGCACCAACCAGGGTTCTATCTCAAGTAGCTTGCCCCCTTGACAATAGCAACATGATACTGAACATTGCCCTGAAACCTCTCCATATAAAAATATGCCTTTACATATATGGGTGTGATGGTTGCACCATGTCAGTCACAGCCATTTGGAAGCCAATGGAAGATCCACATGGCCCCACCACAGATGTTTTATCACACATTTGCATAACACAGCTCTAGGCCCACTACTTACCAGGCCCCAACTTACTGGCATCTCTGTTCTACACCATTTTCATGAAACCCAGTCAATCAAGGCCCTGTCTGGTATACTCATGATCATCAACAGGACATCAAAGGTCCTCCAGTGCCAGCTGGTCATCGGAATTTCTAAAATTTCATGGTAATTATCTAGCATTTTGTCACAGATGCATTTGGAGGCAATGTTGGTTTCAATTCATTCAGGAACCATTAAATGGTGAGGAAGCTAATTTCAGGGAAATCTCTGGAGCACTCTCACAGGCAAGTCTACCCAAAGAGTGGCCAAAAAGTCACATGAAGCCAGGCCCATTGAGGTCTACAAAGCAAGGTCCAAGTGTGTTTTGAATCTCAATTATGCCTGCCAAGTCTTTCAGAATAAAATCATGTAATATCCTGGCTGTGATTCCCAGTGTTCTGTGGAAAGCCACTCTGGGCCTTGATCCCAGGTTCCAATGGCAACTCTCATTCATGGCCTCCTAAAATCCCAACACAATTCATGTCAATACTTCTCTGAGGTCAGTTCCAGAACTCAGTCTCTCAGGGGAATCACAGCAGAATTCAAGCCCAGGTTTACCCAGTCATCTCTTCCAACTGCCACACAAATGACCACAATTATAACCAAAACACTCCTACATGGCCCTCATCTTCTACCATAAAGATACTCATCATAACATCTGGATGGAGGTTTTCATGAGAGGCACATCCCAAGACAGTGTCCAAAATAAGCTCCCTTGCCCCTCATTTGCCGAATGTCAGGGTGGCTTCGACACCCTTCCTGTGAACCAGGAGTGATCAAATAGGCCTGCCCTTAATACTGCTTCGCTTCTCCAATTTGAGGCTCTCTGATTGTGGGGTCTAGATTCTTTTTGTGAATTGGAGTCATGAGAAAAGCCAAGCCCCTCTGCAGAGATTTGAAGAACTCATTTCACCCAAAGAATCCCTATTCTGACATGATGGATTTCAGAAACCTAACAAAGGAAGGGAATATAATTCATGCACATTGATTGAACGTTTTTCCATTTTGGTTTAGATGCACATATGGGATCTTTCTTTACTTCTATCAGGTGCTGAGAATCTAAGTCACAGCCTAAAACAGGGCAAAGGGCCTGAATCAGACACATCCTTTTCCAATGAAATTAAGCAAAGAGCCAGAGGTGATGCACATTCATTTCCATTTGAAAACTGTTTTCTTCAGGCTTAACAAAGGGGTTGCATGAGACAAAGACCTTCCTGATATTCAGGGCAACAGAACAATAGGTAAGCAAAAGGCCCAAAGCAGGGTATCTCCACTGAGACTTTCCTGGTCACACTGATATCTGAGTTTTCTGAGATGCTGGCCATTCCATTCAGGTATCCAGTACATGGCCATGTCAAAGACCTTGGATTTGGTACATATCTTGGACACATAACCATGAGCCTATTCTAGAGAGTGGCCTGAATTCAGGAAGAAAACAGGGACTTAGGAAGGTATTAGGTGTTGCCCGTGCATAAGGCAAGCCACTCTCCATTCATAAATTGGGCAGGATGAATGCTGGGAAGCTTTATACTAGACATGACACATCCATTGCTGCATTCTCTTTTCTCATGTCTACTACCAAGGCACAGTGGGATACACAGACATGGAAACACTCACCTCTTCAAACGACTTACCGGAAACAGTTCACTCCAAAACAAACAAACCGCCATTCCTACCTATTTTCAGAACATGAGACAAACCACAAACCCACACCCACTCCCAAAAAGGCACCTCCTTCCCCATAGGTGTATGACTAACCAGAGTGTCCTCTGACTAGTGGCCATACTCTGTTCTTCCGAAATGGCCTGTCCTCTCTCAGATCTGTTTTCCTTGGCCAACTCTGTAAAGTTGTAAGGAAAAAGTGGAGAGCCACTACCTGCTTTCTCAGGAAAGCTCCCTATTCAGAGCTCTCCAGGCATTTGGTAATCCTCACTTCAGTAGGTACCAAGAATGACTGACTCTATCTTTGGTAAATCCAAACAAGTGAGCCCACTGGGACTGGGACTGGGACTGCCTCTGGGTGCCTGGCTCCTTGGATACAAAGTTCAGAGAGTTCCATCACCAAGGAAATGAGGTATGTCACATTCTTTGGAACTGAATGAGGTCACTGCCTTGGCAAAGGTATATCTTATGATGTGCAAAAACTGAAGAAATAATAATGTACCAGTGTCGAATACAAATGAATGACAAATTACATATCATGTCCCATAGGAGTCTACTTGCATTGATGTTAGACTGGGTCAGTTACTGTAGAATAATTAGGATTTGTATGCACCATTCACTGAAGTTAGTTTTCAGTACTAGGAAACAAATATGTATTTCAGGTGGATGAATATTTCTGATTATAATCTTGTGAAAAGTTGATTATAAATCCACATACATGAACATGAATGAATTTAGAGAGTGTATATTAGACACATATATTTCATATTTTGAAAAATTTGGAGAGTATATCTATATCTATATCTATATCTATATCTATATATACACACACACACACACACACAAACACACACACACAACACTCACAGACATTAAAAAGTACCAATATAAATGCCAATCGAATTCATCAGTAAATATATATCATCCACAAATGCAAAAATATTTATTTTACTGAACATGAGTTAATGTATAATGTTGTTCTACTAGGATGCTCTCCTATAGGTTGAATTTTCATTTCCAACAGCATTTAGGAGGAGTGAACTCTTCTCACAATTTGTATCTGCCAAGACAGCCACCTCACAAAAATGTACGTGTGATACCTGGTAGGATTCTATATATGCATATAAATATACATGTGTGAATCGGCTACAGAAAAGGGAAACAAGAATTCACATATTTGTTAAGTTTAAAAACACATGGAGAATATTTCAATTAAAATTTGACTAGATTTATAACTCCTCCCTTATATAATGCAAATGTCAAGTCCAACAATACAACATGTCTCCTCTGAAGTGCTTGTATTTCTATTGTGTTGGGTTAATTTTCTCCATTATATTAGGATGAAGAGTCTGAGTCTACTAGGTATGGGTTAGTGTCAGGGATTCAGTATTTCGAATGGAAAATTGGAAAATGAATCCAATGTGTATGTAAATATATGCTGCACAAATATCCTCCTGCTCTCATCCAGAACAATGCCTTGACATTACCTTCACCCCAAGTAAGACACAATTAGAGGAGAAGAGTTACAAAATCAGTGAATACATATCTGGAATGGAAAATGCTCAGGAGTTCACAACCTTGGAGGTGGTAGAGCAGTTTCCAAAACTAAGGGACAGGGTAAATACTCCACAAACATGGAGCTCTGCTGGCCTAAAAATTTTTTGAGAAACTGCCACTGAGTTTTGCACTTGAAATATATGTTGTTTTCAGGAGATTTGGCTTCCTTTGTAGTGAGACCATCAAAGCTGGGTCTGAATCTATGTGACCTGGAGGACATGGTTTCTTATTTCCAATGAACTAGATGAAGCAGTGCTGAATCCTCTCTTTGTAGGTAAACTGAGGCCACTGGGGACTAAGTGTCTCCCCGTGTGGACTGTGAAGCCATTTGGTCCTCTTCCACTTTTTGTGGTGTTTTTGCTGCTGCACTGTGAGTTTGGTATTTGTTTCACGAAATACTAGGAGCTAAACTGGGACACAGTGCTGGAGGGAGTTCTGTCACGTGTGGTGGGTCAGGGTCTGCAAGAGAATGCACCAACTAGGCTCCTATCTCTCACAGCTTGCCCCATTGCCCCCTTGTCCATATCAACCTGATTCTTAATTTTCCTCTGAAAACTCTCCATGTAACAAGATGCCTTTACATATAAGGGTCTGCTGGCTGCACCATGTCAGTTACAAGCCATTTGGAATCCAATGGTAGATCCACATGGCCCTACCACCGATGTTTTATCAAACACCTCCCCACCACTGCTCTAGACCCACTACTCAGCAGGCTCCAACTTACTGGCATCTCTGTTCTACACCATTTTCATGAAACTCAGTAAGTCAAGGCACTGTCTGGTATAATCATGATCAGCAACAGGACATGCAATGTTTCTCCAGTGCCACCTGGTCATAGGAATTTCAAAAATTTCATGGTATTTATCTAGCCATTTTTCAAGCATGAAGTTGGAGGCACTGTGGATTTCAGTTCATTCAGCAAACATTAAATGGTGAGGAAGCTCATTTCAATGAAATCTCTGGAGAACTCTCACAGGCACGGCTTCCCAAAGAGTGGACAAACGGTCACATTAGGCCAGGCCCATTGAGGTCTACAATGTGAGGTCCATGTGTGTTTTGACTCTCAACTATTGCTGCCATTTCTTTAAGAATAAAATCATGTGATATCCTTGCTGAGATTCCCAGGCCTCTGTGGAAATCCACCCGGGGCCTAGGTCTCAGTTTCCAAGAGCGACTTTCATGCGTGGCCTCTTAAAATCCCAACAAAATTCATGGCAATGCTTCTCTGAGTTCAGTTCCAAAATCCAGTCTCTAAGGGGAATCACACCAGAGTTCAACCCCACGTGTACCCAGTCATTTTTTCCAATGCCACACAAATGACCAAAATCAAAACCAAAACACTCCCACATGGCCCTCATCTTATTCCATATAGTCAATCATCTTAACCTCTGGCTGGAGGTTTCCATGAGGGGCGCAGCCCAAGACAGTGTCCAAAATCAGCTCCTTTGCCCCTCATTTGCCTAAAGTCAGGGTAGCCTGGACACCGTTTCTGTGAACCAGGAGTAAACAAATAAGCCTGCCTTTAATACTTCTTTGTTTCTCCAATTTCAGGCCTACTGATTTTAGGTATCAATTCTTTAGGTGATTTAGAGTCATGTGAAAACACAAGCACCTCTGCAGGGCTTTGAAGAACTCATTTGACCCAAAGAATCCCTATTGTCATTTGATGGAGTGCAGGAACCTAACAGAGGAAGGCAAGAGACTTTATCCACAATGAATGATATTTTTTGCCATTTTGGTTTTGGAAGCTCACATGGGATCATTCTTAAGATCCATCAGGTGCTGAGAATCTAAGTCACAGCCACACACAGGTCCAAAGGCTGATAAAGACACATCTCTTTCCAAAGCAATTAAGCAAAGAGCCACAGCTGAGGCCCATTCATTTCCATTTGAAAACTGTTTTCTTCAGGCTTCACAAAGGGGTGGCCTGAGGCAAAGACCTTCCTGACATTCAGTGCAACACAACAATAAGTAAGCAAAAGGCCCAAAGCAGGGTTTCTGCACTGAGATTTTTCTGGTCACACTGATATCTGAGTTTTCTGAGATGCTCGCCATTCTCTTCAGCTATCCAGTACATGGCCATGTCACAGAGCTTGGCAGTGGTACATATTTTGGACACAAATCCATGAGCCTATTCTGGAGAGTGGCCAGAATTCAGGAAGAAAACAACAACTTAGAAAGATAGCATTTGTTGCACATCGATAAGACAAGCTGCAGTCCATTCATATATTGGGCAGGATGAATTATGGGAAGATTTATACTAGACAGGACACATCCATTAATGCATTCTCTTTTCTAATGTCTACAACAACAGACACAGTGGGATACACAGAAACAGAAACACTCGCCGTGTCAAATGACTTACTAGAAACTGTCCACTCCAAACCAAACAAACCGCCTATCCTTTCTATTCTCAGAACATGAGACAAAACAACAAACCCACACCCACTCCCACAAAGGCACCTCCTTGCCCCAAGTAGGTCTGTGACTATCCGGAGTGTCCTCTGACTGGTGGGCCATACTATGTTCCCCCGAAATGGCCTGTCTTCTCTCAGACATTCTTTCCTTGACCAACTCTGTGAAGATGTCAGGAAAAAGTGGTTAGCCACTACCTGTTTTCTCAGGAAAGGTCCATCTTCAGAGCTCTCCTGGCATTTGGCCATCCTCACATCATTAGGTACCAAGAAAACTGACTCTGTCCTTGGTAAATCCAAACAAGTGAGCCCACTGGGACTGGGACTGGGACTGCCTCTGGTTGCCTGGCTTCTTTGATACCAAGTTCAGAGAGTTCCATCACCAAGGAAATGAGGTATGTCACATTCTTTGGAACTGAATGAGGTCACTGCCTTGGCAACCACTTTGTCCTAACAGTCGCTTCCAAGGGTAACATAAGATGGAGGTTGCCCCTACTTCCTGTGACACTTTCATAAGGTAGAATGTATATCAACCATTGGCACCCGGGAACAGCTGTCCACTCAGGCCTGGTTAGGTCCATCTTCTCTACAATAAGAAGAGAGAGATTCAGATTCAGACACATCCCTTCATCCTGACCAGGTTGTTTGCCATGGAAGATGACTTTTGCTCTCTCAGGTGCTTCATACCTGCCTACAACTTCTCCAGGTATCATTTGTGCATGGACATTTGAGGTTCTCATCAGTGGAAGGTCCCCAACTTTCCTGTATTGTAAGAACCACTCTGACAGCTCTTTTGCCCATTTTGGTTTGGGATGCACACATGGGATTTTTCTTTAGACCCATCATGTGCTGTGAATCTAAGCCACAGCCTCACATAGGGCTGAGAGGCTGATTCAGAAACATCCATTTCCAAAGCAATTAAGCAAAGAGGCACAGGTAATGACCATTCTTTTCTATTTGAAAACTATTTTCTGCAGGCTTCACAAAGTGTGGCCTGAGGCAAAGACCTTCCTGACGTTCAGGGCAACAGAATAGGTAAGCAAAAGGCACAAAGCAGGGTTTCTCCACTGAGACTTTCTTGGGCATACTGATATCTGAGTTTTCTGAGATACTCGCCATTCCCTTCAGCTATCCAGTACATGGCCATGTCACAGAGATGGAGGTGGTACATATCTTGGACACAAAATCATGAGCGTATTCTGGAGAGTGTCCAGAATTCAGGAAGAAAACAGGAATTTCGAAAGATGGCAGGAGTTGCCCATCCATACGGCAACCTGCAGTCCATTCATTAATTGCACAGGATGAATGCTTTGAAGCTTTCTTGTAGACAGGACACATCCATTGATGCATTCTCTTTTCTAATGTCTACAATCACGGACACAGTATGATATATAGACACAGAAACACTCACCTTGTCAAAGGACTTTCTAGACACAGTCCACTCCAAAACAAACAAACCAGCTTTCCAAACTATTCTCAGAACATGAGACAAAACCACAAACTCACACTCACACCCAAAAAGTCACCTCCTTTCCCCAAGTAGGTCTGTGACTATCCGGAGTGTCCTCTGACTTGTGGGCCATACTATGTTCCCCCAAAATGGCGTGTCCTGTTTCCAATCTGTTCTCTTTGGCCAACTCTGTGAAGTTGTCAGGAGCCCATGGTGAGAAACTACCTGCTTTCTCTGGAAAGGCCAGTCTTCATAGTTTCCAGGCATTTGGCTGTCCTCACATCAGTAGGTACAAAGAAAGAGTAACTCTGTCTTGTTAAATCCAAACAAGTTAGCCCACTGGGACATGGAGTGGGTTTGACTCTGTGTGCCTGGTTTCCTGGATCCCAAGATCACAGACTTTCATTACCAAAACTGTAAGGTGATGTCACTTTCTTCAAGATCTGAATGAAGTCACTGCCTTGGAAACCACTTTGTTTTAACAGTTGCTTACATGGTTCCCAAAAGATGGAGGCTGCCTCTACTTGCTGTGACTCATTCATATGTTAGAATGGTATATCAACCATAGGCACCGGGGAACAGCTCTCCACACAGGCATGGTTTGGTCCATCTTCTCTACATTAGGAAGAGAGAGACTAATTCAGACACATCCCATCAACCTGACCAGGTTGTTTGCCATGGAAGATGACTTTTGCTCTCTCATGTCCTTCATAGCTGCCTACATCTTCTCCAAGGATCATTTCAGCATGGACCTTTTAGGTTTTCAGCAGCTGGAAGATCGCCTATATTCCTGTATTGTAAGACCAACTCTGTCCCTGCTCTTCTGTAAAATTAGATTGAGGGAAAAGTGTATGGTTAGGGTTAATAACATGTTCAATTTGGGTTAGGAATCATTCTCTGGAATGAATATTTGTATTAGGAACCTGCGATATTTATAAGAATATATAGGTGAAATATAAGTATGAAAACAGAAATCTAGGTAAGTTTTGAAGCCCAGAAGGGCATTGGGCCCTTGATTGGGATACTTAGCATTGATTTATGTCCTGCACAGTTGTGTCAGTTAAATCAATATACTATGGCATAGGACCTTCTAATTTGGATGATTGAATGTGGAAGAGAACATCCAGTCAAAAAGGGATATTCGGTAGGATTAGGAAAATAGTCGGTGGGTTTAGATAAAAGAGTGAGTATAGGATTTGGACCAAAAGTTCTTTAGCAATAGGGTTTCAGGTAGAGAGTGAATGTAAATGTCAGCACATGTGAAGAGTCAGTCACAATGATGAACTGGGTAAAATATGTAGGAAAGCAATATTTTGAAGACGTATAAATTAATTGGGGGTACAAATAGGTGTACCTTGTGCCTATGAATATAGAGATAATGCATGAATAGACCATACTGTGAATAAATAATATAACTGGTTCGAACTTTAAATAATGGATTGAATTGATTTCTGAAAATATACAGGAAACCTAATATTGATATACAATCATCCATTCCAAACAGTTATGCATCTAATGGTGATATTAGATTTATGGTTTATCATGAAAAGTGTGTGAGTTTTGCTTCAAAACTGATTATGAAATTGAAAAAAAATGTGTTTGCAGAGAAGTCTCATGAAAAGACCAGTCAAGAAACCGGGAGGAATACATGTGTTCTGAAGCAGGAAATGATTAAAAGTGAAAAAATACCTATAAAGTTGTGAACTTGTGGATGAAATATATATCCTTTGATGTGCAAAAACTGCAGAAATATTAATGTAGCCGTGTGGAATATAAATGAACGTCAAAATACACATCATGTCCCATAGGAATCTACTTGCATTGATGTTAAACTGGGTCAGATACTGTAGAATTATTAGGATTTGTATGCACCATTCACAGAAGTGAGTTGTCAGTACAAGGAAACAAATATGTATTTCAGGTGGATGAATATTTCCAATAATAATCTTGAGAAAAGTTGATTATATTTCCTCATGCATGAACATGAAAGAATGTATGAATGTAGAGAGTGTATATAAGACACATATATTTCATGTTTTGATAAATCAGGAGAGTATATATATATATATATATATATATATATATATATATATATACCAAAAAAACACACAGAGAAACATAAAAAAGTAGCAATATATGCCAAATGAAATTTATAATGAAATATATAACATCTACTGATGCAAAAATATATACTTTACTGAACATGGAATTATGTATAATGTTGTTGTACTAGGAAGCTCACCCATAGGTTGAATTTTTAGTTCCAACAGCGTTTAAGAGGGGTAGTCTCTTCACACAATTTATATCTGCCGAGTCAGCAACCTCACAAAAATGTACGTGTGATACCAGGTAGGATTCTATATGTACATATAAAAATACATGTGCTGTATAGGCTACAGAGAAAGGGAGGCAGGGATTCACATATTTGTTAATTTTAAAAACACATGAAAAACTATTCCAAATAAAAATTCACTAGATTTATAACACCTACCATTTATTATGCAAAAGAAAAGTTCAAAAATACACCATGCCTCCTCTGACCTGCTTGTATTTCTGTTCTATTTGGGTTATTTTTCTCCATCATATTAGGATTAGTAGTCACAGTCTAGTAGGGTATGTGTTAGTGTCAGGGATTCAGTATTTTGAATGGAAAATAGGAAAAAGAATCCAATGTCTTTCAAATATGTGCTACACAAAATATTTTCCCTCTCTCATCCAGAACAATGCCTTGACATTACCTTCACCCCAAGTAAGACACAATTAGTGGAGAAGAGTTATAAAATCTGTGAATATATAACTGGAATGGAAAATGCTCAGGAGTTAACAACCTTGGATGTGGTAGAGAAGTTTCCATAAGTAAGTGACAGGTTAAAAACTCCACAAACATGGAGCTCTGCTGGCCTAAAGGACTTCTTGATAAACTGCCTCTGATTTTGGGCACTTGAAATATATGTTGTTTTCAGGAGCTTTAGCTTCCCTTGTCGTGAGACCATCAAAGCTGGGTCTGATTCTATGTGACCTGGAGGGCATGGTTTCTTATTTTCTAATGAACATGAGGCAGCAGTGGTGAATTCTCTCTTTTAAGTAAAATGTGACCAGTGCGTGCTAAGTCTCTCCCCATCTGGGCTGTGAAGCCATTTGGTCATCGTCCACTTTTTCATGGTTTTTCTTTCTCCTGCATTGGGAGTTTGGTATTTGCTTCACGAAATACAAGGAGTTCAAAAGGGACACAGTGCTGGATGGAGTTCTGCCACATGTGGTGGGTCAGGGTCTGCAGGAGAATGCACCAACCAGGCTTCTATCCCACATAGCTTTTTCCCTTGTCTATTGCAACCTGATTCTTAACATTGCCATGAAACCTCTCCATATAACAAGACGCCCTTACATATTAGTGTCTGCTGGCCTCACCATGTCTGTCACAAGCCATTTGGAAGCCAATGGCAAATCCATATGGCCACATCAGAGATGTATTATGACACACATACACACCACTGCTCTAGGCACACTACTCAGCAGGCACCAACTTACTGGCATGTCTGTTCTAGATCATTTTCATGAAACACAGTCAATCAAGGCACTGTCTAGTATACTCATGATAAACAACAGGACATCCAAAGGTTCTCCAGAGACATGTTGTATAGTTGGACTTGACATTTGCATTATATAAGGTAGGAGTTATAAATCTAGTCAAATTTTAATTGAAATATTCTCCATGTGTTTTTAAACTTAACAAATATGTGAATTCTTGTTTCCCTTTTCTGTAGCCGATTCACACATGTATATTTATATGCATATATAGAATCCTACCAGGTATCACACGTACATTTTTGTGAGATGGCTGTCTTGGCAGATACAAATTGTGAGAAGAGTTCACTCCTCCTAAATGCTGTTGGAAATGAAGATTCAACCTATAGGAGAGAGTCCTAGTAGAACAACATTATACATTAACTCATGTTCAGTAAAATAAATATTTTTGCATTTGTGGATGATACATATTTACTGATGAATTTCGATTGGCATTTATATTGGTACTTTTTAATGTCTGTGAGTGTTGTGGGTGTGTGTGTGTGTGTGTGTGTATATATATATATAGATATAGATATAGATATAGATATACTCTGCAAATTTTTCAAAATATGAAATATATGTGTCTAATATACACACTCTAAATTCATTCATGTTCATGTATGTGGATTTATAATCCACTTTTCACAAGATGATAATCAGAAATATTCATCCACCTGAAATACATATTTGTTTCCTAGTACTGAAAACTAACTTCAGTGAATGGTGCATACAAATCCTAATTATTCTACAGTAACTGACCCAGTCTAACATCAATGCAAGTAGACTCCTATGGGACATGATATGTAATTTGTCATTCATTTGTATTCGACACTGGTACATTATTGTTTCTTCAGTTTTTGCACATCACAGGATATACATTTCATCCACAAGTTCACAAATTAATAAGCATTTGTTTCAACTTTAATCATCTTGCTTCAGAACACATGTATTGTCAGGGTTTCTTGACTGGTCTTTTCATGAGACTTCTTTCCAAACACATTATTTTGAATTTCCATAATCATTTTGAAGCAAAACTCACAAACTCTTCATAATAAACCAAAACACTAATATTTCCATTAGATATATACCTGGTTGGAATGAATGATTGTATATCAATATATGATTTCCTTTAATTTTTCAGATATCAGTTAATTCATTATTTAAAGTTCAAAAAAGTTATATTATTTATTCACAGTATGGTCTATTCATGCTTTTTCTCTATGTTCTTAGAAACAGGGTACACCTCTTTGTACCCCCGATTCTCATTTTACACCTTCAATATATTGCTCCCAGAAATGCTGAAAGAAATACTGATGTCACCTCATTATCACAGTAATATTCTGGACAAAAAATGGAAAGGTCACACTTATGATTGTACCAAAGCCTAAATGGAAAGTGAACATGGATTTCTAAAAACATCCATGCCCAGGTTGCCTAATGCTGTCAATTGTCAATCCTATTGGTGACTACATATTTGTTTTTTTCCTAATTTATATATTCAAACTCAACCCTTTTGAAAATGTCTAATTCTATCACTCACTTTATACTTTGCCTGATTTCGTAATGTTTCTATTGATATCTGCTTTTCTACATATTTTCCCCAGTTCAACATAGTGACTGACTCTTCATATGTGCTGACATTTACATTCACTCAACAACCGAAAGTCTATTGCTAAAGAACTTTTGGTCCAAATCCTATACTCACTCTTCTTCCTAAACCTACCGACTATCTTCCTAATCCTACTGAATATCCCTTTTTGACTGGATGTTCTCTTCTAAATTCACTCATCCAATGTACAAGGTCCTATGCCATTGTATATCGAATTATCTGAGGCATCTTTGCAGAACATCATTCAAAGCTAAGTATCCCAATCAAGGGCAAAACCCTTCTGGGCTTCAAATCATACCTAGATTTCTGTTTTCCTACTTATATTTCACCTCTATATTCTTGTAAATATTGCAGGTTCCCAATACCATTATTCATCACACAGAATCACTCGTAACCCAATCAAACCTGTTTTTAACCCCAAGTATACACCGTTCCCTCAATCATTTTACAGAAGAGCAGGGACAGAGTGGTTCTTACAATACAGGAAAGTTGGGGACCTTCCACCTGATGAGAACCTCAAATGTCCATGCACAAATGATACCTGGAGAAGTTGTAGGCAGGTATGAAGCACCTGAGAGAGCAAAAGTCATCTTCCATGGCAAACAACCTGGTCAGGATGAAGGGATGTGTCTGAATCTGCCTCTCTCTCTTCTTATTGTAGAGAAGATGGACCAAACCAGGCCTGAGTGGACAGCTGTTCCCGGGTGCCAATGGTTGATATACATTCTACCTTATGAAAGTGTCACAGGAAGTAGGGGCAACCTCCATCTTATGTTACCCTTGGAAGCAACTGTTAGGACAAAGTAGTTGCCAAGGCAGTGACCTCATTCAGTTCCAAAGAATGTGACATACCTCATTTCCTTGGTGATGGAACTCTCTGAACTTGGTATCCAAGAAGCCAGGCACCCAGAGGCAGTCCCAGTCCCAGTCCCAGTGGGCTCACTTGTTTGGATTTACCAAGGACAGAGTCAGTTTTCTTGGTACCTAATGATGTGAGGATGGCCAAATGCCAGGAGAGCTCTGAAGATGGACCGTTCCTGAGAAAACAGGTAGTGGCTAACCACATTTCCTGACATCTTCACAGAGTTGGTCAAGGAAACAATATCTGAGAGAAGACAGGCCATTTCGGGGAAACATAGTATGGCCCACCAGTCAGAGGACACTCCGGATAGTCACAGACCTACTTGGGGGAAGGAGGTGCCTTTGTGGGAGTGGGTGTGGGTTTGTTGTTTTGTCTCATGTTCTGAGAATAGATAGGAAAGGCGGTTCGTTTGGTTTGGAGTGGACAGTTTCTAGTAAGTCATTTGACACGGCGAGTGTTTCTGTTTCTGTGTATCCCATGTGTCCGTTGTTGTAGACATTAGAAAAGAGAATGCATTAATGAATGTGTCCTGTCTAGTATAAATCTTCCCATAATTCATCCTGCCCAATATATGAATGGACTGCAGCTTGTCTTATCAATGTGCAACACCTGCTATCTTTCTAAGTTGTTGTTTTCTTCCTGAATTCTGTCCACTTTCAAGAATAGGCTCATGGATTTGTGTCCAAAATATGTACCACCTCCAAGCTCTGTGACATGGCCATGTACTGGATAGCTGAAGAGAATGGCGAGCATCTCAGAAAACTCAGATATCAGTGTGACCAGGAAAGTCTCAGTGCAGAAACCCTGCTTTGGGCCTTTTGCTTACTTATTGTTGTGTTGCACTGAATGTCAAGAAGGTCTTTGCCTCAGGCCACCCCTTGGTGAAGCCTGAAGAAAACAGTTTTCAAATGGAAATGAATGGGCCTCACCTGTGGCTCTTTGCTTAATTGCTTTGGAAAGGGATGTGTCTTTATCAGCCTCTTGGGCCTGTGTGTGGCTGTGACTTAGATACTCAGTACTTGATGGATCTTAAGAATGATCCCATGTGAGCTTCCAAAACCAAAATGGCAAAAAATTTCATTCATTGTGGATGAAGTCTCTTGCCTTCCTCTGTAAGGTTCCTGCATTCCATCAAATGACAATAGGGATTCTTTGGGTCAAATGAGTTCTTCAAAGCCCTGCAGAGGTGCTTGTGATTTCGCATGACTCTAAATCACCTAAAGAATTGATACCTAAAATCAGTAGGCCTCAAATTGGAGAAACACAGAAGTATTAACGGCAGGCTTATTTGTTCACTCGTGGTTCACAGAAATGGTGTCCAGGCTACCCTGACTTTAGGCAAATGAGGGGCAAATGAGCAGATTTTCGACACTGTCTTGGGCTGCGCCCCTCATGGAAACCTCCAGCCAGAGGTTAAGATGATTGAGTATACGGAATAAGATGAGGGCCATGTGGGAGTGTTTTTGTTTTAATTTTGGTCATTTGTGTGGCATTGGAAAAAATGACTGGGTCCACGTGGACTTGAACTCTGGTGTGATTCCCCTTAGAGACTGGGTATTTGGAACTGAACTCAGAGAAGCATTGCCATGAATTTTGTTGGGATTTTAAGAGGCCACGCATGAAAGTCGCTGTTGGAAACTGAGACCTAGGCCCCGGGTGGATTTCCACAGAGGCCTGGGAATCTCAGCAAGGATATCACATGATTTTATTCTTAAAGAAATGGAAGCCATAGTTGAGAGTCAAAACACACATGGACCTCACATTGTAGACCTCAATGGGCCTCGCCTAATGTGACCTTTTGTCCACTCTTTGGGAAGCCGTGCCTGTGAGAGTTCTCCAGAGATTTCATTGAAATGAGCTTCCTCACCATTTAATGTTTGCTGAATGAACTGAAACCCACAGTGCCTCCAACTTCATGCTTGAAAAATGGCTAGATAAATACCATGAAATTTTTGAAATTCCTATGACCAGGTGGCACTGGAGAAACATTGGATGTCCTGTTGCTGATCATGAGTATACCAGACAGTGCCTTGATTTACTGAGTTTCAGGAAAATGGTGTAGAACAGAGATGCCAGTAAGTTGGAGCCTGCTGAGTAGTGGGTCTAGAGCAATGGTGGGGAGGTGTTTGATAAAACATCCGTGGTAGGGCCATGTTTATCTACCATTGGATTCCAAATGGCTTGTAACTGACATGGTGCAGCCAGCAGACCCTTATATGTAAAGGCATCTTGTTATATGGAGAGTTTTCAGAGGAAAATTAAGAATCAGGTTGATATGGACAAGGGGGCAATGGGGCAAGCTGTGAGAGATAGGAGCCTAGTTGGTGCATTCTCTTGCAGACCCTGACCCACCACACGTGACAGAACTCCCTCCAGCACTGTGTCCCAAGTTAGCTCCTAGTATTTCGTGAAACAAATACCAAACTCACAGTGCAGCAGCAAAAACACCACAAAAAGTGGAAGAGGACCAAATGGCTTCACAGTCCACACGGGGAGACACTTAGTCACCAGTGGCCTCAGTTTACCTACAAAGAGAGGATTCAGCACTGCTTCATCTTGTTCATTGGAAAATAAGAAACCATGTCCTCCAGGTCACATAGATGCAGACCCAGCTTTGATGGTCTCACTACAGAGGAAGCCAAATCTCCTGAAAACAACATATATTTCAAGTGTGGAAGCTCAGAGGCAGTTTCTCAAAAAGTTTTTAGGCCAGCAGAGCTGCATGTTTGTGGAGGGTTTACTCTGTCCCTTAGTTTTGGAAAGTCCTCTACCACCTCCAAGGTTGTGAACTCCTGAGCATTTTCCATTCCAGATATGTATTCACTGATTTTGTAACTCTTCTCCTCTAATTGTGTCTTACTTGGCGTGAAGGTAGTGTCAAGGCTTTGTTCTGGATGAGAGCGCGAGGATATTTGTGCAGCATATATTTACATACACATTGGATTCATTTTCCAATTTTCCATTCGAAATACTGAATCCCTGACACTAACCCATACCTAGTAGACTCAGACTATTCATCCTAATATAATGGAGAAAATTAACCCAACACATTAGAAATACAAGTACTTCAGAGGAGACATGTTGTATAGTTGGACTTGACATTTGCATTATATAAGGTAGGAGTTATAAATCTAGTCAAATTTTAATTGAAATATTCTCCATGTGTTTTTAAACTTAACAAATATGTGAATTCTTGTTTCCCTTTTCTGTAGCCTATTCACACATGTATATTTATATGCATATATAGAATCCTACCAGGTATCACACGTACATTTTTGTGAGGTGGCTATCTTGGCAGATACAAATTGTGAGAAGAGTTCACTCCTCCTAAATGCTGTTGGAAATGAAAATTCAAACTATAGGAGAGCGTCCTAGTAGAACAACCTTATACATTAACTCATGTTCAGTAAAATAAATATTTTTGCATTTGTGGATGATACATATTTACTGATGAATTTCGATTGGCATTTATATTGGTATTTTTAATGTCTGTGAGTGTTTGTGTTTGTGTGTGTGTGTGTGTGTGTGTGTGTATAGATATAGATATAGATATAGATATACTCTCCAAATTTTTCAAAATATGAAATATATGCGTCTAATATACACTCTCTAAATTCATTCATGTTCAAGTATGTGGATTTATAATCCACATTTCACAAGATTATAATCAGAAATATTCATCCACCTGAAATACATATTTGTTTCCTAGTACTGAAAACTAACTTCAGTGAATGGTGCATACAAATCCTAATTATTCTACAGTAACTGACCCAGTCTAACATCAATGCAAGTAGACTCCTATGGGACATGATCTGTAATTTGTCATTCATTTGTATTCGACACTTGTACATTATTCTTTCTTCAGTTTTTGCACATCACAGGATATACATTTCATCCACAAGTTCACAAATTAATAAGCATTTGTTTCAACTTTCACCACTTCTTGCTTCAGAACACATGTATTGTCAGGGTTTCTTGACTGGTCTTTTCATGAGACTTCTTTCCAAACACATTATTTTGAATTTCCATAATCATTTTGAAGCAAAACTCACACACTCTTCATGATAAACCTAAACACAAATATTTCCATTACATATATACCTGGTTGGAATGAATGATTGTATATCAATATACGATTTCCTTTAATTTTTCAGATATCAGTTAAATTCATTATTTAAAGTTCAAAAAAGTTATATTATTTATTCACAGTATGGTCTATTCATGCTTTTTCTCTATGTTCCTAGAAACAGGGTACACCTCTTTGTACCCCTGATTCTCATTTTACATCTTCAATATATTGCTCCCAGAAATGGTGAAAGAAATACTCATGTCACCTCATTATCACAGTAATATTCTGGACAAAAAATGGAAAGGTCACACTTATGATTGTACCAAAGCCTAAATGGAAAGTGAACATGGATTTCTAAAAACATCCATGTCCAGGTTGCCTAATGCTGTCAATTGTCAATCCTATTGGTGACTACATATTTGTTTTTTTCCTAATTTATATATTCAAACTCAACCCTGTTGAAAATGTCTAATTCTATCACTCACTTTATACTTTGCCTGATTTCGTAATGTTTCTATTGATATCTGCTTTTCTACATATTTTCCCCAGTTCAACATAGTGACTGACTCTTCATATGTGCTGACATTTACATTCACTCAACAACCGAAAGTCTATTGCTAAAGAACTTTTGGTCCAATTCCTATACTCACTCTTCTTCCTAAACCTACAGACTATCTTCCTAATCCTACTGAATATCCCTTTTTGACTGGATGTTCTCTTCTAAATTCAATCATCCAATGTACAAGGTCCTATGCCATTGTATATCGAATTATCTGAGGCATCTTTGCAGAACATCATTCAAAGCTAAGTATCCCAATCAAGGGCAAAACCCTTCTGGGCTTCAAATCATACCTAGATTTCTGTTTTCCTACTTATATTTCACCTCTTTATTCTTGTAAATATTGCAGGTTCCCAATACCATTATTCATCACACAGAATCACTCGTAACCCAAATCAAATCTGTTTTTAACCCCAAGTATACACTGTTCCCTCAATCATTTTACAGAAGAGCAGGGTCAGAGTGGTTCTTACAATACAGGAAAGTTGGGGACCTTCCACCTGATGAGAACCTCAAATGTCCATGCACAAATGATACCTGGAGAAGTTGTAGGCAGGTATGAAGCACCTGAGAGAGCAAAAGTCATCTTCCAGGGCAACCAACCTGGTCAGGAAGAAGGGATGTGTCTGAATCTGAATCTCTCTCTTCTTATTGTAGAGAAGATGGACCAAACCAGGCCTGAGTGGAGAGCTGTTCCCGGGTGCCAATGGTGATATACATTCTACCTTATGAAAGTGTCACAGGAAGCGGGGCCAACCTCCATTTTATGTTCCCCTTTGAAGCAACTGTTAGGACAAAGTGGTTGCCAAGGCAGTGACCTCATTCAGTTCCAAAGAATGTGACATACCGAATTTTTTTGGTGATGGAACTCTCTGAACTTAGTATCAAAGAAGCCAGGCACCCAGAGGCAGTCGCAGTCTCAGTCCCAGTGGGCTCACTTGTTTGGATTTACCAAGGACAGAGTCAGTTTTCTTGGTACCTAATGATGTGAGGATGGCCAAATGCCAGGAGAGCTCTGAAGATGGACCTTTCCTGAGAAAACAGGTAGTGGCTAACCACTTTTTCCTGACATCTTCACAGAGTTGGTCAAGGAAACAAGATCTGAGAGAAGACAGGCCATTTCGGGGGAACATAGTATGGCCCACCAGTCAGAGGACACTCTGGATAGTCACAGACCTACTTGGGGGAAGGAGGTGCCTTTGTGGGAGTGGGTGTGGGTTTGTTGTTTTGTCTCATGTTCTCAGAATAGATAGGAAAGGCGGTTTGTTTGGTTTGGAGTGGACAGTTTCTAGTAAGTCATTTGACACGGCGAGTGTTTCTGTTTCTGTGTATCCCACTGTGTCTGTTGTTGTAGACATTAGAAAAGAGAATGCATTAATGGATGTGTCCTGTCTAGTATAAATCATCCCATAATTCATCCTGCCCAATATATGAATGGACTGCAGCTTGTCTTATCGATGTGCAACACCTGCTATCTTTCTAAGTTGTTGTTTTCTTCCTGAATTCTGGCCACTCTCCAGAATAGGCTCATAGATTTGTGTCCAAAATATGTACCACCTCCAAGCTCTGTGACATGGCCATGTACTGGATAGCTGAAGAGAATGGCGAGCATCTCAGAAAACTCAGATATCAGTGTGACCAGGAAAGTCTCAGTGCAGAAACCCTGCTTTGGGCCTTTTGCTTACTTATTGTTGTGTTGCACTGAATGTCAGGGAGGTCTTTGCCTCAGGCCACCCCTTTGATAAGCCTGAAGAAAACAGTTTTCAAATGGAAATGAATGGGCCTCACCTGTGGCTCTTTGCTTAATTGCTTTGGAAAGGGATGTGTCTTTATCAGCCTCTTGGGCCTGTGTGTGGCTGTGACTTAGATACTCAGTACCTGATGGATCTTAAGAATGATCCCATGTGAGCTTCCAAAACCAAAATGGCAAAAAATTTCATTCATTGTGGATGAAGTCTCTTGCCTTCCTCTGTTAGGTTCCTGCACTCCATCAAATGACAATAGGGATTCTTTGGGTCAAATGAGTTCTTCAAAGCCCTGCAGAGGTGCTTGTGTTTTCGCATGACTCTAAATCACCTAAAGAATCGATACCTAAAATCAGTAGGCCTCAAATTGGAGAAACACAGAAGTATTAACGGCAGGCTTATTTGTTCACTGCTGGTTCACAGAAAAGGTGTCCAGGCTACCCTGATTTAGACAAATGAGGGGAAAACGAGCTGATTTTGGACACTGTCTTTTGCTGCGCCCCTCATGGAAACCTCCAGCCAGAGGTTACAATGATTGACTATATGGAATAAGATGAGGGCCATGTGGGAGTGTTTTGGTTTTAATTTTGGTCATTTGTGTGGCATTGGAAAAAATGACTGGGTCCACGTGGGCTTGAACTCTGGTGTGATTCCCCTTAGAGACTGGGTTTTGGAACTGAACTCAGAGAAGCATTGCCATGAATTTTGTTGGTATTTTAAGAGGCCACGCATGAAAGTCGCTCTTGGAAACTGAGACCTAGGCCCCGGGTGGATTTCCACAGAGGCCTGGGAATCTCAGCAAGGATATCACAGGATTTTATTCTTAAAGAAATGGCAGCCATAGTTGAGAGTCAAAACACACATGGACCTCACATTGTAGACCTCAATGGGCCTGGCCTAATGTGACCTTTTGTCCACTCTTTGGGAAGCCATGCCTGTGAGAGTTCTCCAGAGATTTCATTGAAATGAGCTTCCTCACCATTTAATGTTTGCTGAATGAACTGAAACCCACAGTGCCTCCAACTTCATGCTTGAAAAATGGCTAGATAAATACCATGAAATTTTTGAAATTCCTATGACCAGGTGGCACTGGAGAAACATTGGATGTCCTATTGCTGATCATGAGTATACCAGACAGTGCCTTGATTTACTGAGTTTCATGAAAATGGTGTAGAACAGAGATGCCAGAAATTTGGAGCCTGCTGAGTAGTGGGTCTAGAGCAGTGGTGGGGAGGTGTTTGATAAAACATCCGTGGTAGGGCCACGTGGATCTACCATTGGATTCCAAATGGCTTGTAACTGACATGGTGCAGCCAACAGACCCTTATATGTAAAGGCATCTTGTTATATGGAGAGTTTTCAGAGGAAAATTAAGAATCAGGTTGATATGGACAAGGGGGCAATGGGGCAAGCTGTGAGAGATAGGAGCCTAGTTGGTGCATTCTCTTGCAGACCCTGACCCACCACACGTGACAGAACTCCCTCCAGCACTGTGTCCCAGTTTAGCTCCTAGTATTTCGTGAAACAAATACCAAACTCACAGTGCAGCAGCAAAAACACCACAAAAAGTGGAAGAGGACCAAATGGCTTCACAGTCCACACGGGGAGACACTTAGTCCCCAGTGGCCTCAGTTTACCTACAAAGAGAGGATTCAGCACTGCTTCATCTTGTTCATTGGAAAATAAGAAACCATGTCCTCCAGGTCACATAGATGCAGACCCAGCTTTGATGGTCTCACTACAGAGGAAGCCAAATCTCCTGAAAACTACATATATTTCAAGTGTGGAAGCTCAGAGGCAGTTTCTCAAAAAGTTTTTAGGCCAGCAGAGCTCCATGTTTGTGGAGTGTTTACCCTGTCCCCTAGTTTTGGAAACTCCTCTACCACCTCCAAGGTTGTGAACTCCTGAGCATTTTCCATTCCAGATATGTATTCACTGATTTTGTAACTCTTCTCCTCTAATTGTGTCTTACTTGGGGTGAAGGTAATGTCAAGGCATTGTTCTGGATGAGAGCGGGAGGGTATTGTGCAGCATATATTTACATACACATTGGATTCATTTTCCAATTTTCCATTCGAAATACTGAATCCCTGACACTAACCCATACCTAGTAGACTCAGACTATTCATCCTAATATAATGGAGAAAATTAACCCAACACATTAGAAATACAAGTACTTCAGAGGAGACATGTTGTATAGTTGGACTTGACATTTGCATTATATAAGGTAGGAGTTATAAATCTAGTCAAATTTATTTGAAATATTCTCCATGTGTTTTAAACTTAACAAATATGTGAATTCTTGTTTCCCTTTTCTGTAGCCTATTGACACATGTATATTTATATGCATATATAGAATCCTACCAGGTATCACACGTACATTTTTGTGAGGTGGCTATCTTGGCAGATACAAATTGTGAGAAGAGTTCACTCCTCCTAAATGCTGTTGGAAATGAAAATTCAACCTGTAGGAGAGCGTCCTAGTAGAACAACATTATACATTAACTCATGTTCAGTAAAATAAATATTTTTGCATTTGTGGATGATACATATTTACTGATGAATTTCGATTGGCATTTATATTGGTACTTTTTAATGTCTGTGAGTGTTGTGTGTGTGTGTGTGTGTGTGTGTATAGATTTAGATATAGATATAGATATAATCTCCACATTTTTCAAAATATGAAATATATGTGTCTAATATACACTCTCTAAATTCATTCATGTTCATGTATGTGGATTTATAATCCACTTTTCACAAGATGATAATCAGAAATATTCATCCACCTGAAATACATATTTGTTTCCTAGTACTGAAAACTAACTTCAGTGAATGGTGCATACAAATCCTAATTATTCTACAGTAACTGACCCAGTCTAACATCAATGCAAGTAGACTCCTATGGGACATGATATGTAATTTGTCATTCATTTGTATTCGACACTGGTACATTATTGTTTCTTCAGTTTTTGCACATCACAGGATATACATTTCATCCACAAGTTCACAAACTAATAAGCATTTGTTTCAACTTTAACCACTTCTTGCTTCAGAACACATGTATTGTCAGGGTATTCTTGACTGGTCTTTTCATGAGACTTCTTTCCAAACACATTATTTTGAATTTCCATAATCATTTTGAAGCAAAACTCACACACTCTTCATGATAAACCTAAACACAAATATTTCCATTACATATATACCTGGTTGGAATGAATGATTGTATATCAATATACGATTTCCTTTAATTTTTCAGATATCAGTTCAATTCATTATTTAAAGTTCAAAAAAGTTATATTATTTATTCACAGTATGGTCTATTCATGCTTTTTCTCTATGTTCCTAGAAACAGGGTACACCTCTTTGTACCCCCGATTCTCATTTTACATCTTCAATATATTGCTCCCAGAAATGGTGAAAGAAATACTCATGTCACCTCATTATCACAGTAATATTCTGGACAAAAAATGGAAAGGTCACACTTATGATTGTACCAAAGCCTAAATGGAAAGTGAACATGGATTTCTAAAAACATCCATGTCCAGGTTGCCTAATGCTGTCAATTGTCAATCCTATTGGTGACTACATATTTGTTTTTTTTCCTAATTTATATATTCAAACTCAACCCTGTTGAAAATGTCTAATTCTATCACTCACTTTATACTTTGCCTGATTTCGTAATGTTTCTATTGATATCTGCTTTTCTACATATTTTCCCCAGTTCAACATAGTGACTGACTCTTCATATGTGCTGACATTTACATTCACTCAACAACCGAAAGTCTATTGCTAAAGAACTTTTGGACCAAATCCTGTACTCACTCTTCTTCCTAAACCTACCGACTATCTTCCTAATCCTACTGAATATCCCTTTTTGACTGGATGTTCTCTTCTAAATTCAATCATCCAATGTACAAGGTCCTATGCCATTGTATATGGAATTATCTGAGGCATCTTTGCAGAACATCATTCAAAGCTAAGTATCCCAATCAAGGGCAAAACCCTTCTGGGCTTCAAATCATACCTAGATTTCTGTTTTCCTACTTATATTTCACCTCTATATTCTTGTAAATATTGCAGGTTCCCAATACCATTATTCATCACACAGAATCACTCGTAATCCAATCAAACCTGTTTTTAACCCCAAGTATACACTGTTCCCTCAATCATTTTACAGAAGAGCAGGGACAGAGTGGTTCTTACAATACAGGAAAGTTGGGGACCTTCCACCTGATGAGAACCTCAAATGTCCATGCACAAATGATACCTGGAGAAGTTGTAGGCAGGTATGAAGCACCTGAGAGAGCAAAAGTCATCTTCCATGGCAAACAACCTGGTCAGGATGAAGGGATGTGTCTGAATCTGCCGCTCTCTCTTCTTATTGTACAGAAGATGCACCAAACCAGGGCTGAGTGGAGAGCAGTTCCCGGGTGCCAATGGTAATATACATTCTACCTTATGAAAGTGTCACAGGAAGTAGGGGCAACCTCCATATTATGTTACCCTTGGAAGCAACTGTTAGGACAAAGTGGTTGCCAAGGCAGTGACCTCATTCAGTTCCAAAGAATGTGACATACCGAATTTTTTTGGTGATGGAACTCTCTGAACTTGGTATCCAAGAAGCCAGGCACCCAGAGGCAGTCCCAGTCCCAGTCCCAGTGGGCTCACTTGTTTGGATTTACCAAGGACAGAGTCAGTTTTCTTGGTACCTAATGATGTGAGGATGGCCAAATGCCAGCAGAGCTCTGAAGATGGACCTTTCCTGAGAAAACAGGTAGTGGCTAACCACTTTTTCCTGACATCTTCACAGAGTTGGTCAAGGAAACAAGATCTGAGTGAAGACAGGCCATTTCGGGGGAACATAGTATGGCCCACCAGTCAGAGGACACTCCGGATAGTCACAGACCTACTTGGGGGAAGGAGGTGCCTTTGTGGGAGTGGGTGTGGGTTTGTTGTTTTGTCTCATGTTCTCAGAATAGATAGGAAAGGCGGTTTGTTTGGTTTGGAGTGGACAGTTTCTAGTAAGTCATTTGACACGGCGAGTGTTTCTGTTTCTGTGTATCCCACTGTGTCTGTTGTTGTAGACATTAGAAAAAAGAATGCATTAATGGATGTGTCCTGTCTAGTATAAATCATCCCATAATTCATCCTGCCCAATATATGAATGGACTGCAGCTTGTCTTATCGATGTGCAACACCTGCTATCTTTCTAAGTTGTTGTTTTCTTCCTGAATTCTGGCCACTCTCCAGAATAGGCTCATAGATTTGTGTCCAAAATATGTACCACCTCCCAGCTCTGTGACATGGCCATGTACTGGATAGCTGAAGAGAATGGCGAGCATCTCAGAAAACTCAGATATCAGTGTGACCAGGAAAGTCTCAGTGCAGAAACCCTGCTTTGGGCCTTTTGCTTACTTATTGTTGTGTTGCACTGAATGTCAGGGAGGTCTTTGCCTCAGGCCACCCCTTTGTGAAGCCTGAAGAAAACAGTTTTCAAATGGAAATGAATGGGCCTCACCTGTGGCTCTTTGCTTAATTGCTTTGGAAAGGGATGTGTCTTTATCAGCCTCTTGGGCCTGTGTGTGGCTGTGACTTAGATACTCAGTACCTGATGGATCTTAAGAATGATCCCATGTGAGCTTCCAAAACCAAAATGGCAAAAAATTTCATTCATTGTGGATGAAGTCTCTTGCCTTCCTCTGTTAGGTTCCTGCACTCCATCAAATGACAATAGAGATTCTTTGGGTCAAATGAGTTCTTCAAAGCCCTGCAGAGGTGCTTGTGTTTTCGCATGACTCTAAATCACCTAAAGAATCGATACCTAAAATCAGTAGGCCTCAAATTGGAGAAACACAGAAGTATTAACGGCAGGCTTATTTGTTCACTGCTGGTTCACAGAAAAGGTGTCCAGGCTACCCTGATTTAGACAAATGAGGGGAAAACGAGCTGATTTTGGACACTGTCTTTGGCTGCGCCCCTCATGGAAACCTCCAGCCAGAGGTTAAGATGATTGACTATATGGAATAAGATGAGGGCCATGTGGGAGTGTTTTGGTTTTAATTTTGGTCATTTGTGTGGCATTGGAAAAAATGACTGGGTCCACGTGGGCTTGAACTCTGGTGTGATTCCCCTTAGAGACTGGGTTTTGGAACTGAACTCAGAGAAGCATTGCCATGAATTTTGTTGGTATTTTAAGAGGCCACGCATGAAAGTCGCTCTTGGAAACTGAGACCTAGGCCCCGGGTGGATTTCCACAGAGGCCTGGGAATCTGAGCAAGGATATCACAGGATTTTATTCTTAAAGAAATGGCAGCCATAGTTGAGAGTCAAAACACACATGGACCTCACATTGTAGACCTCAATGGGCCTGGCCTAATGTGACCTTTTGTCCACTCTTTGGGAAGCCATGCCTGTGAGAGTTCTCCAGAGATTTCATTGAAATGAGCTTCCTCACCATTTAATGTTTGCTGAATGAACTGAAACCCACAGTGCCTCCAACTTCATGCTTGAAAAATGGCTAGATAAATACCATGAAATTTTTGAAATTCCTATGACCAGGTGGCACTGGAGAAACATTGGATGTCCTGTTGCTGATCATGAGTATACCAGACAGTGCCTTGATTTACTGAGTTTCATGAAAATGGTGTAGAACAGAGATGCCAGAAATTTGGAGCCTGCTGAGTAGTGGGTCTAGAGCAGTGTGGGGAGGTGTTTGATAAAACATCCGTGGTAGGGCCATGTGGATCTACCATTGGATTCCAAATGGCTTGTAACTGACATGGTGCAGCCAACAGACCCTTATATGTAAAGGCATCTTGTTATATGGAGAGTTTTCAGAGGAAAATTAAGAATCAGGTTGATATGGACAAGGGGGCAATGGGGCAAGCTGTGAGAGATAGGAGCCTAGTTGGTGCATTCTCTTGCAACCCTGACCCACCACAGGTGACAGAACTCCCTCCAGCACTGTGTCCCAGGTTAGCTCCTAGTATTTCATGAAACAAATACCAAACTCACAGTGCAGCAGCAAAAACACCACAAAAAGTGGAAGAGGACCAAATGGCTTCACAGTCCACACCGGGAGACACTTAGTCCCCAGTGGCCTCAGTTTACCTACAAAGAGAGGATTCAGCACTGCTTCATCTTGTTCATTGGAAAATAAGAAACCATGTCCTCCAGGTCACATAGATGCAGACCCAGCTTTGATGGTCTCACTACAGAGGAAGCCAAATCTCCTGAAAACTACATATATTTCAAGTGTGGAAGCTCAGAGGCAGTTTCTCAAAAAGTTTTTAGGCCAGCAGAGCTCCATGTTTGTGGAGTGTTTACCCTGTCCCTTAGTTTTGGAAACTCCTCTACCACCTCCAAGGTTGTGAACTCCTGAGCATTTTCCATTCCAGATATGTATTCACTGATTTTGTAACTCTTCTCCTCTAATTGTGTCTTACTTGGGGTGAAGGTAATGTCAAGGCATTGTTCTGGATGAGAGCGGGAGGATATTGTGCAGCATATATTTACATACACATTGGATTCATTTTCCAATTTTCCATTCGAAATACTGAATCCCTGACACTAACCCATACCTAGTAGACTCAGACTATTCATCCTAATATAATGGAGAAAATTAACCCAACACATTAGAAATACAAGTACTTCAGAGGAGACATGTTGTATAGTTGGACTTGACATTTGCATTATATAAGGTAGGAGTTATAAATCTAGTCAAATTTATTTGAAATATTCTCCATGTGTTTTAAACTTAACAAATATGTGAATTCTTGTTTCCCTTTTCTGTAGCCTATTGACACATGTATATTTATATGCATATATAGAATCCTACCAGGTATCACACGTACATTTTTGTGAGGTGGCTATCTTGGCAGATACAAATTGTGAGAAGAGTTCACTCCTCCTAAATGCTGTTGGAAATGAAAATTCAACCTGTAGGAGAGCGTCCTAGTAGAACAACATTATACATTAACTCATGTTCAGTAAAATAAATATTTTTGCATTTGTGGATGATACATATTTACTGATGAATTTCGATTGGCATTTATATTGGTACTTTTTAATGTCTGTGAGTGTTGTGTGTGTGTGTGTGTGTGTGTGTGTGTGTATAGATTTAGATATAGATATAGATATAATCTCCACATTTTTCAAAATATGAAATATATGTGTCTAATATACACTCTCTAAATTCATTCATGTTCATGTATGTGGATTTATAATCCACTTTTCACAAGATGATAATCAGAAATATTCATCCACCTGAAATACATATTTGTTTCCTAGTACTGAAAACTAACTTCAGTGAATGGTGCATACAAATCCTAATTATTCT
Organism: Callospermophilus lateralis; assembly: GCF_048772815.1. Taxonomy (NCBI): domain Eukaryota; kingdom Metazoa; phylum Chordata; class Mammalia; order Rodentia; family Sciuridae; genus Callospermophilus; species Callospermophilus lateralis. Next base: position 101,411 of record NW_027510325.1, read on the forward strand.
ACAGTAACTGACCCAGTCTAACATCAATGCAAGTAGACTCCGATGGGACATGATATGTAATTTGTCATTCATTTGTATTCGACACTGGTACATTATTGTTTCTTCAGTTTTCGCACATCACAGGATATACATTTCATCCACAAGTTCACAAACTAATAAGCATTTGTTTCAACTTTAACCACTTCTTGCTTCAGAACACATGTATTGTCAGGGTATTCTTGACTGGTCTTTTCATGAGACTTCTTTCCAAACACATTATTTTGAATTTCCATAATCATTTTGAAGCAAAACTCACACACTCTTCATGATAAACCTAAACACAAATATTTCCATTACATATATACCTGGTTGGAATGAATGATTGTATATCAATATACGATTTCCTTTAATTTTTCAGATATCAGTTCAATTCATTATTTAAAGTTCAAAAAAGTTATATTATTTATTCACAGTATGGTCTATTCATGCTTTTTCTCTATGTTCCTAGAAACAGGGTACACCTCTTTGTACCCCCGATTCTCATTTTACATCTTCAATATATTGCTCCCAGAAATGGTGAAAGAATTACTCATGTCACCTCATTATCACAGTAATATTCTGGACAAAAAATGGAAAGGTCACACTTATGATTGTACCAAAGCCTAAATGGAAAGTGAACATGGATTTCTAAAAACATCCATGTCCAGGTTGCCTAATGCTGTCAATTGTCAATCCTATTGGTGACTACATATTTGTTTTTTTTCCTAATTTATATATTCAAACTCAACCCTGTTGAAAATGTCTAATTCTATCACTCACTTTATACTTTGCCTGATTTCGTAATGTTTCTATTGATATCTGCTTTTCTACATATTTTCCCCAGTTCAACATAGTGACTGACTCTTCATATGTGCTGACATTTACATTCACTCAACAACCGAAAGTCTATTGCTAAAGAACTTTTGGACCAAATCCTGTACTCACTCTTCTTCCTAAACCTACCGACTATCTTCCTAATCCTACTGAATATCCCTTTTTGACTGGATGTTCTCTTCTAAATTCAATCATCCAATGTACAAGGTCCTATGCCATTGTATATGGAATTATCTGAGGCATCTTTGCAGAACATCATTCAAAGCTAAGTATCCCAATCAAGGGCAAAACCCTTCTGGGCTTCAAATCATACCTAGATTTCTGTTTTCCTACTTATATTTCACCTCTATATTCTTGTAAATATTGCAGGTTCCCAATACCATTATTCATCACACAGAATCACTCGTAATCCAATCAAACCTGTTTTTAACCCCAAGTATACACTGTTCCCTCAATCATTTTACAGAAGAGCAGGGACAGTGTGGTTCTTACAATACAGGAAAGTTGGGGACCTTCCACCTGATGAGAACCTCAAATGTCCATGCACAAATGATACCTGGAGAAGTTGTAGGCAGGTATGAAGCACCTGAGAGAGCAAAAGTCATCTTCCATGGCAAACAACCTGGTCAGGATGAAGGGATGTGTCTGAATCTGCCGCTCTCTCTTCTTATTGTACAGAAGATGCACCAAACCAGGGCTGAGTGGAGAGCAGTTCCCGGGTGCCAATGGTAATATACATTCTACCTTATGAAAGTGTCACAGGAAGTAGGGGCAACCTCCATATTATGTTACCCTTGGAAGCAACTGTTAGGACAAAGTGGTTGCCAAGGCAGTGACCTCATTCAGTTCCAAAGAATGTGACATACCGAATTTTTTTGGTGATGGAACTCTCTGAACTTGGTATCCAAGAAGCCAGGCACCCAGAGGCAGTCCCAGTCCCAGTCCCAGTGGGCTCACTTGTTTGGATTTACCAAGGACAGAGTCAGTTTTCTTGGTACCTAATGATGTGAGGATGGCCAAATGCCAGCAGAGCTCTGAAGATGGACCTTTCCTGAGAAAACAGGTAGTGGCTAACCACTTTTTCCTGACATCTTCACAGAGTTGGTCAAGGAAACAAGATCTGAGTGAAGACAGGCCATTTCGGGGGAACATAGTATGGCCCACCAGTCAGAGGACACTCCGGATAGTCACAGACCTACTTGGGGGAAGGAGGTGCCTTTGTGGGAGTGGGTGTGGGTTTGTTGTTTTGTCTCATGTTCTGAGAATAGATAGGAAAGGCGGTTCGTTTGGTTTGGAGTGGACAGTTTCTAGTAAGTCATTTGACACGGCGAGTGTTTCTGTTTCTGTGTATCCCACTGTGTCCGTTGTTGTAGACATTAGAAAAGAGAATGCATTAATGGATGTGTCCTGTCTAGTATAAATCTTCCCATAATTCATCCTGCCCAATATATGAATGGACTGCAGCTTGTCTTATCGATGTGCAACACCTGCTATCTTTCTAAGTTGTTGTTTTATTCCTGAATTCTGGCCACTCTCCAGAATAGGCTCACGGATTTGTGTCCAAAATATGTACCACCTCCAGGCTCTGTGACATGGCCATGTACTGGATATCTGAAGAGAATGGTGAGCATCTCAGAAAACTCAGATATCAGTGTGACCAGGAAAGTCTCAGTGCAGAAACCCTGCTTTGGGCCTTTTGCTTACTTATTGTTGTGTTTCACTGAATGTCAGGAAGGTCTTTGCCTCAGGCCACCCCTTTGTGAAGCCTGAAGAAAACAGTTTTCAAATGGAAATGAATGGGCCTCACCTGTGGCTCTTTGCTTAATTGCTTTGGAAAGGGATGTGTCTTTATCAGCCTCTTGGACCTGTGTTTGGCTGTGACTTAGATTCTCAGCACCTGATGGATCTTAAGAATGATCCCATGTGAGCTTCCAAAACCAAAATGGCAAAAAATTTCATTCATTGTGGATGAAGTCTCTTGCCTTCCTCTGTTAGGTTCCTGCACTCCATCAAATGACAATAGGGATTCTTTGGGTCAAATGAGTTCTTCAAAGCCCTGCAGAGGTGCTTGTGTTTTCGCATGACTCTAAATCACCTAAAGAATCGATACCTAAATTCAGTAGGCCTCAAATTGGAGAAACACAGAAGTATTAACGGCAGGCTTATTTGTTCACTCCTGGTTCACAGAAACGGTGTCCAGGCTACCCTGACTTTAGGCAAATGAGGGGCAAACGAGCTGATTTTGGACACTGTCTTGGGCTGCGCCCCTCATGGAAACCTCCAGCCAGAGGTTAAGATGATTGACTATATGGAATAAGATGAGGGCCATGTGGGAGTGTTTTGGTTTTAATTTTGGTCATTTGTGTGGCATTGGAAAAAATGACTGGGTCCACGTGGGCTTGAACTCTGGTGTGATTCCCCTTAGAGACTGGGTTTTGGAACTGAACTCAGAGAAGCATTGCCATGAATTTTGTTGGGATTTTAAGAGGCCACGCATGAAAGTCGCTCTTGGAAACTGAGACCTAGGCCCCGGGTGGATTTCCACAGAGGCCTGGGAATCTCAGCAAGGATATCACATGATTTTATTCTTAAAGAAATGGCAGCCATAGTTGAGAGTCAAAACACACATGGACCTCACATTGTAGACCTCAATGGGCCTGGCCTAATGTGACCTTTTGTCCACTCTTTGGGAAGCCGTGCCTGTGAGAGTTCTCCAGAGATTTCATTGAAATGAGCTTCCTCACCATTTAATGTTTGCTGAATGAACTGAAACCCACAGTGCCTCCAACTTCATGCTTGAAAAATGGCTAGATAAATACCATGAAATTTTTGAAATTCCTATGACCAGGTGGCACTGGAGAAACATTGGATGTCCTGTTGCTGATCATGAGTATACCAGACAGTGCCTTGATTTACTGAGTTTCATGAAAATGGTGTAGAACAGAGATGCCAGAAATTTGGAGCCTGCTGAGTAGTGGGTCTAGAGCAGTGGTGGGGAGGTGTTTGATAAAACATCGGTGGTAGGGCCATGTGGATCTACCATTGGATTCCAAATGGCTTGTAACTGACATGGTGCAGCCAACAGACCCTTATATGTAAAGGCATCTTGTTATATGGAGAGTTTTCAGAGGAAAATTAAGAATCAGGTTGATATGGACAAGGGGGCAATGGGGCAAGCTGTGAGAGATAGGAGCCTAGTTGGTGCATTTTCTTGCAGACCCTGACCCACCACACGTGACAGAACTCCCTCCAGCACTGTGTCCCAGTTTAGCTCCTAGTATTTCGTGAAACAAATACCAAACTCACAGTGCAGCAGCAAAAACACCACTAAAAGTGGAAGAGGACCAAATGGCTTCACAGTCCACACGGGGAGACACTTAGTCCCCAGTGGCCTCAGTTTACCTACAAAGAGAGGATTCAGCACTGCTTCATCTTGTTCATTGGAAAATAAGAAACCATGTCCTCCAGGTCACTTAGATGCAGACCCAGCTTTGATGGTCTCACTACAGAGGAATCCAAATCTCCTGAAAACAACATATATTTCAAGTATGGAAGCTCAGAGGCAGTTTCTCAAAAAGTTTTTAGGCCAGCAGAGCTATAAGTTTGTGGAGTGTTTACCCTGTCCCTTAGTTTTGGAAACTCCTCTACCACCTCCAAGGTTGTGAGCTCCTGAGCATTTTCCATTCCAGATATGTATTCACTGATTTTGTAACTCTTCTCCTCTAATTGTGTCTTACTTGGGGTGAAGGTAATGTCAAGGCATTGTTCTGGATGAGAGCGGGAGGATATTTGTGCAGCATATATTTACATACACATTGGATTCATTTTCCAATTTTCCATTCGAAATACTGAATCCCTGACACTAACCCATACCTAGTAGTCTCAGACTATTCATCTTAATATAATGGAGAAAATTAACCCAACACAATGGAAATACAAGCACTTCAGAGGAGACATGTTCTATAGTTGGACTTGACATTTGCATTATGTAACGTAGGAGTTTTAAATCTAGTCAAATTTTAATTGAAATATTCTCCATGTGTTTTTAAACTTAACACATATGTGAATTCTTGTTTCCCTTTTCTGTAGCCTATTCACACATGTATATTTATATGCATATATAGAATCCTACCAGGTATCACATGTACATTTTTGTGAGGTGGCTGTCTTGGCAGATACAAATTGTGAGAAGAGTTCACTCCTCCTAAATGCTGTTGGAAATGAAAATTCAACCTATAGGAGAGCGTCCTAGTAGAACAGCATTATACATTAACTCATGTTCAGTTAAATAAATATTTTTGCATTTGTGGATGATACATATTTACTGATGAATTTCGATTGGCATTTATATTGGTACTTTTTAATGTCTGTGAGTTGTGTGTGTGTGTGTGTGTGTGTGTGTGTGTGTGTGTGTGTGTATAGGTATAGATATAGATATAGATATACTCTCCAAATTTTTCAAAATATGAAATATATGTGTCTAATATACACTCTCTAAATTCATTCATGTTCATGTATGTGCATTTATAATCCACTTTTCACAAGATGATAATCAGAAATTTTCATCCACCTGAAATACATATTTGTTTCCTAGTACTGAAAACTAACTTCAGTGAATGGTGCATACAAATCCTAATTATTCTACAGTAACTGACCCAGTCTAACATCAATGCAAGTAGACTCCGATGGGACATGATATGTAATTTGTCATTCATTTGTATTCGACACTGGTACATTATTGTTTCTTCAGTTTTTGCACATTACAGGATATACATTTCATCCACAAGTTCACAAAATAATAAGCATTTGTTTCAACTTTCACCACTTCTTGCTTCAGAACCCATGTATTGTCAGGGTTTCTTGACTGGTCCTTTCATGAGACTTCTTTCCAAACACATTATTTTGAATTTCCATAATCATTTTGAAGCAAAACTCACACACTCTTCATGATAAACCAATACACTAATATTTCCATTACATATATTCCTGGTTGGAATGAATGATTGTATATCAATATACGATTTCCTTTAATTTTTCAGATATCAGTTCAATTCATTATTTAAAGTTCATAAAAGTTATATTATTTATTCACAGTATGGTCTATTCATGCTTTTTCTCTATGTTCCTAGAAACAGGGTACACCTCTTTGTACCCCCGATTCTCATTTTACATCTTCAATATATTGCTCCCAGAAATGGTGAAAGAAATACTCATGTCACCTCATTATCACAGTAATATTCTGGACAAAAAATGGAAAGGTCACACTTATGATTGTACCAAAGCCTAAATGGAAAGTGAACATGGATTTCTAAAAACATCCATGTCCAGGTTGCCTAATGCTGTCAATTGTCAATCCTATTGGTGACTACATATTTGTTTTTTTCCTAATTTATATATTCAAACTCAACCCTGTTGAAAATGTCTAATTCTATCACTCACTTTATACTTTGCCTGATTTCGTAATGTTTGTATTGATATCTGCTTTTCTACATATTTTCCCCAGTTCAGCATAGTGACTGACTCTTCATATGTGCTGACATTTACATTCACTCAACAACCGAAAGTCTATTGCTAAAGAACTTTTGGACCAAATCCTGTACTCACTCTTCTTCCTAAACCTACCGACTATCTTCCTAATCCTACTGAATATCCCTTTTTGACTGGATGTTCTCTTCTAAATTCAATCATCCAATGTACAAGGTCCTATGCCATTGTATATCGAATTATCTGAGGCATCTTTGCAGAACATCATTCAAAGCAAAGTATCCCAATCAAGGGCAAAACCCTTCTGGGCTTCAAATCATACCTAGATTTCTGTTTTCCTACTTATATTTCACCTCTATATTCTTGTAAATATTGCAGGTTCCCAATACCATTATTCATCACACAGAATCACTCGTAATCCAAATCAAACCTGTTTTTAACCCCAAGTATACACTGTTCCCTCAATCATTTTACAGAAGAGCAGAGACACAGTGGTTCTTAAAATACAGGAAAGTTGGGGACCTTCCACCTGATGAGAACCTCAAATGTCCATGCACAAATGATACCTGGAGAAGTTGTAGGCAGGTATGAAGCACCTGAGAGAGCAAAAGTCATCTTCCATGGCAAACAACCTGGTCAGGATGAAGGGATGTGTCTGAATCTGCCTCTCTCTCTTCTTATTGTACAGAAGATGGACCAAACCAGGGCTGAGTGGAGAGCTGTTCCCGGGTGCGTATGGTGATATACATTCTACCTTATGAAAGTGTCACAGGAAGTTCTGGCAACCTCCATCTTATGTTACCCTTGGATCCAACTGTTAGGACAATGTGGTTGCCAAGGCAGTGACCTCATTCAGTTCCAAAGAATGTGACATACCGAATTTCCTTGGTGATGGAACTCTCTGAACTTGGTATCCAAGAAGCCAGGCACCCAGAGGCAGTCCCAGTCCCAGTCCCAGTGGGCTCACTTGTTTGGATTTACCAAGGACAGAGTCAGTTTTCTTGGTACCTAATGATGTGAGGATGGCCAAATGCCAGGAGAGCTCTGAAGATGGACGTTACCTGAGAAAACAGGTAGTGGCTAACCACTTTTTCCTGAAATCTTCACAGAGTTGGTCAAGGAAACAAGATCTGAGAGAAGACAGGCCATTTCGGGGGAACATAGTATGGCCCACCAGTTAGAGGACACTCCGGATAGTCTCAGATCTACTTGGGGGAAGGAGGTGCCTTTGTGGGAGTGGGTGTGGGTTTGTTGTTTTGTCTCATGTTCTGAGAATAGATTGGAAAGGCGGTTTGTTTGGTTTGGTGTGGACAGTTTCTAGTAAGTCATTTGACACGGCGAGTGTTTCTCTTTCTGTGTATCCCACTGTGTCCGTTGTTGTAGACATTAGAAAAGAGAATGCATTAATGGATGTGTCCTGTCTAGTATAAATCTTCCCATAATTCATCCTGCCCAATATATGAATGGACTGCAGCTTGTCTTATCAATGTGCAACACCTGCTATCTTTCTAAGTTGTTGTTTTCTTCCTGAATTCTGGCCACTCTCCAGAATAGGCTCATGGATTTGTGTCCAAAATATGTACCACCTCCAAGCTCTGTGACATGGCCATGTACTGGATAGCTGAAGAGAATGGCGAGCATCTCAGAAAACTCAGATATCAGTGTGACCAGGAAAGTCTCAGTGCAGAAACCCTGCTTTGGGCCTTTTGCTTACTTATTGTTGTGTTGCACTGAATGTCAGAAAGGTCTTTGCCTCAGGCAACACCTTTGTGAAGCCTGAAGAAAACAGTTTACAAATGGAAATGAATGCGCCTCACCTGTGGCTCTTTATCAGCCTCTTGGACCTGTGTGTGGCTGTGACTTAGATTCTCAGCACCTGATGGATCTTAAGAATGATCCCATGTGAGCTTCCAAAACCAAAATGGCAAAAAATATCATTCATTGTGGATGAAGTCTCTTGCCTTCCTCTGTTAGGTTCCTGCACTCCATCAAATGACAATAGGGATTCTTTGGGTCAAATGAGTTCTTCAAAGCCCTGCAGAGGTGCTTGTGTTTTCGCATGACTCTAAATCACCTAAAGAATCGATACCTAAAATCAGTAGGACTCAAATTTGAGAAACAAAGAAGTATTAACGGCAGGCTTATTTGTTCACTCCTGGTTCACAGAAACGGTGTCCAGGCTACCCTGACTTTAGGCAAATGAGGGGCAAATGAGCTGATTTTGGACACTGTCTTGGGCTGCGCCCCTCATGGAAACCTCCAGCCAGAGGTTAAGATGATTGACTATATGGAATAAGATGAAGGCCATGTGGGAGTGTTTTTTTTTTAATTTTGGTCATTTGTGTTGCATTGGAAAAAATGACTGGGTCCACGTGGACTTGAACTCTGGTGTGATTCCCCTTAGAGACTGGGTTTTGGAACTGAACTCAGAGAAGCATTGCCATGAATTTTGTTGGGATTTTAAGAGGCCACGCATGAAAGTCACTCTTCGAAACTGAGACCTAGGCCCCGGGTGGATTTCCACAGAGGCCTGGGAATCTCAGCAAGGATATCACATGATTTTATTCTTAAAGAAATGGCAGCCATAGTTGAGAGTCAAAACACACATGGACCTCACATTGTAGACCTCAATGGGCCTGGCCTAATGTGACCTTTTGTCCACTCTTTGGGAAGCCATGCCGGTGAGAGTTCTCCAGAGATTTCATTGAAATGAGCTTCCTCACCATTTAATGTTTGCTGAATGAACTGAAACCCACAGTGCCTCCAACTTCATGCTTGAAAAATGGCTAGATAAATACCATGAAATTTTTGAAATTCCTATGACCAGGTGGCACTGGAGAAACATTGGATGTCCTGTTGCTGATCATGAGTATACCAGACAGTGCCTTGATTTACTGAGTTTCATGAAAATGGTGTAGAACAGAGATGCCAGTAAGTTGGAGCCTGCTGAGTAGTGGGTCTAGAGCAGTGGTGGGGAGGTGTTTGATAAAACATCCGTGGTAGGGCCATGTGGATCTACCATTGAATTCCAAATGGCTTGTAACTTACAAGGTGCAGCTAGCAGACGCTTATATGTAAAGGCATCTTGTTATATGGAGAGTTTTCAGAGGAAAATTAAGAATCAGGTTGATATGGACAAGGGGGCAATGGGGCAAGCTGTGAGAGATAGGAGCCTAGTTGGTGCATTCTCTTGCAGACCCTGACCCACCACACATGACAGAACCTCCTCCAGCACTTGTCCCAGTTTAGCTCCTAGTATTTCATGAAACAAATACCAAACTCACAGTGCAGCAGCAAAAACACCACAAATTGGAGGAGGACCAAATGGCATCACAGTCCACACGGGGAGACACTTAGTCCCCAGTGGCCTCAGTTTACCTACAAAGAGAGGATTCAGCACTGCTTCATCTTGTTCATTGGAAAATAAGAAACCATGTCCTCCAGGTCACATAGATGCAGACCCAGCTTTGATGGTCTCACTACAGAGGAATCCAAATCTCCTGAAAACAACATATATTTCAAGTGTGGAAGCTCAGAGGCAGTTTCTCAAAAAGTTTTTAGGCCAGCAGAGCTCCATGTTTGTGGAGTGTTTACCCTGTCCCTTAGTTTTGGAAACTCCTCTACCACCTCCAAGGTTGTGAACTCCTGAGCATTTTCCATTCCAGATATGTATTCACTGATTTTGTAACTCTTCTCCTCTAATTGTGTCTTACTTGGGGTGAAGGTAATGTCAAGGCATTGTTCTGGATGAGAGCGGGAGGATATTTGTGCAGCATATATTTACATACACATTGGATTCATTTTCCAATTTTCCATTCGAAAGACTGTATCCCTGGCACTAACCCATACCTAGTAGTCTCAGACTATTCATCCTAATATAATGGAGAAAATTAACCCAACACAATGGAAATACAAGCACTTCAGAGGAGACATGTTCTATAGTTGGACTTGACATTTGCATTATATAAGGTAGGAGTTATACATCTAGTCAAATTTTAATTGAAATATTCTCCATGTGTTTTTAATCTTAACAAATATGTGAATTCTTGTTTCCCTTTTCTGTAGCCTATTCACACATGTATATTTATATGCATATATAGAATCCTACCAGGTATCACACGTACATTTTTGTGAGGTGGCTGTCTTGGCAGATACAAATTGTGAGAAGTGTTCACTCCTCCTTAATGCTGTTGGAAATGAAAATTCAACCTATAGGAGAGCGTCCTAGTAGAACAACATTATACATTAACTCATGTTCAGTAAAATAAATATTTTTGCATTTGTGGATGATATATATTTACTGATGAATTTCGATTGGCATTTATATTGGTACTTTTTAATGTCTGTGAGTGTTGTGTGTGTGTGTGTGTGTGTGTGTGTGTGTATAGATGTAGATATAGATATAGATATACTCTCCATATTTTTCAAAATATGAAATATATGTGTCTAATATACACTCTCTAAATTCATTCATGTTCATGTATGTGGATTTATAATCCACTTTTCACAAGATTATAATCAGAAATATTCATCCACCTGAAATACATATTTGTTTCCTAGTACTGAAAACTAACTTCAGTGAATGGTGCATACAAATCCTAATTATTCTACAGTAACTGACGCAGTCTAACATCAATGCAAGTAGAATCCTATGGGACATGATATGTAATTTGTCATTCATTTGTATTCGACACTGGTACATTATTATTTCTTCAGTTTTTGCACATCATAAGATATACATTTGCCAAGGCAGTGACCTCATTCAGTTCCAAAGAATGTGACATACCTCATTTCCTTGGTGATGGAACTCTCTGAACTTTGTATCCAAGGAGCCAGGCACCCAGAGGCAGTTTCAGTCCCAGTCCCAGTGGGCTCACTTGTTTGGATTTAGCAAGGATAAAGTCAGTCATTCTTGGTTCCTACTGAAGTGAGGATTACCAAATGCCTGGAGAGCTCTGAAGAGGGAACTTTCCTGAGAAAGCAGGTAGTAGCTCTCCATTTTTTCCTTACAACTTTACAGAGTTCCCCAAGGAAAACATATCTGAGAGAGGACAGGCCATTTCAGAAGAACAGAGTATGGCCACCAGTCAGAGGACACTCTGGTTAGTTACACAGCTACTTGGGGAAGGAGGTGCCTTTTTGGGAGTGGGTGTGGGTTTGTGGTTTGTCTCATGTTCTGAAAATAGGTAGGAATGGCGGTTTGTTTGTTTTGGAGTGAACTGTTTCTGGTAAGTCGTTTGACGAGGTGAGTGTTTCCATGTCTGTGTATCCCACTGTGCCTGTGGTAGTAGACATGAGAAAAGAGAATGCAGCAATAGATGTGTCATGTCTAGTATAAAGCTTCCCAGCATTCATCCTGCCCAATTTATGAATGGAGTGTGGCTTGCCTTATGCACGGGCAACACCTAATAACTTCCTAAGTCCCTGTTGTCTTCCTGAATTCTGGCCACTCTCTAGAATAGGCTCATGGTTATGTGTCCAAGATACGTACCAAATCCAAGGTCTTTGACATGGCCATGTACTGGATACCTGAATGGAATGGCCCGCATCTCAGAAAACTCAGATATCAGTGTGACCAGGAAAGTCTCATTGGAGATACCCTGCTTTGGGCCTTTTGCTTACCTATTGTTCGGTTGCCCTGAATATCAGAAAGGTCTATGTCTCATGCAACCCCTTTGTTAAGCCTGAAGAAAACAGTTTTCAAATGGAAATGAATGTGCATCACCTCTGGCTCTTTGCTTAATTTCATTGGAAAAGGATGTGTCTGATTCAGGCCCTTTGCCCTGTTTTAGGCTGTGACTTAGATTCTCAGCACCTGATGGATGTAAAGAAAGATCCCATATGTGCATCTAAACCAAAATGGAAAAACGTTCAATCAATGTGCCTGAAGTATATTGCCTTCCTTTGTTAGGTTTCTGAAATCCATCATGTCAGAATAGGGATCCTTTGGGTGAAATGAGTTCTTCAAATCTTTGCAGAGGTGCTTGGCTTTTCTCATGACTCCAATTCACAAAAAGAATCTAGACCCCACAGTCAGAGAGGCTCAAATTGGAGAAGCGAACAGTATTAAGGGCAGGCCTATTTGATCACTCCTGGTTCACAGGAAGGGTGTCCAAGCCACCCTGTCATTCGGGAAATGAGGGGCAAGGGAGCTTATTTTGGACACTGTCTTGGGATGTGCCTCTCATGAAAACCTCCATCCAGATGTTATGATGAGTATCTTTATGGTAGAAGATGAGGGCCATGTAGGAGTGTTTTGGTTATAATTGTGGTCATTTGTGTGGCAGTTGGAAGAGATGACTGGGTCCACCTGGGCATGAATTCTGCTGTGATTCCCCTTAGAGACTGAGTTCTGGAACTGACCTCAGAGAAGTATTGACATGAATTGTGTGGGGATTTTAGGAGGCCAGGAATGAGAGTTGCCATTGGAACCTGGGATCAAGGCCCAGAGTGGCTTTCCACAGAACACTGGGAATCACAGCCAGGATATTACATGATTTTATTCTGAAAGACTTGGCAGGCATAATTGAGATTCAAAACACACTTGGACCTCGCTTTGTAGACCTCAATGGGCCTGGCTTCATGTGACTTTTTGGCCACTCTTTGGGTAGACTTGCCTGTGAGAGTGCTCCAGAGATTTCCCTGAAATTAGCTTCCTCACCATTTAATGGTTCCTGAATGAATTGAAACGAACATTGCCTCCAAATGCATCTGTGAAAAAATGCTAGATAATTACCATGAAATTTTAGAAATTCCGATGACCAGCTGGCACTGGAGGACCTTTGATGTCCTGTTGATGATCATGAGTATAACAGACAGGGCCTTGATTGACTGGGTTTCATGAAAATGGTGTAGAACAGAGATGCCAGTAAGTTGGGGCCCGGTAAGTAGTGGGCCTAGAGCGGTGTTATGCAAATGTGTGATAAAACATCTGTGGTGGGGCCATGTGGATCTTCCATTGGCTTCCAAATGGCTGTGACTGACATGGTGCAACCATCACACCCATATATGTAAAGGCATATTTTTATATGGAGAGGTTTCAGAGCAATGTTCAGTATCATGTTGTAATTGTCAAGGGGGCAAGCTACTTGAGATAGAACCCTGGTTGGTGCATTTTCCTGGAGACCCTGCCAACCACACCTGACAGAACTCCCTTCAGCACTGTGTCCCATTTGAACTCGTTGTATTTCATGAAGCAAATACCAAACTCCCAGTGCAGCAGCAAGAAACACCACGAAAATTTGAGGATGACCATTGGTTTCACAGTCCACACGGGAAGACCCTTAGCCCTCAGTGGCCAAAGTTTACCTACAAAAAGAGAATTCATCACTGCTGCCTCATTTTTATTTGAAAATAAGTAACCATTTCCTCCAGGTCACATAGATGCAGATCCAGCTTTGATGCTTTCACTACAAATAAAGCTAAAGCTCCTGACAACAACATATATTTCAAGTGCCCAACCTCAGAGGCAGATTCTCAAAAAGTCTTTTGGCCAGCAGAGCTCCATGTTTGTGGAGTGTTTACCCTGTCTCTTACTTTTGGAAACTCCTCTACCACCTCCAAAGATGTGAAATCTGGAGCATTTTCCATTCTAGATATGTATTCACAGATTTTCTAACTCTTCTCCTCTAATTGTGTCTTACTTGGGGCGAAGGTAATGTCAAGGCATTGTTCTGGAGGAGAGTGGGAAGATTTTTCCGTAGCATATATTTGCATACACATTGGATTCAGTGTCCTATTTTCGATTCAAAATACTGAATACCTGACTCTAACCCATACCCTACCAGACTCTGACTACTAATCCTAATATGATGGAGAAAAATAACCCATAAAGAATAGAAATACAAGCAGTTCAGAGTAGGCATGGTGTATAGATGGACTTGCCTTTTGCATGATACAGAGTTGGAGTTATAAATCTAGTCAATTGTTTGTTGAAATAGTTGTCCTAGTATTTTTAAGGTTAACAAATATGTGAATTCCTGTCTCCCTTTCTAGATTCCTATCTGGTACCACACGTACATTCTTGTGAGGTGGCTTACTTGGCAGATACAAATTGTTAGAAGAGATCACTCCTACTAAACCCTGTTGGAACTGAATATTCAACCTATGGGTGAGCTTGCTAGTTGAACAGCATTATACATAAATCCATGTTCAGTAAAATGAATATTTTTAGATCTGTGGATGGTATATATTTTATAATGAATTTTGATTGACATATATATTGCTACTTTTTTGTCTGTGTGTGTGTTTTATGTATATGTATATATATGTGTATGTATATATATATATATATATATATATATATATATATATATATATATACACTCTCCAGATTTTTCAAAATATGAAATATATGTGTCTTATATTCACTCCCTAAATTCATTCATGTTCATGTATGTGGATTTATATTCAACTATTCACAAGATTATTCTCAGAAATATTCATCCACCTGAAATTTGCCCAATGCTCTCAAATGTCAATCCTATTTGTGACTACATATTTGTTTCTTCCTAAGATTATATATTTAAACTCAACCCTGTTCAAAATGTCTAATCCTATCACTCACTTTATACTCTGCCTGATTTTGTAATGTCTATATTGATATATGCTTTCCTACAAATTTTCCCCAGTTCATCATTGTGACTGACTCTTCACCTGTGCTGACATTTACATTCACTCTCTAATCGAAATCCTATTGCTAAGAAACTTTTGTTCCAAATCTTATACTCACCCTTCTTCCTAAACTTATTGACTATCTTCGTAATGCTACAGACTATCCCTTTTTGACTGGATGTTCTCTTCTACATTTAATCATCCAAGTAAATGTGGTGCGAGCTTCAGAGGAGGAGACTACCAACAGACTATCTCATGCAACATCAAACGGTTTATTGGGTGTCCAGCATGCTGGGGTTCAGAGCTCACCTGAATAGAGCAGATAGCCCTGAGAATAGCTGAAGTAGAGCTTATATACTTTCCCTGGAGAGGGAAGGGAGGGAATTGTATTGATGGGTCAGGGCGAGTGGGCGGTTTGCATGCAACTGGGAGAGGGAGTACATTCTGCAATTTGGCAGCTGGGGATAGAACATTCTGGGTACAAGATTTGCAAACATTTCTCAAGATTTCAACAGTGTTCTGTTAAGCATACAGAAAAACAAGATGTGACAAGTACCTATTTTATTAATATTTCATTCCCCACTTCTTCTTCTGGCTAATTTTAATCATAAAAATGATCATTGGAGGGTGTCACATTCAATGTCTGCTAGTGGGGTATTACCATAAGTTTAACTCCTCCAATTTGAGCCTGGAGAAAAGACATTACACGGTTGAGCAAACAGGGTTTTATAGTTAGCAATAATATGAGGATTATTATTGGACCGGCCAGGGTTGATAAAAACGTAGTTAACCGGGGGGACTGTGTGAACCAAGACTCAAGCCACCCTTTTTGGGCCTCTCTCACTTGTTGATGCTCTTCAAGGTGTCTTTTAAATTTACTCATAGATTTTATTACAACTCCAGTATAGTCAGCATAAAAACAACATTCTTCCCTCAATGCAGCACAAAGGCCCCCTTCTCTAATGAAGAGGAGGTCCAACCCTCAATTGTTCTGTAAAACAACTTCAGAGAGAGAGGTTAAAGTTTCATGCAAAGCCCTGAAGGAGGTTTCTAATATCTTACTTTTGCTCTATTGCTGCTTCTAATTGGGTCATCTTTTGTGTCCCATGGACAATGCCACTGGTTCCTCTGCCCACCCGTGCAGCAACTCCTATTCCTAATAGGATGGCTAAAGTGAGGGATATATGTTCCCAGTGGAACCGGTTGTATGCCCCCCCTATTTGATCCTCAAATGAACCTGCGTCATGATAGAGCACTCTGGGAAACATCTGCACCATTACACAAATTATCACATATCTTGATCATTTCATGAAAACATAAACGATGTTTAAGTATATAGAATTATGCTGTTGTAGGCACTGACAAAGCAAGGCACCTAAGATAGCACTCAAGAGAGGGAAACAGTCCTATTTGGTTGCAACCGGATTCAGAGGGCATTGCTTCTATTGTAATCAATTAATCCCCTGAAACTCAAGTTTAGGTAGTTTCAGAAATTTGTACCCAACATATAAGGCATGGGGCTCAGAAGTTCACAGTCTTCAGAAGTTTAAAAAAGCAGTATTTGTTTCTGTTTTTCCTTCTGTTCTGGGCAAGTTAACTTTTCAAGGACACCTGGGAGGAGGAGAGCTTTTTCTTCTCTTTCTTATTTTCCCCCTGCCAGCTGTTACCATGGAGCCCGGTTGGTAATTTCTTTATCTTAGAAATGTAGCCATCTCTGTGAAGCCCCAGCTGAAGGCCAGAGGACTTGTTCACATATTTTGTGAAAAACTAGTTAGAGGTTGTCTAGCTTAGAAGTACTGAGATTTTTAGCCAGTGGCCAAGTAGAACAGGGCAATACAAAAGAGAATGTTTATCTACATTAAAGTCTTTATTGGGACTCTTTGGCTGAAAGTTCAAAACTCAGCCATGGTGAAGACTTCTGAAGAAGGTCATTTAAGACTTTTCTGTGGACCTGGTACAGAGGGGGAAAGACGGGGAAGTTGGGGCTGAGAGCACCTCCGAGGATCTGAGAATGAGGGAAAAGAGAGATGTAAAAGAATAATGCGAAAGGGTATTTGGAATTTCCTAGCAGCAAACTTGAGCAGTAGATCAGGTAGAGCAGAGTGAAAGACGGGAGTGAGGATCCCAAAATCCTGTGAGGGACTTTAAATTTTAGTAACCTGTTTTCAGTGATGACAAAGCAACTTTAAAGGCCAATTATATTACATCTTGGATAAGGGTCTCAGGGCTCTCCTCAGCTCGTTTGAGCATTGGGTTAGCTGGTAAGAGGACCTGGTGGGACCCGGTGAGGGCACTGACAGGAGATGAGAGGAATGAGTCGGTGGAGCGGTACCTATGTACCTGCTACCTCAGCAAGGGGGCTATGGTCAGAGAACTGGTGGAGCTTTGGGTTTCTGATCTAGTTATTGGAGGGGAGAAATCAAGTTGCTGAGATGGGAGTGACAGCAGAGGGTCTGGAGCAGAAGGCTGAGGATAATGATCTATTGGAGAAGCATAGTTCAGGATGTGAGTGAAGGAGGGAATAGGCTTCCACATAGGGGAATTTCCTTTCACTCTTTTGAGCACTTGCAGAAGTCAAAAAGGTCATGCAAAATTTGAGGATCTAGAGACCCCTCTGGGTGCCATAGTTTTTGGTTGTCTAATTGGTAATGTGGCCAATGCTGTGTACTGAATTTGATGAAGAATTGGGGTTCCATCAGGCAGCCCCTGTATGCACACATTCCCATGACATACAGAAAAAGTCGGCTTTTCCCCCACACAGCCGTTACTCTTTGTGGCTTTGATAGTCTGCCAGGCAAACTTAGTAATCTAGACTAGCCAACCTGCATCTGGCTTGCGTGTCCCTACATCCATAATGTTTGTTTCCATTATCTATGGTACAGAAGGGTTTTAATGGTATTTTAGTGGGATCCTCTTCATCAGTGATATCACAATAGGAAATACCTATAGCCAGCTAACAAATATCTGGGTGGAGAGATGGCCACCAGGTCCCTAAGGGGGCTGTATGCGAGATAGACCATACTTCTTTTCCAGTAGGATTTGTGATCAGCCATCACTGCTTAATGGGCTGATGAGGGTTAGGACTACTTGTAGCCAAGGGGAGAGTATATAACCTTATTCACATTGCCAATACACAATTTGAAACTGTTACCAGTCTTTTTCAGTTTCCAGAAAGATTCTGTACAGGGAGCAGGCTTTAGATGAGAGGCATGGATCCTGGAAGTGATTCTGTTTACGTTTACCACTGTAGGTGTTATAATAGCACCTGGTATGGTCCTTTTCAGCGGGGTACCAGGGATGACACCTGATATCATCTTACATAGATGAAATCTCTTACTTGATATGGATGTGGAATCCCCTGGTTCCCAGTTGGGTAGGCAGTGGCCAGCTGTTTTCACAGGTATTACTGAGTTCTTTCAAGATCTTTAAGTCTGTCAAGCAAGGGGGTGTGGAAAGGATCTTTAGGTCTTACAGTTGGGCTTAGGTCCCCTACTGGAGGAGGGCCACCATAAAGAATTTCACACGTGGTAAGGTTACTCAAAGAAACAAAGGGATTTTTTCTTGCATGAAACATTGCATAAGGCAGGAGCATAGTCCAATCCTATGCTGGTCTCTAAGCTTAATTTCGTTAAGGTCTCTTAAATGGTTCTATTCATTCTTTCTACTTGTCTTGAACTCTGTGGTCTATAAGCACAATTTAACTTCCAATTAATCCCCAGGTTCCTGGCTAACCCCTGACTTACCTGGGCCATGAACATTGGTCCATTGTCAGATCCTATTACCGGCTTAGCTTCCTCCAATGGTAGAGAGGCTTAGTCAGCAGCAGCGGAATCACTTAGAGTGTGTTGTGTGTTAGGGGACGAGGGCAGGGGATAAGGAGGGGGAGAAGAGTCCAGTAGAGTCAAATCTGTGACTCAGGGAGAACAGAGGGTGGAGGAGGAGGAGGTTGAGAGGGTTTGAGAGATCATGGGGGAAGGAGTAGGAGCAGAGGTAGGGGCAAGGAAAGGCTTCACCCATGGAGGAGGAGATTTGCAGAGGTCCTGCCAAGTTAAGATATATGGCTGTTGATCCGGATGGCTATGTGGCGCTGACTGAAAGACAATACCTCTGACTTTTTAAATTAGTGGGAAGTAGAAAGATCCGTCTAGGGGCCATACGACTCCAAAGATGGGCCATTCTGAGGCACAGAGATTCTGCCAGGTCCAGCGTTTTACTAAAAAAAGAAAGATTCTGAGCCCTTAAGCGGACTTTGGTCCAGTGATCAAGGGTCAGGGACAGAGGCATTGACGTGCTCTGTTTCATAATGAAAGTTCCACAAACAGTAAAAGCAAGGACACACGACACAGATAAGACAAGACCATAAAGACAGGCAATGAACGTCCAACACTGAGACCAGGAATGAGTAGCCGGCAAAACCCAATGGTATGGCAATAACGAATCTAAAAGAAAATATCACTGAGTCGAGAAGACTATTGTTCCTTGATTTCCCGAGTTCTCTGCGGGGTCCTCCAGAGAGGTGCCCTTTGTCTCTGTGACATGTCTCTCAGCCACCGTCGGAGAGAGCCCAGGCTCTTCATCGCCAGCAATTTTGCCAAGCCCTAACAAGAAACCTGAAACCAGAAAGAGGCGCCTTACTTGCTCCGAGAGGAGCCCGTTGGGGTCTCTCGTCCGCCACTGCTGGAACTCAGTGGAATCTCAATATGTAAAGGTCAGGCGAGTGTCAGAGGAAGATACTATCAAGAGACTGTCTCATGCAACAGCAAAGGGTTTATTTGTGGTCCAGCATGCTGGAGCTCAGAGCTAAACTAAATAGAGCAGAGACCTCTGAGAACAGCTTAAGCAGAGCTTATATACTTTCCTTGGAGAGGGAAGTTTAGTGATGGGTAAGGGCGAGTGGGCGGTTTGCATGACACCGAGTGAGGGAGTACATTCTGCAGTTCGGCTGTTGGGAACAGTACATTCTAGAACAAGATTAGCAAACATTTCTCAAGATTTCAAAAGTTTTTTGTTAAGCATACAGAAAAACAGGAAGTGACAAGTACCTATTTTATTAATTTTATTAACCTTTCACTACCGACTATGCCTTTTTGACTTGATGTTCCTTCTACATTAATTCATGCAACGTACAAGGTGCTATGCCATTGTATATCGATTTATCTGAGACAACTCTGCAGAACGTAATTCAACACCACGTATCCCTATCAAGGGCCCAATGCCCTTCTGGGCTTCAAATCAGACTTAGATTTCTTTTTTCATACATATATTTCACCTATATATTCTTCTACACATAGCAAGTTCTCAATACGATAATTCATCCAGCAAAATGATTTCTAACCCAAATCGAGCATGTTTTTAACCATAACCGGACACTGTTCCCTCAATCTAACTTTACAGAAGAGCAGGGAAGGAGTTGATATTACAATACAGAAATGTAGAAAAACTTCCACCTGCTGAGAACCTCAAAGGTCCATGCAGAAATGATCCCTGGAGAAGATGTAGGAAGCAATAAAGGACCTGAGAGACCAAAAGTCATCTTCCATGGCAAACAACCCGGTCAGGATAAAAGGTTGTGTCTGAATCAGATTTTTTTTAATGTAGAGATCATGGACCAAACCAGGCCTGTGTGAAGATCTATTCCTGGGTGCCTTTGGTTGATATACCATTCTAACTTGTGAAAATGTCACAGGAAGTAGGGGCAGCCTCAATCTCTTGGGACCCTTGGAAGCAACAGTTAGGACAAAGTGGCTGCCAAGACAGTGCCCTCATTCAGTTCAGGAAGGAAGTGACCTCACCTCACTTTCTTGGTGATGGAACTCTCTGAACGTGGGATCCAGGAAGCCAGGCACACAGAGCCAATCCAAGTCCCAGTCCCAGTGGTCTCACTTGTTTGGATTTACCAAGGACAGGGTCAGTATTTTTTGGTACCTACAGATGTGATGAAGGCCAAATGCCAGGAAAGCTCGGATGCAGGGTTTTTCATGAGAAAGCAGGTAGTTGCTCACCGTTGGCTCCTAAGAAGTTCACAGAGTTGGCCAAGGAGACAAGATCTGAGACAGGAAAGGCCATTTTGGGGGAACATATTATGGCCCACAAGTCAGAGGACACTCTGGATAGTCACAGACCTACTTAGGGGAAGAAGGTGCCTTTGTGGGTGTGGTTGTGGGTTTGTGGTTTTGTCTCATTTTCTGAGAATAGGTAGGACAGTCGGTTTGTTTCATTTGAAGTGGACTGTTTCTAGTAAGTCTTTTCACAGGGCGAGTGTTTCTATGTCTGTGTATTCCACTGTTTCCGTGGTTGTAGACATTAGAAAAGAGAATTCATCAATGGATGTGTCGTGTCTAGTAGAAAGCTTCTCAGCATTCATATTGCCCCGTTTATGAATGGACTGTAGCTTGCCTTATCGATGAGCAACACCTGCTACCTTCCTAAGTTTCTATTTTCGTCCTGAATTCCGGCCAATCTCAAGAATTATTCCCATGGTTTTGTGTCCAAGATATGTACCACCTCCAAGCTCTGTGACATGGCCATGTACTGGATAGCTGTAGGTGATGGCGAGCATCTCAGAAAACTCAGATATCAGTGTGACCAGGAAAGTCTCAGAGGAGAAATCCTGCTTTCAGCCTTTTGCTTACCTATTGTTCTGTTGCCCTGAATGTCAGGAAGGTCTTTGCCTCAGGCCACCCCTTTGTGAAGCCTGAAGAAAACAGTTTTTAAATGGAAATGAATGGGCATACCTGTGGCACTTTCCTTAATTGCTTTGGAAAGGGATGTGTCTGAATCAGGCCCTTGGCCCTGTGTGTGGCTGTGGCTTAGATTCTCAGCACCTGATGGATCTAAAGAAAGTTACCATGTGTGCATCCAAAAGAAAATTCGCCAAAAGAACAATTATTGGGATGAAGTCTCTCGACTTCCTCTGTAAGGTTCCTGACCTCCATCAAGTGAGAATGGGATCCTTTGGGTCAAAAGAGTTCTACAAAACCTGCAGAGGCTAGCCCATTGTGCTTGGGTTTTCTCATGACTACAATTCACATAAAGAATCTAAACCCCACAGACAGTAGTCCTCAAATTGGAGCGGTATTAATGGCAGGCCTATTTGATCACTTTTGGTTCACAGGATGGGTGTCCAGGCCACCTTGACTTTAGGCAAATGAGGGTCAAAGGAGCTTATTTGGGACACTGTCTTGGTCTGCGCCCCTCATGGAAACCTCCAGCCAGATTATGATGAGTGTCTATATGAAAGAAGATGAGGGCCATATGGGAGGGTTCTTGTTTTAATTGTGGTAATTTGTGTGGTAGTTGGAAGAGATGACTGGGTCCACCAGGGCTTGAACTCTGGTGTGATTCCCCTTAGAGACTGAGTTCTGGAACTGACCTCAGAGAAGTATTGCCATGAATAGTGTTGGGATTTTAGGAGACCACGCATGAGAATCGGTTTTGGAAACTGAGATCTAGGCCCAGGATGGCTTTCCACAGAGCTCAGGGATTCTGAGCCAGGATATCACATGATTTAATTCTTAAAGACTTGGTAGCCATAGTTGAGAGTCCAAACACACATGGACCTCACATTGTATACCTCAATGGGCCTGGATTCATGTGTCCTTTTGGCCACTCTTTGGGAAGGCTTGCCTGTGAGTCTTCTCCAGAGCTTTCATTGAAATGAGCTTCCTCACCATTTAATGGTTCCTGAATTAAATGAAACACACAGTGCCTCCAACTTCATCCTTGAAAAATGACTAGATTAATACCATGAAATTTTTGAAATCCCCATGACCAGGTGGCACTGGATAACCTTTAGATATCCTGCTGCTGATCATGAGTATAACAAACAGTGCCTTGATTGACTGAGTTTCGTGAAAATGGTGTAGAACAGAGATGCCAGTAAGTTGGAGCCTGCTGGGTAGTGGGTGTAGAGCAGTGGACTGTAGGTGTGTAAATAAATATTTTTGGTAGGACCACCTGGATCTTCCATTGGCTTCCAAAACTTGCGACTGACATGGTGCAGGCAGCAGACCTTTATATGTAAAGGCATCTTGTTATATGTAGAGGTTTCAGGGCAATGTTCAAAATCAGGTTGCTATAGTCAAGGGGAAAGTTATGTGGGATAGAAGCCTGGTTCGTACATTCTCTTTCCGACCCTGACCAACCACACATGACAGAACTCCCTCCAGCATTGTGTCCCAGTTGAACATATTGTATTTCGTGAAGCAAATACCAAATTCCCAGTGCAGCAGTAAGAAACACCCTGAAAAGTGGAGGATGACCAAATGGCTTCACAGACCACACGGGAAGACACTTAGCTCCCAGTGGCAACAGTTTACCTACAAAGGGAGAATTCAGACCTGCTGCCTCATGTTCATTACAAAATAAACAACCATGTCCTCCAGGTTACATAGATGCAGACCCAGATTTTTGGTGTCACTATAAACGAAGCTAAATCTCCTGACAATTACATATATTTCTTTTCCTTTTTTTAATTAATTTTCATTGTAGGTTGTTCAAAACATTACATACTTCTTGATATATCATATTTCACACTTTGATTCAAGTGGGATATGAGCTCCCATTTTTATTCCATATACAGATTGCAGAATCACATCAGTTGCAGAACCATTGATTTACATATTGCCATACATATATTTCTTGTGCCTAACCTCAGAGGAAGTTTCTCAATAAGTCTTTAGGTCAGCACAGCTCCATGTTTCTGGAGTGTTTAACCTCTCCCATACTTTTGTAAACTCTTTTACCACCTCCAGTGTTGAGAACTCCTGAGCATTTTTTATTCCACATATGTATTCACAGGTTTTCTAACTCCTCTCCTCTAATTCTGTCTTACTTTTAGCGATGGTTATGTCAAGGCATTGTTCTGGATAAGAGAGGGAAGATTTTTGTGTATCACATGTTTGCATACACATTAGATTCATTTTCCTATTTTCCATTTGAAATACTGAATCCCTGACACTAACCCATACCCTACTAGACTCTGACTACTAATCCTAATATCATGGAGAAAAAAAAACCTAACTGAATAGAAGTACAGTCCTTTCATAGGAAGCATGGTGTATATTTGTATTTGTCTTCCTCTTTATCAAGAGTATGTGTTTTAAATTTAGTAAACTTTTCATTTTAATATTTCTCCATGATTTTTTAAAGTTATCACATATGTAAATTCCTGTCTCCCTTTCTCTGTATCCTATTCAGCACATGTAATTTTTTTATGCATATACAATATCCTACCTGGTATCACATGTACATTCTTGAAAGATCACTGGCTTTGGAATATAAAAATTGTGAGAAGAGATGACTTTCCCTAAATAATGATGGAACTGAAAATTCCACCTATGGGTGAGCTTCCTAGTGAAAAACACTATACATAAATCCATGTTCAGTAAAATGAATATTTTTGGATTTGTGAATGAATTATATTTCATGATGAATATCGATTGGCATATATATTGCTAAATATTAATGTGTGTGTGTGTGCGTGTGTGTGTGTGTGTGTGTGTGTGTGCGTGTGTGTGTGTGTGTGTATATTCTCCAGATTTTAAAAAAATATGAAAAATATGTGTCTTATTATACACTCCCTAAATTCATTCATATTCATTTATGTTCATTTAAATTCAAATTTTCACAAGATTATTCTCAGTAACATTCATACACCTGAAATATATTTTGGTTTCCTACTACTGAAAACTAAGTTCAGTGGATGGTGCTTAAAAATCCTAATATTTCTACAGTAACTGACCCAGCTTAACATTAATGCAAGTATATTGCTATGGGACATGATGTGTAATTTGAAGTTCATTTTTACTCAACACTGGTACATTACTATTTCTTCAGTTTATGGACATCATAGGATGTATTTTTTCATCCACAACTTCACAAATTTTTTTGGCATTTGGTTCACTTTCAATTACTTACTACTTCAGAACACATGTATTCCTCCATGTTTCTTTACTGGTCTTTTCACTAGACTTCTTTCTAAACACATTATTTTCGATTCCATAATCATTTTTGAAGCAAAACTCACTCTTCACGATAAACCGTAACCCTAATAATACCATTGCATATATAACTCGTTGGAATGATGGTATATATATCAATATAAGATTTCCAATATATTTTCAGATGCAAACTCAAACCATTATTTAATGTTGGATCCAGTTACATACTTTATTCACAATATGGTCTATTCCTGCATCATCTCAATAATCATCAACACAAGGTACACCTATTTTTATCCCCAGTACTAATTTATAAGTTTCCAGAATATTACTCCCCTTTATAGTGCAAGAAATACTCATGTCACCTGATCTACATATACATTTTACCACAGTAGTATTCTGTACACAAAATGCAAAGGTCACACATATGATTGTACCAAAGCCTAAATGGGAAGTGACCATGGATTACTAAAAGCATCTATGTCCAGGGTGCCTACTGCTCTCAAATGTCAATCCTATTGGTTACTACATATTTGTTTCTTCCTAAGATTATATATTTAACTTCAAGCCTTTTGAAAATATCTAATCCTATCACTCACTTTATATGTTTCCTGATTTCCTAATGCCCCTATTGATATCTGCTTTCCTACATATTTTTCCCAGTTCATCATTGTGACTGTCTCTTCACATGTGCTGACATTTACATTCACCCTCTAACTGAAAACCAATTGCTAAAGAACTTTTGGTCCAACTCCGAGACTCACTCTTCTTCCTAAACCTACTTACTATCTTCCAAATCCTACAGACTATCCCTTTTGACTGGATGTTCTCTTCTACTTTCAATCATCCGAGGTATAGGGTCCTATGCCATTGTATATCGATTTATCTGAGACCTCGGTGCAGAACATGATTCAATCTAAGTATACCAATCAAGGGCCCAATGCCTTTCTGGGCTTCAAATCTTTCCTAGAGCTCTGTTCTCATACATATATTTCACATTTATATTGTTATAAATATCACAGGTTCCCAATACCATAATTCATCCAGCAGAATGACTCCTAACCCAAATCGAACATGCTATTAACACTAACCATACACTGTTCCCTCAATCTCACTTTACAGAAGAGCAGGGACAGAGTTGGTCTTAAAATCCAGGAAGGTAGGGTATCATCCACCAGCTGAGAACCTCAAAAGTCCCTGCAGAAATAATCCCTGGAGAAGGTGTAGGCAGGTATGAAGGATTTGATAGAGCAAAAGTCATCTTCCATGGCAAACAACCTGGTCAGGTTGAAGGGATGTGTCTGAATTAGCCTCTCTCTTCCTAATGTAGAGAAGATGGACCAAACCATGGCTGTGTGGAGAGCTGTTCCCCGGTGCCTATGGTTGATATACCATTCTAACTTATGAATGAGTCACAGCAAGTAGAGGCAGACTCCATCTTTTGAGAACCTCGGAAGCAACTGTTAAAACAAAGTGGTTTCCAAGGCAGTGACTTCATTCAGTTCTTGAAGGAAGTGACCTCACCTTACATTATTGGTGATGAAAGTCTGTGATCTTGGGATCCAGGAAACCAGGCACACAGAGTCAAACCCACTCCATGTCCCAGTGGGCTCACTTGTTTGGATTTAACTAGACAGAGTCACTCTTTCTTGGTACCTACTGATGTGAAGACAGTCAAATGCCTGGAAACTATGAAGACTGGCCTTTCCAGAGAAAGCAGGTAGTTTCTCACCACGGGCTCCTGACAACTTCACAGAGTTGGCTAAAGAGACCAGATTGAAGACAGGACATGCCATTTTTGGGGAACATAGTATGGCCCACAAGTCAGAGGACACTCCGGATAGACACAGACCTACTTTGGGGAAAGAGGTACCATTTTGGGTGTGAGTGTGAGTTTGTGGTTTTGTCTCATGTTCTGAGAATAGTTAGGAAAGCTGGTTTGTTTGTTTTGGAGTGAACTGTTTCTAGTAAGTCCTTTGACAACGTGAGTGTTTCTGTGTCTATATATCATACTGTGTCCGTGATTGTAGACAGTAGAAAAGAGAATGCATCAATGGATGTGCCCTGTCTACGAGAAAGCTTCAAAGCATTCATCCTGTGCAATTTATGAATGGACTGCAGCTTGCCGTATGGATGGGCAATTCCTGCCATCTTTCTAAATTCCTGTTTTCTTCCTGAATTCTGGACACTCTCCAGAATACGCTCATGATTTTGTGTCCAAGATATGTACCACCTCCTTCTCTGTGACATGGCCATGTACTGGATAGCTGAAGGGAATGGTGAGTATCTCAGAAAACTCAGATATCAGTATGCCCAAGAAAGTCTCAGTGGAGAAACCCTGCTTTGGGCCTTTTGCTTACCTATTCTGTTGCCCTGAATGTCAGGAAGGTCTTTGCCTCAGGCCACACTTTGTGAAGCCTGAAGAAAATAGTTTTCAAATGGAATTGAATGGTCATTACCTGTGCCTCTTCGGTTAATTGCTTTGGAAATGGATGTGTCTGAATCAGCCTCTTGGCCCTATGTGAGGCTGTGGCTTAGATTCACAGTACATGATCCCATGTGTGCATCCAAAACCAAAATAGACAAAAGAACTGTCATGGTGGATAGAGTCTCTCGCCTTCGTCTGTAAGGTTCCTGACCTCCATTAAGTGAGAATAGGGATCATTTGGGTCAAGTGAATTCTTTAAAGCCCTGCAGAGGCTATCCCATAGGTTCGTGGGTTTTCTCATGACTCCAATTCACATCTATGTTTACTGAAGAGCAGGGACAGTGTTGGTCTTACAATACAGGAATGCAGTGTATCTTCCATCTGTTGAGAACCTCAAAGCTCCATGCAGAAATGATCTCTGGAGAAGATGTAGGCAGCTATGTAAGACCTGAGAGAGCAAAAATCATCTTCCATGGCAAACAACCTGGTCAGGATTAAGGGTTGCGTCAGAATGAGCCTATCTCTTCTTAATGTAGAGAAGATGTACCAAACCCGGCCTGTGTGGAGAGCTGTTCCCTTTTGCCTACGGGTGATATACCATTTTAACTTGTGAAAGTGTCACAGGAAGTAGGGGCAGCCCTCATCTCATGGGACCATTGGGAGCAATTGTTATGACAAAGTGGTTGCCAAGGCAGTGATCTCATTCAGTTCCTGAAGGAAGTGATCTCATCTCACTTCCTTGGTGATGGAACTCTCTGAACTTGGTATACAGAAAGCCAGGCACCCAGAGCCAGTCCCAGTCCTATTCCCAGTGGTCTCACTTTTTTGGATTTACAAAGGACAGAGTCAGTATTTCTTGATACCTACTGATGTGAGGATGGCCAAATGCCAGGAAAGCTCGGAAGAGGGGCTCTTCCTGAGAAAGCAGATAGTGGCTCACTCCTGGCTTCTAACAACTTCACATTGTTGGCCAAGAAGATCAGATCTGAGACAGGGCAGGCCATTTCGGAGGATCATAGTATGGCCCATCAGTCAGAGCACACTCCGGAGAGTCACAGACCTATTTGGGGGAAGGAGGTGCCATTGCGGGTGTGGGTTTGTGGTTTTGTCTCATGTTCTGAGAATAGGTAGAAAAGGCAGTTTGTTTGGTTTGGAGTGAACTGTTTCTAGTAAGTCGTTTGACAATGCAAGTGTTTCTATGTCTGTGTATCCCACTGTGTCCGTGCTTGTAGACATTAGAAAAGAGAATGCATCAATGGATGTGTCCTGTCTCATAGAAAGCTTCCCAGCATTCATCCAGCACAATTTATGAATTGAATGCGGCTTGCCTTATTGATGGGCGATACCTGCTACCTTCCTAAGTTGCTGTTTTCTTCCTGAATTATGGCCAATCTCCAGAATAGGCTCATGGTTTTGTGTCCAAGATATGTACTACCTCCAAGCTCTGTGACATGGCCATGTACTGGATAGCTGAATGGAATGTCGAGCATCTCAGTAAACTCAGATATCAGTGTGACCAGTAAAGTCTCAGTGGAGAATCCCTGCTTTGGGCCATTTGCTTACCTATTGTTCTGTTGCCCTGAGAGTCAGGAAGGTCTTTGTCTCAGGCCAACCCTTTGTGAATCCTGAAGGAAAGATTTTTCAAATGGAAATGAATATGCTTTACCTTTGGCTCTTTCCTTAATTGATTTGGAAAGAGATGTGTGTGAATCAGCCTCTTGGCCCAGTGTGATTCTTTGACTTAGATTCTCAGCACCTGATGAATCTAAAGAAAGATCCCATGGGTGCATAAAATCCAAAATGGCAAAAAGAGCAGTCATTGTTGATGAAGTATTTTGCCTTCCTCTGTAAGGTTCCTGAATTCCATCAAGTGAGAATAGGGATCTTTTGGGTCAAATGAGTTCTTCAAATCTATTCAGAGGCTATCCAATAGGTGCTTGAGTTTTCTCATCTTTCCAATTCACATAAAGAATCTGTACCCGACACTCAGTAGGACTCAAATTGGAGAAGCAGAGCAGTATTAAGGGCAGGCCTATTTGATCACTCCTGGTACACAGGAAGGGTGTACAGGCCACTGGGAATTTAGGCAAATGAGGGGCAACAGAGCTTATTTTGGACACTGTCTTGGGCTACGCTAATGCTATCAAATGTCAATCCTATTGTTGACTTCATATTTGTTTTATCCTAAGCTCACATATTCATCCTCAACCCTGTTGAAAATATCTAATCCCATCACTCACTTTATTCTTTTCCTGATTTCCTAATGTCTCTATTGATATCTGCTTTCCTACATATTTTGCCCTGTGCATCATTGTGACTGACTCTTCACTTGTGTTGACATTTACATTGACTCTCTAACCAAAACCCTATTGCTAAAGAACTTTTGTTCCAAATCCTATACTCACTTTTCTTCCTAAACTTACCGACTATCTTTCTAATCCAACTGACTATAACTTTTTGAATGGATGTTCTCTTCTACATTCAATGATCCAAGTACAGTTCAGGTTTCTATTCAACCGGGTGAGGGAGTAGATTCTGCAGTTTGGCAATTGGGGACAGCACATTCTGGCAACAAGATTAGGAAAGAGTTCTCAAGATTTCAACAGTGTTTTGTTAAGCGTACAGAAAAACAGGAAGTGACAAGTACATATTTTATTAACCTTTCATTCCCCACTTCTTTTTCTGGCTACTTTTAATCATAAAAGTGATCATTGTGGGGTGTCACATTCTATGTCTGCTAGTGGGGTATTACCATAATTTTAATTTGTCCAATTTGAGCTTGGATAAAAGAAATTACATGATTGAGGAAACAGGGTTTTATAGTTAGTAATACTATGAGGATTATTATTGGACCAGCCAGGGTTGATAAAAACGTAATTAACCAGGGGGACTGTGTAAAAAAAGACTCAAACTACCGTTTTTGTGCCTCTCTCTCTCGTTGTTGCTCTTCAAGGCATCTTTTTAATTTACTCATAGATTTTTTTACAACTCCAGTATTGTCGACATAAAAACAACATTCTTCCCTCAATGAAGCACAAAGGCCCCCTTCTGTCATGAAAAGGAGGTCCAACCCTCGCCTTTTCTGTAAAACAACTTCAGAGAGAGAGGTTAAAGATTCCTGCAAAGCTGTGATGGAGGTTTCTAAAATCTTTAAATTTTGATCTATTGCTTCTTCTAATTGGGTCACTTGTTGTGTCCCATGGACCAGAGCAGTGGTTCTTGTGCCCAACCCTGCAGCAACTCCTATTCTTAATAGAATGGCTAAGGTGAGGGACATATGTTCCCAGCGGAACCGGGTTGTATGTCCCCCTCTTTGATCTTCAGATGAACCTGCGTCATGATAGAGCACTCTGGGAAACATCTGCACCATTTCACAATTAATCACATCTGTTGACCATTTCATGAAAACATAAACAATGTTTAAGTATATAGAATTATACTGTTGTAGGGACGGACAAGGCAAGGCACCTAAGATAGCACCAAAGACACGGAAACAGTCTTTTTTGGTTTCAACCAGATTCAGAGGGCATTGCTTCTGTTGTAATCAATTAATCCCCTGAATCCCAAGTTACGTAGTTTCAGAATTTTGTACCCAACACGTAAGGGAAGGGGCTCAGAAGTTCACAGTCTGCAGAAGTTCACAAAAAGCAGTTTTTGTTTCTGTTTTTTTCCTCAGTTTGGGCAAGTTAACTTTTCAAGGACACCTGGGTGGGGGTGTCTTCCCTTTCTTTTTTTCCCCCTTCCAGCTGTTTCCATACAGCCCAGTTTGTAACTTCTTTATCTTAGAAATGTAGCCATCTCTGTGAAGCCCCAGCTCAAGGCCAGAGGACTTTTTTTCAAATATTTTGTGAAAAACTAGTAAGGGTGTGTCTAGATCAGGAGTGCTGAATTTTTTAGCCAGTTGCCAAGGAGACCAGGGCAACACAAAAATAGGAAATTTATCTACAGTGAACTCTTTTATAGGGACTCTTTTGCTGAAAGTCCTAAATCAGCCATGGTGAAGACTTCTGGAGAAGGTCAGTTAAGACTTTTCTGTGGGCCTGGTACAGAGGGGGAAAATTTGGAAGGCAGGGATAAGAGCAGCTCTGTGGATCTGAGAATGAGCAAGGAGAGATGTAAAAGAATATTGGGAGAGGGCTTTGGGATCTTAATAGCAACAAAAACTTGAGCAGTAGAACAGATAGAACAGAGGGGGAGACGGGAGTGAGATTCCAAAAAGCCTGTGAGAGACTTTAAATTCTTAGTAACCTGTTTTTAGTGATGACAAAGCAACATTAAAGGCCATTTTCATTACATCTTGTATTAGGGTCTGAGGATTCTTCTCAGCGGGTTTGAGCTTTGCATTAGGTGGTAAGAGGACTGGGTGGGACCCGGTGCGGGCACTGACAGGAGAGGAGCGGAGTGAGTGAATGGAGTGGTACCTCAGTACCTGCAACCTCAGCAAGGGAGCAATGGTCTGAGAACCAGTCGAGATTTGGGTTTTTGATCTAGATATTGGAGGGGAGAAATCAAGTTGCTGAGGTGGGAGTGACAGCAGAGAGTCTAGAGCACAAGGCTGAGGGTGAGCATCTATTGGAGAAGCATAGTTCAGGATGTGAGCAAAGGAGAGAGAAGGCCTCCACATAGCGGAATCTCCTTTCACCCTTTTGAGCACTTGCAGAAGTTAAAAAGGTCACACAGAATTTGAGGATCTAGAGACCCCTCTGGGGGCCATCGGTTTTGGTTATCTAATTCGTAATATGGCCAATGCTGTGTACAGAATTTGATGAGGAGTTTTGGTTCCATCTGACAGTCCCTGTATGCTCACATCCCCATGACTTACAATAGAAGTCTGCTCTCCCCCCCCACAGCCGTGACTGTTTGTGGCTTTGATAGTCTGCCGGGCAAACATAGTAATCTAGGCTAGCCAAACTGCATCTGGCTCACGTGTCCCTACATCTATAATGTTTGTTTCCATTATCTATGGTACGGAAGGGATTTAATGGAATTTTAGTGGGATCCTGTTAATCAGGGATATCCCAATAGGAAAGACCTATAGCCATCTGACAAATGACTGGGTGGAGAGATGGCCACCAGGTTCGTAAGGAGGCTTTATTCGAGATAGGCCATACTTCGTGTCCAGTAGGATTTGTGATCAGCCATCGCAGCTTAAGGGGCTGATGAGGGTTAAGACTACTGGTCGTCAAGGGGAGAATAAATATCTTCCAGGATCTTCTTTACAACCATTTGCGATGTTTCTTTTTTCTTCTTTTTTATTTCTTTTTTTTTGTGTGTGTGGGGAAGGCTTCAATACATCCTGAAAATGTATGTTCAAAGACTAGGAGTTATTTAAGTCCATACCTTACTGGCTTAATTTCAGTAAAGTCCACTTCCCAGAAATGTCCTCGTCTGGTTCCTCATAGGTGCTTTCCTGCAGGAAGCTTGGAAGTGTAAGCTTTAACCAATTAATGGACCTGACAGGCTTTTGTTACCCATTCAGTTATTTCCTTTTGCTGTGAGTAGGTTAGTGGAAAACTGTGTTCTTGATCCTTCACGAATGAATGCAGTTTCTTTGAACAAAGGTGAGTGAGTTGATGAACATTTGCTACTGACATAGTTAGAGCCATGATTATAGGAGTAGTTACTGAAGGATTAAAAAATTCCACTTGGGGGCCTTCAGGGTTAAAAGTTATTTTGGCCCAGAGCTTGGTGAGCAGAACTCTGCCCATCAATGTGGCCAGGGATTACTAGGAAGGAGTGATGGATTTTTCCTTTTCCCTGGTCCATGGTCCTCATAGTTGTCAAAGCCCGATATTTACTTCTGTTAGACTCTTGAATTAGAGACCTTTTATTCGGTAGAGGGCCCAATGGGCCTTACGGGCTGAGTATATTCCCCCTGCATCTACTTCAAAGTTTATTGTGTTCCCCTCCACTTCAAAAGTTACCTTGAGGTCAGGGAGAGGATCTGAGCCCGGACTTTCTTAGTATTCCTCCAGAGTCAGAATATCTGGCTGGCATGGCTGTCTCTTTCTAGGGCACTCTTTGGCCCAGTGTCCTTTTTCTTTAGAGTAGGCACATTGATCTGAGGCCAGGGGTGGCCTCTAGTGTGTGCCCAGGTATCCCTTCCTGTCTCTCTGTTTCTTAATTTCTGGCCTATTTGTTGTTGTGACCAGGACCTTAGTCAATGCCTTAGTCTGTCTTTTGTTTCTTTTATCCTCACTCAGCTCCCTTCTCTTCCTCAGTTTCTCTCTTAAAGTATACCTTCTCGGGTTCTCTGACTAAATCCCTCAAAGTCATATCTTGTAATCCATCTAAGCATTGTAACTTTCTTTTAATATCCAGGGCAGCTTTCCCAATAAAGGCCATTGTGACAGATGCCTTTTGATCCTCTGCCTGAGGATCGAAAGGAGTATGTCTCTTATATGCCTACATAATTATCTCTAGGAACATAGAAGGAGATTCATCAGGCCCTTAAATAATCTCTCTTACCTTGGCCAAATTAGTTGGTCACCTAGCGGCCACTAAGATACCCACTATTAGAGCCTGGCGATAAGTGGACAGATGCTCCCTACCTTCAAAGGTGTTGGGGTCCCAGTTGGGTCGTTTCAAGAGAAAGCCGGCTTTGAATATGTTGGGAAGTTGTGTCGGTCACGCATTTGGTCCGAGGATACTTTTTTCTAGCCTCCAGGAGGATTCTCTTTTGTTCCTCTGTCATGAAGAGAGTGCCTAGGAGTTGTTGGCAGTCATCCCAAGTAGGTTGGTGTGAAAACATCAATGACTTCACCAGACCTGAGAGCCAGGTTGGGTCCTCGGTAAAAGGGGGATTGTTATTTTTCCATTTATATAGGTCTGAAGAGGAGAAGGCCAATACTGGTAGGCTTCCATTTTTTTCCCCATGGCCATCGTCAATCATTGGCCCTTAGGGATGGAGGGAAGCAACACGGGAGTTCCAGGGTTTTCAATCATTTGCCACCAGCGAGTTCCTTTAGCAAGTCCAGCTTCCTCCAGGGGAGGAGGGGCTGTGTGTGACGCAGGGGAGTTATCTGGAGGGCCCTGGGCTGGCTTAGCGTCCTCCAATTGCGGAGAGGCTGAGTCAGCAGCTGGAGAATCACTTAGAGGGTGTTGGGGGTTGTGGGACAAGGGTAGAAGATAAGGAAGGGGAGGAGAGTCCAGTAGAGTCAAATCTTGTGACTCAGGGAGAACAGAGGGTGGAGGAGGAGGAGGAGCAGAGGGGTTGAGAGATCGTGGGGGAAGGAGTAGGAACGGGGACACAGCAAGGAAAGGCTTCACCCACGGAAGAGGAGATTTGCAGAGGTCCTGCCAAGTTAAGGTATATTCCTGTTTATCAGTATGGCTATGTGGCCCTGGCTGTAAGACAATATCTCTGTCTTTTTAAATTAGTGGGAAGTAGAAAGATCCTTCTAGGGGCCATCAGAATCCAAAGGTGGGCCATTCTGTGGCACACAGAGTCTGCCAGGTCCAGCGTTTTACTGAAAAAGAAACATTCTGAGCCCCTAAGCGGACTTTGGTCCATAGATCAAGGGTCAGGGACAGAGGCATTGAAGTGATCTGTCCCATAATGAAAGATACACAAACAGTAAAAGCAACGACACAGGACGCAGACAAGAGAAAACAATAAAGACAGGCAATGGACGTCCAACACTGAGACCAAGACTGAGCAGGCGGCAAAACCCGATGGGCTGGCAATACCGAATCTGAAACAAAGTATCACTGAGTCGAGGGGACTATTATTCCTCGATTCCCGAGTCCTCTGTGGCCTCCCCCAGGGACTTGGCTTGTGGCTCTGTGACACGTCTGCCAGCCACCATCAAAGAGAGCTCACACACTTCATCGACAGCCATTTTGCCAAGCCCTAACCTGAAACCTGAAACCAGAAAGAGGCGCCTTACTTACCCTGAGAGTAGCCCATTGGGGTCTCTCGTTCACCGCTGCTGGATTTCTGTGGAACCTCCATATATAAAGATCGGAAGAGCATTGGGGGAAGAGACCACTAAGAGACTCTCTCATGCAAAAACAAAGGGTTTATTGGGGTTCCAGCATGCTGGGGCTCAGAGCTCATTTGAATAGAGCAGAGAACCCTGAGAACAGCTTAAGCAGAGCTTATATACTTTCCTTGAAGAGGGCAGGGAGGAAAGTTTATTGATGGGCCTGGGC
This sequence comes from Callospermophilus lateralis, assembly GCF_048772815.1. Classification (NCBI taxonomy): domain Eukaryota; kingdom Metazoa; phylum Chordata; class Mammalia; order Rodentia; family Sciuridae; genus Callospermophilus; species Callospermophilus lateralis. The sequence continues at coordinate 136,883 of NW_027510325.1, forward strand.
GGGTGAGCAGTTTGCGTGCAACTGGGTGAGGGAGTACATTCTGAAGTTTGGCTGTTGGGGACAGCACATTCTGGGAAAAAGTTTAGAAAACACTTCTCAAGATTTCAACAGTGTTTTATTAAGCATACAGAAAAACAGGAAGTGACAAGAATCTATTTTATTAACATTTCACTACCGACTATACTTTGCCAGATTTCCTAAAGTCTCTATTGATATCTGCATTCCTACATATTTTCCCCAGTTCATCATTGTGATTAATTCTTCACATGTGCTGACATTTACATTCACTCAATACCCGAAACCCTATAGCTAAAGAACTTTTGGTCCAAATCCTATACTCACTCTCCTTTATAAACATACCGACTATCTTCCTAATACTCCTGACTATCCATTTTGACTGGAAGTTCTCTTTGAAAATCAATCATCCAAGTTACAAGGTCCTATGCTTAATACCGCAATCAAGGGCCCAATGCCCTTCTGGGCTTCAAATCTTACCTAGATTTCTGTTTTCAGATTCCTATATTTTACCTATATATTCCTGAAAATATCGCAGATTCCCAATACCATTATTCATCCAGCAGAATGATTTCTATTCCAAATCAAACCTGTTATTAACCCTAACCATACACTGTTCCTTCAATCTAACTTTAGAGAAGAGCAAGGACAGAGTTGGTCTTAAAATACAGGAATTTAGGGGATCTTCCAACTGCTGAGAAACTCAAAGGTCTATGCGCAAATGATCCCTAGAGAAGTTGTAGGCACCTATGAAGGAACTGAGAGAGCAAAAGTCATCTTTCATTGCAAACAACCTGGTCAGCATGAAGGGATGTGTCTGAATCAGCCTCTCTCTTCTTTATGTAGAGAAGAAGGACCAAACGAGGCCTCTGTGGAGAGCTGTTCCTGGTTACCAATGTTTGATATACCATTCTAACTTGTGAAAGTGTCAAAGGAATTAGGGACAGCCTCCATTTCATGGGACCTTTGGAAGCAAATGTTAGGACAATGTGCTTGCCAAGGCATTGACCTCATTCAGTTCCTGAAGGAAGTGACCTCACCTCACATTCTTGGTGATGGAACTCTCTGAACTTGGGATCCAGGCATCCAGGCACACAAATCTAGTCCCAGGCCCAGTCCCAGTGGTCTCCCTTCTTTTGATTTACCAAGGACAGAGTCAGTCTTTCTTGGTATCTACTGATGTGAGAAAGGCCAAATGCCAGGAAAGCTCTGAAGAGTGGCCTTTACTGAGTAAGCAGGAAGTGGCTCACCGCTGTCTCCTGACAACTTCACAGAGTTGGCCAAGGAAACCAGATCTGAGACAGAACAGGCCATTTGATCGGAACATAGTACGGCCCACCAGTCAGAGGTCACACCCGATAGTCAGAGACCTACTTTGGGAAAGGAGGTGACTTTGTGGGTGTGAGTGTGTGTTTGTGATTTTGTCTCATGTTTTGAGAATAGGTAGGAAAGGCAGTTTGTTTGGTTTGGAGTGGACGATTTCTAACAAGTGATTTGACAAGGTGAGTGTTTTTAAGTCTGTGTATCCCACTGTGTCCATGGTTGTAGACATTAGAAAAGAGAATGCATCAAAGGATGTGTCCAGGCTAGTAGAAAGCTTACCAGAATTCTTTCTGCCCAATGTATGAAAGGAATGCGGCTTGCCTTATGGATGGGTAACACCTGCTATCTTCCTAAGTTCCTGTTTTCTTCCTGAATTCTGGCCACTCTCCAGAATAGGCTCATGAAAAAATATTTTGTGACCAAGATAAGTACCACCTCCAAACTCTGTGACATGGCCATGTACTGGATAGCTGAAGGGAATGGTGAGCATCTCAGAAAATTCAGATATCAGTGTGACCACGAAAGTCTCAGTGGAGAAACACTGCTTTGGGCCATTTGCTAACCTATTGTTCTGTTCCCCTGAATGTCAGGAAGGTCTTTGCCTCAGGCCACCCCTTTGTGAAGCCTAAAGAAAACAGTTTTCAAATGGAAATGAATGGGCATCACCTGTGGCTCTTTGCTTAATTGCTTTGGAAAGGGATGTGTCTGAATCAGCCTCTTGGCCCTGTGTGAGATTGTGGCTTAGATTCTCAGCACCTGGTGGATGTAAAGAGAGATCCCATGTGTGCATCCAAAACCAAAATGGCCAAAAAGCAGTCCTTGTGGATGAAGTCTGTCGCCTTCCTCTTTAAAGTTCTTGAACTCCATCAAGTGAGAATAGGGATCCTTTGGGTCAAATGGGTTCTTCAAAGACCTGCAGAGGTGCTTGTGATTTCTCATGACTGCAAATCACATAAAAATATATACCTGACACTATGTTTTCCACAAATTGGAGAAGCATAGAAGTATTAACGTCTAGCATATTTGATCACTCCTGTTTCACATGAAGGGTGTCCAGACCACCCTGAATTTACGCCAATGAGGGGCAAGGGAGTTATTTTGGACACTCTCTTGGTCTCCGCCACTCATGGAAACCTTCCGCCAGAGGTTGTGATTAGTGTCTATATGGAAGAAGATGAGGGCCATATGGGAGGGTTTTGGTTTTAAATTTGGTCATTTGTGTCCAGTATGAAGACATGACCTGGACCACCTGGGCTTGAACTCTGGTGTGATTCCCCTTAGAGACTGAATTCAGAGAAGTATTGCCATGAATTTTGTTGGGATTTTAGGAGTCCACCCATGAGAATCACCCTTGGAAACTGAGATCTAGGTCCAGGTTGGCTTTCCACAGAGCCCTGGGTATCTCAGCCAGGATATCACATGATTTAATTCTGAAAGACTTGGCAGCCATAGTTGAGAGTCACAACACCCATGGACGTCACATTGTAGACCTCAATGGGCCTGGCTTCATGTGACATTTTGGCCACTCTTTGGGAAGCCTTGCCTGTGAGAGTTCTACAGAGCATTCATTGAAATGAGCTTCCTCACCATTTAATGGTTCCTGAATGAATTGAAACCCACAGTGCCTGCAACATCATCCTTGAAAAATGCCTAGATAAATACCATGAAATTTTTGAAATTCCCATGACCAGGTGCCACTGGAGAAACTTTGGATGTCCTGTTGCTGATCGTAAATATGCAAGACAGTGCCTTGATTGAGTGGGTTTCATGAAAATGGTGTAGAACAGAGATGCCAGTATGTTGGAACCTGCTGAGTAGTGGGCCTAGAGCAGTGGTAGGCAGATGTGTGATAAAAAATTTGTGGTGGGGCCATGTGGATCTGCCATTGGCTTCCAAATGGCTTGTGACTGACATGGTGTAGCCAGCAGACCCTTCCATGTAAAGGCTTCTTGTTATATGGAGATGTTTCCGGGCAATGTTCAGAATCAGGTTGCTATAGACATGTGGCCAAGCTATGTGGGATAGAAGCCTGGTTGGTGCATTCTCCTGCAGACCCTGACCAACCACACATGAAAGAATTGCCTCCAGAACTGTGTCCCAGTTGAACTTCTTTTATTTCATGAAGCAAATGCCAAAGTCCCAGTGCAGCAGCAAGAAACACCACGAAAAGTGGAGGATGACCAAATGGCTTCCCAGTCCACATGGGAATACCCTTAGCCCCCAGTGGCCACAGTTTACTTACAAAGAGAGAATTCAGCACTGCTGCCTCATGTTCATTGGAAAATAAGAAATCATGTCCTCCAGGTCACATAGATGCAGACACAGCTTTGATGGTCTCACTAGAAAGAAGCTAAAGCTCCTGACAAAAACATATATTTCAAGTGCCCAAACTCAGAGGCAGTTTCTCAAGAAGTATTTAGGCCAGCAGAGCTCCATATATATGGAGTTTTTATCCTGTCACATACTAGGAAACTCCTCTACCACTTCCAAGGTTGTAAACTCCTGAGCATATTATTCACAGATTTTATTACTCTACTCCTCTAATTGTGTCTTACTTTGGGGGAAGGAAATGTCAAGGAATTGTTCTGGATGAGAGTGGGAAGATTTTGTTTAGCACATATTTGCATACACATTGGTTTCATTTTTCTATTTTACATTTGATATACTGAATCCCTGACACTAACACATACCCTACTAGATTCTGAATACTAATCCTAATATGATGGAGAAAAATAACCGAAACAGAATAGAAATACAAGCAGTTCAGAGGAGGCACGTTGTATACTTGGACTTGCCTTTTGCATTATATAGGGTAGGAGTTATAAATCTAGTAAATTTTTTGTTGAAATAGTTTTCCATGTGCTTTTACAGTTAACAAATATGTGAATTCCTGTCTCCCTTTCTCTGTATTCTATTCAGCACATGTATTTTTATATGCACATTTAGAATCCTACCTGGTATCACACGTACATTCTTGTGAGTTACATAACTTGGCAGATACAAAGTGTGAGAAGAGATCACTCCTCCTAAACGCTGTTTGAACTGAAAATTCAAACTATGGGTGAGCTTCCTAGTTGAAAAAAGTTATACATAAATCCATATCCAGTAAAATGAATATTTTTGGATCTGTGGATGATATGTATTTCACGGTCTAATTCGATTGGCATATATATTGCTAATTTTTAAAATCTGTGTGTGGTTATATATATATATATATATATATATATATATATATATATATTCTCTCCAGATATTTCAAAATATTTTATATATGTGTCTTATTATACACTCCCTAAATTCATTCATGAATATGTATGTGGATTTATAAAAAACTTTTCACAAGATTATTCTCAGAAATATTCATTCACCTGATATACGTATTTTTTTCCTAGTATTGAAAACTAACTTCAGTGAATGGTGCATATGAACCCTAATATTTCTACAGTAACTGATCCAGTTTCACATCAATGCAAGTAGATTCCTATGGGACATGATAAGTATTTTGAAGTTCATTTTTATTTCAACACTGGTACATTACTATTTCTTCAGTTTATGCACATTATAGGATATATATTTCATCCACAAGTTCGCAAATTTATAGGCATATATTTCACTTTCAATCACTTTCTGCTTCAGAAAACACGTGTTCCGCCATGTTTCAAACTGGTCTTTTCATGAGACTTCTTTCAAAACACATTATTTTTGATTTCCATAATCACTTTTGAAGCAAAACTCACACACTCTTCATGATAAACCATAAGCCTAGGATTACAATTAGATGTATAACTAGTTGTTATGAATGATTCTATATCAATATATGATTTCTTGAGAGGCAAGATGGCCACAAAGGGAGTGCAGTAACTCCGTGTACTGCGTCACTGTGAGGGAAAATGACGAGTTAGAACGGCTAAAAGCTATCTTGTTAGGAATTTCCAGCAAAATTGGGGTGCTCCAAAACCTAGTGGAAGGATTTTCATCGCACGAGGATCAGCTTCAGGGGCTCAAATGCGAGCGATCTGTCCGTCTGTATGGAGCAGATCACCCCATGGCTGGAGTCTGCGGCGCGCGCTGGGAAATGACAGGCTGGTGGCGCAGAGATACAGCAATGCTGATTCTGTGGGCTCCTGCCAGCTAGGCATTTGCTGAGCTCGGAGCTGAATTCTGGGTTGGAGACAGGGAAAGGAAACGGTCCAGGTTGGTTCTCCACACCGGTCAGACCACGGAGGAAGCCAGCGGCCACCATCTTGGAGAGCTGACGTCACCATCCTTGTTTTCGACTGATTGCAGCTCTTTCAGCTATAGAACAGGTAATTTCAGGCTGACAATTGTCTGCATCTCACAGACAAATTGCTCAGACTTAGTGCTAAATAACCCGCGGAAACTGCTTCTTGGAGCCTGCTCCTATCAGAACACGCACCGAGCCCGGAGTGTCGGAGTTCCGGCTCCCGGAGCTGCTCTGGCCCAGGGCTATAGAACCCACTGAAACTGCTTCTTGGAGCCTGCTCCTGTCGGAGCATGCACCAAGTCCGGAGAGGCTGAATTCTGGCTCCCGGAACTGTTTTGGCCCGGTGATAAAGAACCCGCGGAAACTGTTTCTCGGTCCGGGTCCTGCTGAATACTGTGGAGGCCAGAGGGGCCGAACAGAGCCGCCGCCCGGGCCCGTAACAGGTCCAGCGACCTGCCGGCGTGGTAGTCAAGAAAACCCGAAGGCAGCACTGGCTCAGGAGCCGGCGGTAGCTGCGTGGCGCGGGTCTCCCAGCTACCGCTCCAACCAGTGCTGACAACTGAGGTCTCTTGCACCGACTCGCCTCGGCGTGGGACTCACGGCTACCGCTCCCACCAGTGCTGACAACTGAGGTCTCTTGCACCAGATATGGGGGCGTGGCTACCAGAAGGTAAGCAAATTGGCTGGGGTTTCTCAGCCCCAAGCTCTACAAACTTAGGGCCTGAGGGAGGCCAACAAGAAGAGTGTGCCCAGGCACTAATGAAACAGCTGCTCCACGCGTGTGCAAGGTAGGCGGAACTGTGAACACCGACAAAACAGGCCCAGTGAACCGCCAGACACATCCCTCCGGTTGGTGGAGGGGCAGAGTCACCGGGCGCCTGCAAGGTAGGCGGACCCGCGACACACCAGCAGAAAATGCACAGCAATCCACAAAGCGGCATAGCCACCCCCCGAGCCTACAAGGTAGGCAGACCTGTGACCTACCGGCAGGTCATGCCCAAAAACCTGCGGGGGGCACAGCTGCCCCACGTGCCTGCTAGGTAGGCTGAACCGTGACCACCAACAGAACAGGCCCAGCGTCCGGCCAGACACATCACCCCGCCCAGGTTGGGGGAGGGGCAGAGCCGCCGGGCGCCTGCAAGTTAGGCATACCTGCGAATCACCAGCAGATCAGGCCCAGCAACCGCGGAGTGGCAGAGCCACCCCCGGGCCTGCAAGGTAGGCACACTTGCCACCCACCGGCAGGTCAGGCCCAACAAACTGGGGAGGGGCACAGCTGCCCCACGAGCCTGCTAGGTAGGCAGAACCCTGACCACCGACAGAACAGGCCCAGAGGCCTGCCAGATACATCGCCCCGCCCCGGTTGGGGGAAGGGCAGAGCAGCCGGGCGCCTGCAAGGTAAGCAGACCTGCGACTCACCAGCAGATCAGGCTCAGCAACTGTGGAGCGGCAGAGCCACCCCCGGGCCTGCAAGATAGGCGCACTTGCCACCCACCGGCAGGTCAGGCCCAAGAAACTGCGGAGGGGCACAGCTGCCCCACGAGCCTGCTAGGTAGGCAGAACCCTGACCACCAACAGAACAGGCTCAGAGGCCGGCCAGACACATTGCCCCACCCCAGTTGGGGGAGGGGCAGAGCCGCCGGGCGCCTGCAAGTTAGGCAGACCTGCATCTCACCAGCATATCAGGCCCAGCAACCCGCGGAGCGGCAGAGCCACCCCCGGGCCTGCAAGGTAGGCGCACTTGCCACCCACCGACAGGTCAGGCCCAGCAACTCTCAGAGAGACACAGCTGCTCCACGCGCGTGCAGGGTAGGCGGAACCGTGACCACCGACAAAAGAGGCCCAGTGGACCGCCAGACACATAGCTCCGGTTGGGGGAGGGGCAGAGCCGCCGGGTGCCTGCAAAGTAGGCGGACCCGCGACCCACCAGCAGAACAGGCACAGCAATCCACAGAGCGGCAGAGCCACCCCCCGAGCCTACAAGGTAGGCAGACCTGCGACCCACCGACAGGTCAGGCCCAAAAAACTGCGGAGGGACACAGCTGCCCCACGTGCCTGCTAGGTAGGCTGAACCATGACCATCAACGGAACAGGCCCAGCGGCCGGCCAGACACCTCTCCCTGCCCCGGTTGGGGGAGGGGCAAAGCCGCCGGGCGCCTGCAAGTTAGGCAGACCTGCAACTCACCAGCAGATCAGGCCCAGTGACCCGCGGAGCGGCAGAGCCACCCCTGCGCCTGCAAGGCAGGCAGACTTGCCATCCACCGGCAGGTCAGGCTCAGCAACTCTCAGAGGGACACAGCTGCTCCACGCACGTGCAATGTAGGCGGAACCGTGACCACCGACAAAACAGGCCCAGTGGCCCGCCAGATACATCACCCCGGTTGGGGGAGGGGCAGAGCCGCCACCAGCGCCTTTTAGGTAGACATACCTGCAACCGACAGACAGAACAGGCCTAGTGGCCAGCGGAGGGGCAAAACCGCTGCTCACTCCTGCAAGGTAGGCGGACCTGTGACCACCGAAAGAACAGGCCCATCGAAAGTACAGGCACAGCGGCCTCCCGGCGTGGTAGGCACATTGCCTCAATTGAAGGAGGGGCAGAACCACCGCCAAAGCCTGCAAGGGAGACGATGCAGCTATACAAAAGCAATATAAATATATAGGGGGAAAAATCAATAACACAACAGTTTCACCAAGCAGAAAGAAACGCGATCAGTATGAAAAGACAAGGAAAAAAAGGACCACAAGCAATGCAGGTCAATTCAACTTTAGAAGAGGTAATATCTGCAGCAGATGGAATGTCAGATAAAGAATTCAGGACATACATGCTTCAGATGATCTGGAGTCTCAAGGAAGACATTAGACAGCAAAATCAGACAATGAAAGACCACTTCGACCACTTCGACAATGAATTACATAAACAAATCCAAGAAGCAAAAGATCAATTATTCAGGGAGATAGAGGTTATAAAAAACAAACAAACAGAAATCCTGGAAATGCAGGAAACAATAAACCAACTTAAAAACTCAATTGAGAATACTACCAGCAGAGTAGAACACTTAGAAGATAGAACATCAGACAATGAAGACAAAGTATTTCAACTGGAGAAGAACATAGACAGCTCAGCAAAGCTGTTAAGAAACCATGAGCAGAACATTTAAGAAATATGGGATAACATAAAGAGACCAAACTTAAGAGTGATTGGGATACAGGAAGGTATTGAGGTCCAAACCAAAGGAATGAGCAATCTATTCAACGAAATAATACGAGAAAACTTCCCAGACTTGAAGAATGAGACAGAATCCCAAATCCTAGAAGCCTACAGGACGCCGAATGTGCAAAATCATAAGAGATCCACACCTAGACACATTATAATGAAGATGCCCAACATACAGAATAAGGAGAGAATTTTAAAAGCTACAAGAGAAAGGAAGCAGATTACATTTAGGGGTGAACCAATCAGGATAACAGCTGATCTTTTAACACAGACTCCGAAAGCTAGAAGATCCTGGAATAACATATTTCATACACTAAAAGAAAATGGGTTACAACCAAGAATTGTGTATCCCGTGAAATTAAGCTTCAGGATGGAAGATGAAATTAAAACCTTTCATGATAAACAAAAGTTAAAAGAATTTGCAGCTAGAAAACCATCTCTTCAAAACATCCTCGGCAAAATATTACAGGAAGAGGAAATGGAAAATGTCAATGAAAACCAACAGCGGGAGGTAGTACAGTGAAGGGGGGGGAATAATCAAAGAGGAAAACAAACCATGTTTAGTAACATAAATAAACCAATATGGCTGGAAGAACACCCATATCTCAATAATAACCCTAAATGTTAATGGCTTAAACTCACCAATTAAGAGACACAGGCTAGTAGAATGGATCACAAAACAAGACCCAACAATATGCTGCCTTCAGGAGACGCATTTGATAGGAAAAGACATACTTAGACTGAAGGTGAAAGGTTGGGAAAAATCATATCACTCATATGGACTTCGGAAACAAGCAGGAGTGTCCATATTCATATCAAATAAAATAGATTTCAAGCCAAAGTTAATCAAAAGGGATGAAGATGGACACTACATACTTCTCAAGGGAACCATACACCAACAAGACATAACAATCATAAATATATATGCCCCAAACAATGGTGCAGCTATGTTCATCAAACAAACACTTCTCAAGTTCAAGAGTCTAATAGACCACCATACAATAATCATGGGAGACTTCAACACACCTCTCTCACCACTGGACAGATCTTCCAAACAAAAGTTGAATAAGGAAACTATAGAGCTCAATAACACAATTAATAACCTAGACTTAATTGACATATATAGAATATACCACCCAACATCAAGCAGTTACACTTTTTTCTCAGCAGCACATGGATCCTTCTCAAAAATAGATCATATATTATGTCACAGGGCAACTCTTAGACAATATAAAGGAGTAGAGATAATACTATGCATCTTATCTGATCATAATGGAATGAAATTGAAAATTAATGATAAAAAAAGTAAGGAAAAATCATGCATCACTTGGAGAATGAACAATAGGTTACTGAATGATCAATGGGTTATAGAAGACATCAAGGAGGAAATTAAAAAATTCTTAAAGATAAATGAAAACACAGACACAACATATTGGAATCTATGGGACACATTGAAAGCAGTTCTAAGAGGAAAATTTATTGCTTGGAGTTCATTCCTTAAAAAAAGAAAAAACCAACAAATAAATGATCTAATACTTCAACTCAAAATCCTAGAAAAAGAAGAGAAAAACAACAGCAAAAGAAGTAGAAGACAAGAAATAATTAAAATCAGAGCTGAAATTAATGAAATCGAAACGAAAGAAACAATAGAAAAAATTGACGAAACTAAAATTTGGTTCTTTGAAAAAATAAAAAAAATCGACAGACCCTTAGCCACGCTAACGAAGAGAAGAAGAGAGAGAACTCATATTACCAGCATACGGGATGAAAAAGGCAATATCACAACAGACACTTCAGAAATACAGAAGATTATCAGAAATTATTTTGAATCCTTATACTCCAACAAAATAGAAGATAGTGAAGGCATCGATAAATTTCTTAAGTTATATGATTTGCCCAGATTGAGTCAGGAGGATATTGACAACCTAAACAGACCAATATCAATTGAGGAAATAGAAGATACCATCAAAAGACTACCAACTAAGAAAAGCCCAGGACCGGATGGGTATACAGCAGAGTTTTACAAAACCTTTAAAGAGGAACTAATACCAATACTTTTCAAGCTATTTCAGAAAATAGAAAAAGAGGGAGAACTTCCAAATTCATTCTATGAGGCCAACATCACCCTGATTCCTAAATCAGACAAAGACACTTCAAAGAAAGAAAACTACAGACCAATATCTCTAATGAACCTAGATGCAAAAATCCTCAATAAACTTCTGGCGAACCGGATACAAAAACATATCAAAAAAATTGTGCAACATTATCTGGTAGGATTTATCCCTGGGATGCAAGGTTGGTTCAATATACGGAAATCAATAAATGTTATTCACCACATCAATAGGCTTAAAAATAAGAACCATATGATCATCTCGATAGATGCGGAAAAAGCATTCGACAAAGTAGAGCATCCCTTTATATTCAAAACTCTAGAAAAACTAGGGATAACAGGAACATACCTCAATATTGTAAAAGCAATCTATGCTAAGCCTCAGGCTAGCATCATTCTGAATGGAGAAAAACTGAAGGCATTCCCTCTAAAATCTGGAACAAGACAGGGATGCCCTCTCTCACCACTTCTGTTCAACATAGTTCTCGAATCACTGGCCAGAGCAATTAGACAGACGAAAAAAAATAAAGGCATAAAAATAGAAAAGAAGAACTCAAATTATCACTATTTGCAGATGACATGATTCGATACCTAGCAGACCCAAAAGGGTCTACAAAGAAACTATTAGAGCTAATAAATGAATTCAGCAAAGTGGCAGGCTATAAAATCAACACGCATAAATCAAAGGCATTCCTGTATATCAGCGACAAATCCTCTGAAATGGAAATGAGGACAACCACCCCATTCACAATATCCTCAATAAAAGTAAAATACTTGGGAATCAACCTAACAAAAGAGGTGAAAGACTTATACAATGAAAACTACAGAACCCTAAAGAAAGAAATAGAAGATCTTAGAAGATGGAAAAATATACCCTGTTCATGGATAGGTAGAAGTAACAACATCAAAATGGCGATAATACCAAAAGTTCTCTATAGGTTTAATCCAATGCCAATCAAAATCCCAACGGCATTTCTTGTAGAAATAGAGAAAGCAATCATGAAATTCATATGGAAAAATAAAAGACCCAGAATAGCAAAAACAATGCTAAGCAGGAAGTGTGAATCAGGCGGGATAGCTATACCAGACTTCAAACTATACTACAGAGCAATAGTAACAAAAACACCATGGTACTGGTAACAAAACCGGCGGGTGGACCAATGGTACAGAATAGAGGACACAGAAGCCAATCCACAAAACTACAACTATCTTATATTCGATAAAGGGGCTAAAAGCATGCAATGGAAGAAGGATAGCATCTTCAACAAATGGTGTTGGGAAAACTGGAAATCCATTTGCAACAAAATGAAACTGAATCCCTTTCTCTCGCCATGCACAAAATTAACTCAAAGTGGATCAAGGAACTTGATATCAAATCAGAGACATGGCATTTGATAGAAGAAAAAGTTGGCTATGATCTACATACTGTGGGGTCGGGCTCCAAATTCCTCAATAGGACACCCATAGCACAACAGTTAATAACTAGAATCAACAAATGGGACTTACTCAAACTAAAAAGTTTTTTCTCAGCAAAAGAAACAATAAGAGAGGTAAATAGGGAGCCTACGTCCTGGGAACAAATCTTTACTCCTCACACTTCAGACAGAGCCATAATATCCAGAATATACAAAGAACTAAAAAAATTAGACAATGAGATAACGAATAACCCAATCAACAAATGGGCCTAGGACCTGAACAGAAATTTCTCAGAGGAGGACATACAATCAATCAACAAGTATATGAAAAAATGCTCACCATCTCTAGCAGTCAGAGAAATGCAAATCAAAACCACCCTAAGATACCATCTCACTCCAGTAAGATTGGCAGCCATTAGGAAGTCAAACAGCATCAAGTGCTGGCGAGGATGTGGGGAAAAGGGTACTCTTGTACATTGCTGGTGGGACTGCAAATTGGTGCGGCCAATTTGGAAAGCAGTATGGAGATTTCTTGGAAAGCTCGGAATGGAACCACCATTTGATTCAGCTATTCCCCTACTCGGTCTATTCCCTAAAGACCTAAAAAGAGCACACTATAGGGACACTGCTACATCCATGTTCATAGCAGCACAATTCACAATAGCAAGACTGTGGAACCAACCTAGATGCCCTTCAATAGACGAATGGATAAAAAAAATGTGGCATTTATACACAATGGAGTATTACTCTGCATTAAGAAATGACAAAATCATAGAATTTGGAGGGAAATGGATGGCATTAGAGCAGATTATGCTAAGTGAAGCTAGCCAATCCCTTAAAAACAAATGCCAAATGTCTTCTTTGATATAAGGAGAGTAACTAAGAACAGAGTAGGGACGAAGAGCATGAGAAGAAGATTAACATTAAAGAGGGATGAGAGGTGGGAGGGAAAGGGAGAGAGAAGGGAAATTGCATGTAAATGGAAGGAGACCCTTAGGGGTATACAAAATTACATACAAGAGGATGTGAGGGGAAAGGAGGAAAATATAAGGGGGAGAAATGAACTACAGTAGAGGGGGTAGAGAGAGAAGAGGGGAGGGGAGGGGGGAGGGGGGATAGTAGAGGATAGAAAAGGCAGCAGAATACAACAGACACCAGAATGGCAATATGTAAATCAATGGTTCTGCAACTGATGTGATTCTGCAATCTGTATATGGGGTAAAAATGGGAGCTCATATCCCACTTGAATCAAAGTGTGAAATATGATATATCAAGAACTATGTAATGTTTTGAACAACCTACAATAAAAATTAATTAAAAAAAAATATATGATTTCTTATATATTTTCAGATATCAATTCAATACATTATTTAAAGGGGAACCAGTTATATTATTTATTAACTGTATGATCTATTCATGCATTATCTCTATATTCATAGACACAGGGTACACCTATTTTTACCCTCAATACTAATTTATACGTTTTCAAAATATTCCTCAAAAAATGGTGGAAGAATTACTCATGTCACCTGATCTATATATACATTTTATCACAGTAATATTCTGGACAAAAAAATCAAAGGTCACCCTTAAGTTTGTACCAAAGCCTAAATGGAAAGTGAGCATGGATTACTAAAACCTTCCATGTCCAGGTGGCCTAATGCTCTCAAATGTCAATCTTATTGGTGACTACATTTTTGTTTCTTCCTAAGATTATATATTCAACCTCAAGCCTGTTGAAAATGTCTAATCCTATCACTCACTTTATACTTTGCCTGATTTAGTAATGTCTCTATTTATATCTATTTTCCTACATATTTTCCCCTGTTCATCATTGTGACTGACTCTTCACTTGTGCTGACATTTACATTCACTGTCTACCTGAAACCCTATTGCTTAAGAACTTTTGGTCTAAATCCTATTCTCACTGTTCTTTGTAAACCTACTGACTATCTTCCTAATCCTACCGACTATCCCTTTTTGAGTGGATGTTCTCTTCGACATTCAATCATCCAAGGTACAAGCTCCTATGCCATTGTATATAGATTTATCTGAGGGTCTCCTTTCATTTCCAAGCAATTTCCCTTAAATAATTCAAAGCTAAGTGTACCAATTAAGGGCCCAATGCCCTTCTGGACTTCATATCTTCCATAGATTTCGGTTTTAATACTTATATTTCACCTATATATTCTTGTAAATATCATAGTTTCCCAATACCATTATTCGTCATGCAGAAGGATTCCTAACCCCAAATTGAACATGTTACTAACCCAAACCATACACTGTTCTCTCAATCGAACTTTACAGAACAGCAGGGACAGGGTTGCTCTTAAAATACAGGAATATAGGGCATGTTCCACCTGTTGAGAACATCAAAGGTCCATGCAGAAATGATCCCTTGAGAAGATGTAGGCAGCTACGAAAGACCTGAGAGAGAAAAGTCATCTTCTATGGCAAACAACCTTGTCAGCATGAAGGGATGTGTATGAATCAGCCTCTCTCTTCTTAATGTAGAGAAGATGGACCAAACCAGTCCTAGGTGGAGAGCTGTTCCCGGGTGCCCATGGTTTATATACCATTCTAACTTGTGAAAGTGTCACAGGAAGTAGGGGCAGCCTCCATCTCATGGGACTCTTGAAAGCAACTGTTAGGACAAAGTGGTTGTCAAGGCAATGACCTCATTCAGTTCCTAAAGAAGTGATCTACCTCACTTCCTTGGTGATGGAACTCTCTTAACTTGGGATCCAGGAAGCCAGGCACCCGGAGCCAGTCCAGTCCCAGACCCAGTAGGCTCACTTGTTTGAATTTACCAAGGAGAGTGTCAGTCTTTCTTGGTACCAACATATGTGAGGATGGCCAAATACCAGGAGAGCTCTGAATAGGGGCCTTTCCTGAGAAAGTAGGTAGTGGTTCACCGCAGGCTCCTGACAACTTCACAGAGATGGCCAAGGAGACCAGATCTGAGATAGGACAGGCCATTTTGGGGGAACATAGTATGGCCCACCACTCAGAGGAAACTCCGGATAGTCACAGAGTTACATGGGGGAAGGAGGTGTCTTTGTGGGGTGGGTGTGATTTTGTGGTTTTGTCTCATGATCTGAGAATAGGTAGGAAAGACGGTTTGTTTGATTTGGAGTGGTCTTGTTCTAGTAAGTCGTTGGACAAGGCAAGTGTTTCTATTTCTGTGTATCCCACTGTGTCCGTGGTTGTAGACATTAGACAATAGAATGCAATAATTGATATGTCCTGTATAGGAGAAAGATTCCCGGCATTCATCCTGCCCAATTTATGAATGGACTGCAGCTTGCCTTATCCATGGGCAACACCTGCTACCTTCCTAAGTTCCTGTTTCTTCCAGAATTCTCACCACTCTCCAAAATAGTCTCATGGTTTTGTGTCCAAAATATGTACCACCTCCAAGCTCTGTGACATTGCCATGTCCTGGATAGCTGAAGGGAATGGCGAGCATCTCAGAAAACTCAGATATCAGTGTGACCAAGAAAGTCTCAGTGGAGAAACCATGCTTTCGGCCTTTTGCTTATCAATTGTTCTGTTTCCCTGAATGTCAGGAAGGTCTTTGCCTCAGGCCACCCCTTTGTGAAGCCTGAAGAAAACAGTTTTCAAATGGAAATGAATAGGCATCACCTGTGGCTCTTTGCTTAATTGCTTTGGAAAGGGATGTGTCTGAATCAGCCTCTTGGCCCTGTGTGAGGTTGTGGCTTAGATTCTCAGCACCTGATGGATGTAAAGAGAGATCCCATGTGTGCATCCAAAACCAAAATGGCCAAAAGAGCAATTATTGTGAATGAAGTCTCTCGCATTCATTTGTAAGGTTCCTGACCACCATCAAGTGAGAATACGGATCCTTTGGTTTAAATGAGTTAAGCACAGCCCTGCAGAGGCTAACCCATAGGTTTTTGGGTTTTCTCATGGCTCCAAATCATATAAAGAATCTATACCTGACAGTAAGTAGGCCTCAAATTGGAGATGCAGAGCAGTATTAACAGCTGGCCTATCTGATCACTCCTGGTTCACCGGATGGGTGTCCAGGCCACCTTGACTTTAGGCAAATGAGGGGCAAGGGAGCTTATTTTTGACACTGTCTTGGGCTGCACCCCTCATGAAAAACTCCAGCCAGAGGTTATGATAAGTGTCTATATGGAAGAAGATGAGGGCCATGTGGGAGTGTTTGGTTTTAATTGTGGTCATTTGTTTGGCGGTTGGAAGAGATAACTGGATCCACCTGGGCTTGAACTCTGGCATGATTCCTCTTAGAGACTGAGTTCTGGAATTTACCTCAAAGAAGTATTGCCATGAAATGTGTTGGGATTTTAGGAGGCCACGCATGAGAAGCCTCCCTTGAAAACTGAGATCGAGTGCCAGGGTGTCTTTCCACAGTGCAGTGAGAATCTCAGCCAGGATATCACATGATTTTATTCTGAAAGACTTGGCAGCCATAGTTGAGAATCTAAACACATATGGAACTCATATTGTAGACCTCAATGATCCTGGCTTCATGTGACCTTTTGGCCACTCTTTGGGAAGCCTTGCCTGTGAGATTTCTCCAGAGTTTTAATTTAAATGAGCTTCCTCACCACATAATGGTTCCTGCATTAATTGAAACGTACAGTGACTCCAACTTCATCCTTCAAAAATGGCTAAATAAATACCATCAAATTTCTGAAATTCCCATTACCAGGTGGCACTGGAGAACCTTTGGATATCCTGTTGCTGATCATGAGTGAAATAATTCCCCACGCAATGACACTTCACCGGGAGAATTCCAATTTTATTGCTCAAAGCTGTGTGCTTATATAGAACTAAGGGGGAGATGGTAGGGCTTAGATAAATGGCAGCAACCCGTTTATTGGCAAGTTCTTTCAGATATCAGCTCCAGAGCCCAGGAATTAGTTCTCATTGGGGCTAAGGTTCCCCACAAGTGAGATTTGAAATTGGCGCTGACGTGAGAGTTCACAAGGGTGGGAAGTTTTTGCGCCACTGCAGAAATGAAGAAGGTAGGAAGAAGAAGTCCTTAGGCGCCATGTTGAGGTTTTTCTCTGGGGTATGGCTGCCATTTATTCTTTTCCCAACATTCCACCCTTTTTGTTTTCTTAGGAAGTGGGGCGTCATTTGTCAGATCCGGCTGCTTCTTGCTGTGTGGGGGTGGTGTTGGGCCTAGAAAGAGAAGTGGAGGAATGCTCATGGAGCAGGTTTGGGATTATCATGGCAGCCAGAAATAAAACCCAGTGGCTATAGACAGCTACTTTCGTAGTGGTGAAGTCAATGAATGTTCCCTGAAGCCAAAGTTGTCGATGGCATGGAACTAGTCCTGGATGGAAGAGATTGTTGGTATCAGCCACTGGTCCTGTAACAGAGACTCTAGGAAATACTGGAAGCGTTGCCTGGACATGGCGTCACCAGCACCTGAAGAAGATCAGAGCAAATAAAAACAGAATGAAGATAAAAATTAAAGGAAATGTCATTTTTTGGCAGAAGTTCCATGTTGGGGGACTGACATAGAAGAGGCCAAGGGCCATGAGAAATCTTAGAAGGTGGTAAAGACTCATGAATCCAAGATGGCAGATTAAGAGGTTCTCAGAGTTCGTTGTCTCCCGCTGTCTGATACCCATTGCATTCCATCATGCCTGCTAGTGAGCTTCATCACTGAGTTACTGTTCTCTTGGAGATGTTGGGGGTTCATCGGTCATCAGAGGCTGGTAGTGCCTAAGCAAAAGCTGGTTGAAAGTTTGATTAGGAATTTTTTGCAGTTGGGTTTGAAGGCACTTCATTTTGCAGGGCAAGAGAGCACAAAAAGGAGCATCCCAATAAGGGGCTCCAAGATATGTAGTAAGTACATGGCAAGATAGGATTGGAAGAACCCCATGATGGGATTGGAGGAGGTATGTTTGAGAAATTCGGTCGATAATTCCTGCAATTTAACAACTTTTTTTTATTAGCCCAGATTCATTAACATAATAGCAAAATTCCTCTCTGAGGAATAGGCATGTAACCCCTTTTTCTGCAGTGAGAAGATCAATTGCCCTTTGGTTCTGTAAAGCCACTTGTGCCAATGATGTAACCTGCCGCTGCAAGGAACCCAGAGACTCAGCCATGGTATTGAGTGTTTCCTGCAGTTTTTGTTGAAGGTCATTGGATGCCCATAGAGCATGACCTATAGCTCCACCAGAGAGTCCGAGACTCGTCACTGAGGTTGTTAAAATGAGGCCTACCAGAACCGGCAGAAAGACTACCTTACGGGTGCGGGAAGGTAGGGCCAACTGTCGGAATTTGGTGGGAGTATACAAAGATAGCTGAGGAACTACAGTAACCAAGAAACAGGTGCCAGAGACATTGATCGTTGAGGTACTTAAAGACCCATTACACCAGAGGAAATGTTCAGGTTGCCTAAACACAGGGCTCTATGGGGTGTTGTAGCTCAAGGAACAAACGGGTAAAGGATTCATTATTGGCAGGTGGAAACAGATGAAAGGAAATAAAGTATTGGTGGAATAACTTTCCCACAGTGGGTTACGTGTCACATGTAGGGTTTGCCCTTTTTAGAGAAATTGTAGGGTTTTGCTGGAATATTTTCTGCCGCTAATGGGACTGCTGCTAGAAGTGGACGACTAAATGAAGCACAGAGAAAGCACTGAGAAGTAGGCAAAGAAAGACGGGTGGAGTTTAATAATCAAAACGTTTGGTGTAGCAAATTGAGCCATGTGGGAGGGGGACCTGAGGGGGTTGAAGGCTCTGAATCCTCTTTGGATGAGCTATGGATACGATCTCGAAGTTTTGATTCTGAGTCCTTAATGTGTTCGACTACCTGGATGGTTGCCTTAGGTGGCGTAATCAGGGTGCGGCCAATAGTCATCCACCCTGTGGGTCTGACTGAGGTTGTCTGAGCATAGACAGCAAACTCAACATAGCCCCAACGTTTGGCCTTGGGGTCAGGTTTATCTAAAATATACCATCCATTGTTATTGGATGAAGAGCCTTTATGCCACTTTATGTAACTAGAAGTCCACCCTTCAGGGTAACCGAGTGAGTGGTAAGAATAGCTACCACGTTCATCATGGAACCTGCATGACCAATAGGGGCACCCATTATATATCTCAGGCCACCAATGACAATAATCTTTTGTTTGATCAAAAAGGAAGCAATTGAAAGGCCAGTTCCAGCTACCAGGGACGAAGGTCCTTGAAGGTGACAATTTTAGGGAAATAGAGGTGCAGTTGTGGATGAAGCAAGTAGTTGCATCCACTCCGCGGACCATCTGCATGCCATGTTCTGAGTATCGTTCCCGAAGAGTGAATAAATGCATGGTAGGTGAGGAGGATAAAGACCAGTCCTGACAGAGCACAGAAAATAAGCAGAGCACAAAAAACAAGCAGTTAGAGAAGACTAGGGTATTGGGAGAGCTCATTGTGCCTTCTTTAAGAGGAATTGGGCTGCAAGGAAAACCGTGTGAGCCGCAACTTAAATGGGTGAGATGGGTGTGGAGAGCAGGAGTAAAGGGGAGGTTCAGGAGGTGATTCTTGGAGTTCCTCTGGGGTGGCCCTGTCGTCAGCATGTGGGGCCTCCTGGTGATGTGGCTTCAACCTAGACATGTGATTCCAGGGAGTGAGACGGTTGTCTGGTAAGGAGAGTTTGGCGGCGGTGGGGGTACAGAGAATGACAGGATAGGGGCCTTCCCATTTTGGGGCAAGAGTCCCTTTCTCCTCTGGGGTATTATAATTGACTAGACTAACAGGTGTTAAGGGAGGAGTGTTTGGAGAGGAGACTGGGTCCGGAAGAAGCCAGTCCTGATATTTCCAGGGTTCAGAGCGGAGATGAAGCAAGAGAGGCAAAGACAAATCTCGGGTGAGAGGTCCTTGTGAAATGACCAATGCAGGGGTTATAAGATGTCTTTCATACATTATCTCAAAAGGAGACAGTAAAGATGGTTTCTTAGGGAGAGCTCTGATTCGAAGCAAAGCCAAGGGAAGGAGTTTGACCCAGTCTATGTTTAATTCCATTGTCAATTTGGTAAGGACTTCCTTTTGAGTACGATTTACCCTTTCCACATTCCCTGAAGCCTGGGGGAAATATGGACAGTTGAAATGCCACTTGAAGGAGAGGGCTTGAGAGACCTTTTGTGTGATCCTAGAAGTAAACTCAGGGCCATTGTCATATTGTAGGGAAGTGGGCATACCAAACCTGGGGATGATGTCTGTCAGTAAGATTGAAGCTAAAATGGAAGCCTTTTTATTGGAAGTGGGAAATGCCTCAACCAAACCAGAAAAAGTGTCCACAAAGACAAGGAGGTATTTAGTGTGCCATACTGTGGGCATGTTGGTGAAGTCTACCTGCCAGTCAGCAGAGGGAATGTGTCCCCGGGCTTGTTGGGAAGGGAAACGTTTGGGCCTTAAAGGAGTTTGAGGGTTGGTCCGCTGACAGATCTGACAATTAGAGGCTATATTCTGTAGCATGGCTTGTCAGAGGGAGTGAGGAAGAAGAAACTCTGTAAAAAGAGGGTCAAAGACTGAGAATTGGAAAGGAATAGAGTATGAAGGAACTTGAAAAGATGCTTGTTCTTACTGAAAGAAGTAGGGGCTTCAGATGAGCTGTCTAAAGTGGCCATTATATGTCCACCATGGGGGCCATGATTGGAAGTGGTAGCAGCCATTCGTGCCACCTGGTCAGCTTTGGCATTGCCCTCAGTGATAAGAGAGCCGTCCTTCTGATGGGACCTACAATGGACATCTCCCAACTGGGTGGGTAAGTGGGAGGCCTCTATCAGATTGGTTATAAGAGCTGAATTAGTGATCGCATTACCTTTGGTGGTAAGTAGGCCTCGCTTCTTTCAAATTGCAGCATGGGATAATAAGATATGGAAGACATATTTTGAATCAGTTTAGAGGGTGAGGGATTTGCCTTGTGCTAGAAGGCAGGCACGAGTGGATGCTATAAAATCAGCCTGCTGGTCTGTAGTTCCTGAAGGCAAAACTTTGGCCTCTATAATCTCAGTGGCTGAAAATACAGCGTATCCAGAGTAATGAGTTCCATTCTGCCTAAAGGAACTGCTGTCAGTAAACCAGATAAGGTCAGGCTTGGTGAGTGGTCTCTCAAAAATGGAAGAATGACAGGGGAGGAAATCATCTAAGTTTTCCAAGCAATTATGAGTTGGTGTGTGAGACATGGGAGTTATTGGGAGCAGTGAGGCAGGGTTCAGTGCAGAGCAGGGGAGGAAAATAATATTAGGGTTTTCCAGAAAGGAAGTGAGGAGCGACAGAACTCTGGATGTAGGGAGGGTTTGAAGGCCCTTTTTAGGTAAAAGATCTTTCAAGTGATGTGGGGAGTAGATAGTTCAAGGGGCCCCAAAAGTCAGATTAGAGGCTTCTTTGTGTAAAATTTGTCCAGTAGCCAGAGCTCTTAAGCAAGGGGCCCACCCACGGATGGAAAATAAGAAACCATGTCCTCCAGGTCACATAGATGCAGACACAGGTTGATGGTTTCACTAGAAAGGAAGCTAAAGCACGTGACAACAACATATATTTCAAGTGCCCAACCTCACAGGCAGTATCTCAAGAAGTCTCTAGGACAACAGACCTCCATGTTTTTGAAGTGTTTACCCTGTCACTTACTTTTGGAAACTCCTCTAACACTTCCAAGGTTGTGAACTCCTGATCGCATTCCATTCCAGATATGTATTCATGGATTTTCTAACTCTTCTCCTCTAATTGTGTCTTACATGGGGTGAAGGTGTTGTCAAGGTATTGTTCTGGATGAGAGTGGGAAGATTTTTGTGTAGCACATATTTACATACACATTGGATTCATTTTCCAATTTTCCATTCGAAATACTGAATCCCTGTCAGTAACCCATACCCTAATAGACTCTGACTACTAATCCTAATATGATGGAGACAAATAACCCAAACATAATATTAATACAAGCAGTTCAGAGGAGGCATGGTGTATAGTTGGTCTTGCCTTTTGCATGATATAGTGTAGGAGTTATAAATCTTGTCAATTGTTTGTTGAAATAGTACTTCATGTGTTTTTAAAGTTAACACATATGTGAATTTCTGTCTCCTTTTTTCTGTAGCCAATTCAGCACATGTATTTTTATATGCACATATAAAATCATACCTGGTATCACACGTACATTTTTGTGAGGTGGCTAACTTGGCAGAAACAAAGTATGAGAAGAGATCACCCCTCCTAAACGCTTTTGGAACTGAAAATTCAAACTATGAGTGAGATTTTTAGTTGAACAACATTATACATAAATCCATGTTCAGTAAAATTAATATTTTTGGATCGGTGGATGATATATATTTCACAATGAATTTTGATTGGCATATATATTGCTACTTCCTAATGTTTCTCTGTGTGATATATATATATATATATATATATATATATATATATATATATATATATATATATATATATTTTTTTTTTTTTCAAAATATAAAATATATGTGTCTTATTATACACTCCCTTAATAATTCACTCATGCTCATGTATGTGGTTTTATAATCAAATTTTCATACGATTATTTTCAGAAATATTCATCCACCTGAAATACATATTTGTTTTCTAGTACTGAAAACTCACTTCACTTAATGGTGCAAACAAATCCTTATATTTCTACAGTAACTGACCCAATTTAACATCAATGCATGTAGATTCCAATGGGGCATGATGTGTATTTTGACGTTCATTTTATTTAACACTGGTACATTACTATTTCTTCAGTTTTTGTACATCATAGTATAAACATTTCATCCATAAGTTCACAAATTTAAAGACATTTGAAACACATTCAATCACTTCCTGCTTCAGTACACATGTATTCCTCCTTGTTTTTGACTGGTCATTTCATGAGACTTCTTTCCAAACACATTATTTTCGATTTCCATAATCAATTTTGAAGCAAAACTCACACACTTTATGATAAACCACAACCCTAATATTACCATTAGATGTATAACTTGTTGGAATGAATGTATGTATATCAATATAACATTTACTGTGTATTTGCAGATATCAATTTATTCCAATTTCTAAAGTTGGAATCAGTTATATTATATATTCACTCATGGTACACCTATTTGTGCCCCCAATACTAATTTATATCTCTTCTAAATATTGCTCCCAGAAATGGTGCAAGAAATACTCATGTCACCTGATCTACATATACATTTTATCACAGTAATATTCTGGCCACAAAATGCAAAGTCACACTTACAATTGTACCAAAGCCTAAATGGAATGTGAGTATGGATTATGAAAATCACCCATGTCCATGTTGCCTAATGCTCTCAAATGTCAATCCTATTGGTGACTACATATTTGTTTCTTCCTAAGATTATGTATTCAACCTCAAGACTGTTGAAAATGTCTAATCCTATCAATCACTTCATCATTTGCCTGATTTCCTAATGTCTCTAATGATATCTGCTTTCCTACATATTTTCCCCAGTTCATCATTGTGACTGACTCTTCAAATGTGCTGACATTTACATTTTCTGTCTACCTGAAACCCTATTGCTAAGGAAGTTTTTTTCCAAATCCTATACTGACTCTTTTTTCTAATCCTATCAAGTATCTTCCTAATCCTACCAACTATCCTTTTTTGACTGGATGTTCTCTTCAACATTCAATTATCCAAGGTACAAGGTCCTATGTCATTATGTATAGATTTATCTGAGACACATGTGCACAACATAATTCAGAGTAAAGTATCCCAATCAAGGATCCAATGCCCTTTTGGGCTTCAAATCTTACCTAGATTTGTGTTTTCATACATATATTTCACCTCTATATATCCTTATAAATATTGCAGGTTCCCAATACCATTATTCATGCAGCAGAATGATTCCTAACCCAAATCAATCATGTTATTAATCCTAACCATACTTTGTTTCCTCAATCTAACTTTACAGAAAAGCAAGGACAAAGTTGTTCTTATATAGAAATGTAAGAGATCTTCCACCTGCTGAGAACCTCAAAGGTCCATGCAGAAGTGAACCCTGGGGAAGATATAGAAAGCTATGAAGGACCTGAGAGAGTGAAAGTCATCTTTCATGACAAAAAAAAAAAAAAAAAAAAAAAAAACAGGTCAGGATGAAGGGGTGTGTCTGAAGCAGTCTCTCTCTTCTTAATGTAGAGAAGATGGACCAAACCAGGCTTGTGTGGAGAGCTGTTTACGGGTGCCTATGTTTGATATACCATTCTTACTTGTGAAAGTGTCACAGGAAGTAGGGGCAGCCTCCATCTATTGGGACACTTGGAAACAACTGTTAGGACAAAGATGTTGCCAAGGCAGTGACCTCATTCAGTTCCTGAAGGAAGTGACCTATATAACTTTCTTGGTGATGGAACTCTCTGAACTTGGGATCCAGGAAGCCAGGCACTCAGAGTCATTCCCAGTCCCAGTCCCAGTGGCCACACATGTTTGGATTTACCAAGGACAGAATCGGTCTTTCTGTGTAACTACTGATGTGAGGATAGCCAAATTCCAGGAGAGCTCTGAAGAGGGGCCTTTCCTGAGAAAGCAGGTAGTGTCTCACTACTGGCACCTGACAACTTCACAGTGTTGGCCAAGGAGACCAGATGTGACATAGGACAGCCCATTTCGGGGAAACGTAGTATGTCCCATCAGTCAGAGGACACTCCGAATAGTCACAGACCTACTTGGGGGAAGGAGTTGACTTTGTGGGTGTGCGTGTGAGTTTGTGGTTTTGTCTCATGATCTTAGAATATATAGGAAAGTCGGTTTGTTTGATTTGGAGTGGACTGTTTCTAGTAAGTCTTTTGACAATGCGAGTGTTTCTATGTCTGTTTATCCCACTGTGTCCGTGGTTGTAGACATTAGAAAAGAGAATGCATCAATGGATGTGTCATGTCTAGTAGAAAACTTCACAGCATTCATCCTGCCCAATTTATGAATGGACTGTGGCTTTCCTAATGGATGGGCAACAACTACTATCTTCCTAAGTTCCTGTATGTCTTCTTGAATTCTGGCCACTCTCCAGAATAGTTTCAGGGTTTTGTGTCCACCATATGTACCACCTCCAAGCTCTGTGACATGGCCATGTACTGGATAGCTGAAGGGAATGTGATCATCTCAGAAAACTCAGATATCATTCCAGAAACCCTGCAATGGGCCATTTGCTTATCTATTGTTTTGTTGCCCTGAATGTCAGAAAGGTCTTTGCCTCAGGCCACTCCTTTGTGAAGCCTGAAGGAAACGGTTTTCAAGGGGAATTAATGGGCATCATCTGTTGCTCTTTGCTTAATTGCTTTGGAAAGAATGTGTCTGCATCAGACTCTTGGCCATGTGTGAGGCTGTTGCATAGATTCTCAGCACCTGATGGATCTAAAGAAAGTTCCCACGTGTGCTTCCAAAACCAAAATGGCCAAAAAAGCAGTCATTGTGGACGAAGTCTCTCGCCTTCCTCTGTAACGTTCCTAACCTCCATCAAGTGAAAATAGGGATCCTTTGTGTCAAATGAGTTCTCAAAACCCTGCAGATGATAGCCCATATGCGCTTGGGTTTTCTCATGATTCCAATTCACATAAAGAGTCTATACCCAAGAGTCAGTAGGCCTCAAATTGGAGAAGCAGAGCAGTATTTATGGCAGGCTTATTTGATCACTCCTGGTTCTCAGGAAGGGTGTCCAGGCAACCCTGACTTTAGGCAAATTATGGGCAAGGGAGTTTATTTTGTACACTGTCTTGGGCTGAGCCCCTCATGGAAACCTCCAGCCACAGGTTATGATGAGTGTCTATATGGAAGAAGATGAGGGCCTTGTGGGAGTGTTTTGGTTTTAATTGTGGTCATTTGTGTAGTGCTTGGAAGTGATGACAGGGTCTACCTGGGCTTGAACTCTGGTGTGATTCCCCTTAGAGTCTGAGTTCTGGAACTGATCTCAGAGAAATATTGCCATGAACTGTGTTCAGATTTTAGGAGGCCACGCATTGGATTTCCCCTTGGAAACTGAGATCAAAAAAGAAGGGTGACTTTCCACAGAGCCTTGGAATCTCAGCTAAGATATCACATGATTTTATTCTGAAAGATGTGGCAGCCATAGTTGACAGTCAGAACACCCATGGACGTCACATTGAAGACCTCAATGGGCCTGGCTTCATGTGACCTTTTGACCACTCTATGGGATGACTTGCCTGTGAGATTTCTCCAGAGATTTCATTGAAATGAGTTTCCTCACCATTTAATGGTTCCTGAATGAACTGAAACCCACAATGCCTCCAACTTCATCCATGAAAAATGGCTAAATAAATACAATAAAATTTTTGAAATTCCCTTAACCAGGTGGCACTGGAGAACCTTTGGATGTCTTTTTCCTGATCATGAGTGTACAAGAGAATGCCATGATTGACGGGGTTTCATGAAAATGGTGTAGAACAAAGATGCCAGTAAGTTGGACCCTGCTGAGTAGTGGGCCTATTGCAGTGGTGGGCAGGTGTGTGATAATACATCTGTGGTGTGGCCAGGAGGATTTTCCATTGCCTTCAAAATGGCTTGTGACTGATATGGTGCAGCCAGCAGACCCTTCTTGTTACATGGAGAGGTTTCTGGGCAAAGTTCAGAGTCAGATTTCTATGGACAAATGGGCAAGCTTTGTGAGATAGAAGCCTGGTTGGTGCATTCTCTGTCACCACAAGTGACAGAACTCCCTCCAATACTGGGTCCCAGTTGAACTCGTTGTATTTCATGAAGCAAATACCAAACTCCCAGTGCAGCAGCAAGAAACACCACGAAAAGTGGAGGATGACCAAATGGCTTCACAGTTCACACGGGGAGACACTGAGCACCAAGTGGCCACAGTTTACCTACAAATACAAAATTCAGCACTGCTGCCTCATGTTCATTAGAATACAAAAAACCATGTCCTCCAGGTCACGTAGATGCAGACCCAGCTTTTATGGTGTCACTAGAAAGGAAGCTAAATCTCCTTACAACAACATATATTTCAAGTGCCCAACCTCAGAGGAAGTTTCTTAAGAAGTCTTTAGGCCGGCAGAGCTCCACGTCTTTGGAGTGTTTACCTGTTAGACCAGGACGCTAGAAAAGACCACTGACTCAAATTAAAATCAAATAAAATTAAGCTTATTATTTCCACCGGCCGTGCTGCCTCTCCCTCCCAAAATGGTGGGAACAAGACAGCATCCCCAGCTTTCCTACAGCCCAGTTTTATAGCCCAGAAAGTTACACAAAAGGGGGGTTACAGATAACAGAACTCTGATAAACATCACATTAAAGGTAGTTTACTATTTTTTTGCTGTCCCTACATCAGAATTCATGAGGACCATTAGAGCCTCAGAGAGGGTTGTTGTCTGGCCAGAGAAGGCAAATATTTATGATGTGTCACTAAAGTTTCAGAGAGGGCTGCTATCTGGTCAGAGAGCTGGGCATGCGTGAGTTCAAGACGTGGGCAGGCATTCCACGCAGGTTCAGAATTTGAAGTAATTTATGGTAAAGCCAAAATTATCTTTTCATGGCTTTGTGGCATGATGGCTCCCAATTTTAATAAAAGATCAGGTTGGGTCTACAATTTCCCCCTTTTCTCTGTGTCCCTTTCAAATCTTTGATAGATTATGGGAAGAACACTGAGGAAATTTTAATCCCTCAGATAAGAGTCTCCAAAATTTTACAACTCACCCAAAACCGATCTCCCTGATTTTACCTGACTTAATTAATTATTTATATTGATAGTCTATTTATCTTTCTCTCCATTGTTGTAAAAAGAGTGGCATCACTAATTTTTTCTTCTTCTGTCCTGAGACAGGGTGACGTGAGTGGGCTCGTCGTGAGGGACATGAGTTGACTATTAGAAGTCAGTTGAGAGACATGAGTTGCCCTTTAGAAGTCAGTTCGGTTTGAAGTCAGGTTGGGGAAGAACAGATTGTAAAGTCATCTGTGAATGGATTCTTCTATGAGTGAAACAAATACCATGAGTACTGAATAAATGTTGCAGCAGCTGGAACATGTCACTGTATAGAAATTCCCTCACCAGTCTTTAATATCCCCAATTATCAGGACTGTCAACTTAATATTTAACTTTAAGTGTTACAGTTGGCCCTCCCAATAAGACACAGTTTAATAATTTAATGTCATCTGATCTTGTAAAAATCCTTTTACTAGTATGACCTCTGCGTCTAATAGAGAAACCTTTAATTCTGTTACTCAGGGCTGGATAATCGTACTAGCAAACACCAAGCCTACCTGTGTAGGTTAGGAATATCTGTAGGTCTTAAACTGAAAACTTCTGCCTGTGGCAGCTCTTCTTGATAGTCTCTTTTTATAAGTATTAGGCATTCCTGTGTGAGAATCCTTCTTTGTAGCCTCCAGTCTTACTTATTTTGGGAGGATAAGATAAAGTGCATACCTTAAAATTTTATTATTATTATTATTATTATTATTATTATTATTATTATTATTATTATTTAAAATGCCCAGGAGTGGCTGTATTTTGGTCTTAACTGTCTTTGCTAAGTGTTTAAGATGAAGCAGTCAAACGGACTTTTGTTTCTATCTATTGTTAACAGTCAGCTGAGCTTTTGTGGGAATCAATTCTGGGGAAACTTGAGAGGAGATTCTCAGTTCTGCTAGTGCCATTTGCGCTAGGTGGGTCCAGGTCTTGCTTGACCATTTGGCTTCCCTCAGAAGCATCAGGGATGTCTCCTTTCTCTGATGACTCTCCTCTTTGTAACAAATGCACTGATTGGCTTTCTGTTCTCCAGTGGTCTCATTAATCTCCCTGATCAGGAGGTTATGTGGCCCAGAGTTGCAAAGCTCTTTAGAGAAGTCCCCTGGTCCCTGGATTCAGACTGACTCAGAGGGCAAGAGCCACATATTGGTTTTCTTGGCCCTTTTCATTTAACATTCATTTTAAATCCTAATCTTAAAAATCCAGCAAATAAATTTTAACAGCCTTACATTAAGAGTACTGGGCTTTAATGTCTATAACTTTATAATTACCTTTTTATTAATTGGGATCTGTATTATTCTGTCTGTATTGTAGTTGATGACTTATTATCTTGAATAAACCCATGTTGTGTTCTTAAAGCAACACATTTGTAAAACACTAACAGGGAATCTTTAGATCACTTATAAGAAAATTTCAAACTAAAATTAACAAAAGTAAAAATACTTAGTTCGTGTAATATCTTCCCTGAATTTTTTGGCTGAATTATACATTATATCCCCTGTTTGAGATCCTAGGAATATTGACAATAAAAAAAAACTTTTTAACATAACTTTAAAGAAATATTATCTGACCTAATGGTTTCATAGTCATTCTCACATGTAGTAAGATAAGACACACAGCCTTATCTCAGGAAAGGCAGGGCTCTTTATAAATCTTAACTATTTTAGTTCTAAAGCTAATCTTTATTTTTAAATATCATTTGACAATGTTTAAATAAATTGTTTGAGGTCACATGAACATTAGCTAACACCATATGATATCACATTTAAAACATGAATTAAAGAAAGGCTGAAAGTTTTTAACCTTTACAAAGATTAGGCTCTAATTAACTTAAAAATACATTTAAATTGTTCCCCAATGTAAAAAGTAACATAAAAATTTACATATCTTATTGATAACAGGTAAATAAATCCACAATATATTTTTTACCACACAACTTCAGAGCACCAGCTTGATATAATACTCTTTAAACGTTTCTACCTTACAGACTTCCATACCTGTAAGATATGAAAACATTAATAGCATAACAATTACATTTATGTTTCTACATTAATCAAGTTTGGCTTTTAAAGAAATGGCAGTACAGTGCTCTAAAATAACAGTTTTTATTTAATCAGTTGTTTAATTTTTATGGTTGCTTGCTCTAGAAAACATAAATCTTAATAAACTCAATGTTATGGGTAAACTTATGTTTTAAGAAATTTTTGTCTCATTAACACATGACTGATTTTTACAATCTTATACAGAGTTTACTAAAAAAAATACAGATCTTAGTAAATCAATCAGATATCTAACAAAAGTACTCATGAATGAGTAATCCCATATCAAATTTATTTACTTATTTATCAAAAAGTTAGAGAAATGTATTGAACAGTGTAAACCATTTTTATGTTGAAGGAAAGGTACTAGAGCCAAGGCATATTAGACATTTTGTAGATGTTAATATTTTGTTAGATGTTTGAACACCTAGAAAACTTTGTAAGCTTAAATTTAAAGACATTTGTTTTTATCTCTTTATCCAATTTAAATTGAAACATTTAAATCACGTGAATTAAAGATCTTTGGATCCACTTTTTTAAAATTTGTTTTTACGAGCGCTATTTTTTTATGAGCGCTCCTTATATATGTTAATTTGTGTATCATATATATGATATACGGATATATGTATATATAGACTTACAACACATAACAATTTGTGCACACATAATAATAGTAAAGGCCTTGTAGCTTTTCGTAGTTGAAATCTTTATTGCAATGTTTCAAAAAGTCCACAGTTGGTCAAAGATAGAACTGATCAGAAAAACATTAAACTAGGTCTGTATGCTCAAAATCATGAGGTCAAAAAACATAAAGTATCTAAGAAAAAAAATAAGAGTCCTAGAAAAAATGACTTGCCAGTAATTAGTAAATAACATACAATTTACCTTTTTTTCCCTTAGACCTCAAATCACTCTCCTACAAAGCTTGCAGGCTTCTTTCATTTGCATTTCAACATAAGTCATGGCTGAGGTCTGCAAGGAGCAGCAAAAAAACTGCTATTCTGAACAGACATCTCAGGACTAAGGCATTTTAACCATAATTTTCAGGTTCAGATGTTGAAAATTATGATACAAGTTTAAGATACAATTCACAAAATTTTATATCTTTACATCTTGTTTTGTCAACAGACACCATACTATGATTTACTATTTATGTCCAAATTAATGCACTGGTACACACAGTGATATTTACTAGGCTACCCAATTCAAAATTGGTGAAAAAAAAAAAAAAGACCGTATGATTGGGAAGTTTCTTGCCAACTTGGAAGTAGAGTTCTTCAGTTATCCATCCTAAGTATTTAAGTTCTCTGGCATGAATTATCTGAAATCATAAACTAAACAATTACCTAAACCCGACTTTTTACTCCAAGATTGTGCAATGCTTCAAAAACCCATTCAGTTACCAGATTGTTAAAATAAAACATCATCATTTAGACACACATTCAGCTAAGATCATTCCCCAAAAACAATTTATAATATCAACACATTATTGCAGATGCCTTAAAGGGCCAGAAACTAAGACACAATACAGACAGAAAGGAGGTCCAGACTATGGCTGTCAGACAGAACCCTTTAAACCAGAGCAGATAAGAGAAAAATCTCCTACAGCAGTGGCACCATAGATGTCCCCACAAGGAGACCAGATGTTTTCACAGAAGGGCAACCTGAAATGTAAAATAAAGTGTCTCCATGGTGACTTTACTGCATTTAGTGTCACCTTTTTCTTTTTTCTCTTTTTTTAACAAGACAGAGGTGGCATAATCCTTACAGTGCAGGGAAGGAAGGAGGTAATTCCCTGAATCAACAGGGCTTTGGCAGCTGCTGGGAGTCCCTCAGTTTCCCCTTTTACATACAGGATTAGCTCCTCTAATTCAGTTCCACATCAAGCATGCTCTATCTCCTAACATTTCAGTAGATAGCTCTCACAAAGTTCCGGGGCGGAGGGGGGGTACAAGATTTGTAACTTAAAGTTTGGTTCCTGACCTTGAAGCCAATTAATACAAATTTAATAATGAGGACTGGGTTTTGAGAAAAAGAAAAAAGGAGTTTTATTGCTTGGCTAACAAAGGAGAAACACAGGGGACTCTGCCAAAGTTGTGACTCTCTTTATCTGGAGGGACAAGGGGTTTTAAAGGAGTTTCACTTGTTAACCTGGGAGATACTCAGTTCTTAGGTCCCCAGCAGGCATAGCCCTCTGCAATGGGTGTGCTCCAGGCAGCCAGCTAGGGGCTTCTATCATCCTGCTTTACAATGGGGGATAAAGTTCATTGCATTTCCTTAAAACACAGTCCAAAGGGGTGTCAGGCTTAATCTCTTTATTTCTGATTTTCATGTCCAATATACTTAAGTTTTTACCACCAATATCACACAACAAAACGAACAAAAACAAACAAACAATAAACCCAAAAATAGAACACAGAACACAAAAAAACAGAAACCCAGCGCCTAAACACAGAAACAGGGCAAGAGTGCAACATCTTGCTAAAGCTCCAGGGTAGGAGCGCATGCGTGCCCGTCGGCACCTCTCTACAGTTCCAGAGGAATTCCCTACAGAACAGAACAGAGGACAGAATGATTCTCGTTACTGTCCTGGACAGAAGTATATGTGAGCCTCCCCGTGCCACATCTCTGTCATCAGAAGAGATCTCCCTTAACCAGATATCAGATGTTATAAAGGAGCCACTTACCTATGGAGGCGTCCTGCATCAGGTGCTTGCTAATAGTTTTAGTGCAGAGGTTCACTGCAGTGCTCCCTGGACTAAAGGCTCTCTACCAAATATAAAGAAGATGGACCAAATCAGGCCTGTGTGGAGAGCGGTTCCTTGGTGCCTATGGTTGATATACCATTCTAATTTGTGAAAGTGCTACAGAAAATAGGGTAAGCCTCCTTCTCATGGTAGGCTTGAAAGCAACTGTTTGGACAAAGTGGTTGCCAAGGCAGTGACCTTCAATCCCTTGGTAATGGAACTCTCTGAACTTGGGATCCAGGAAGCCAGGCACACAGAGTCAGTCTCAGTCCCAGTCCCAGTGTCTCACTTGCTTCGATTTAGCAAGGACAGAGTCAGTCTTTCTTGGTACCTACTGATGTGAGGATGGCCAATGCCAGGAGTTCTCTGAAGAGGGGCCTTTCCTGAAAAAGTAGGTAGTGGCTCACAGCTGGCTCCTGACCACTTCACAGAGTTGGACAAGGAGACCAGATCTGAGACAGGAAACGCCATATCGGGGGAACATAGTATGGCCCAGCAGTAAGAGGATACTCTGGAGAGTGAGAGACCTACTTGGGGAAGGAGGTGCCTTTGTGGGTGTGGATGTGTGTTTGTGGTTTTGTCTCATGTTCTGAGAATAGGCAGGAAAGTCGGTTTGTTTGGTTTGGAGTGAACTGTTTCTAGTAAGTTGTTTCACAAGGCGAGTGTTTCTATGTCTGTGTATCCCACTGTGTCCGTGCTTGTAGACATTAGAAAAGAGAATGCATCAATGGATGTTTCCTGTCAAGTAGAAAGCTTCCCAGCATTCATCCTGCCCAATTTATGAATGCACTAGGGCTTGCCTTATCGATGGGCAACACCTGCTATTTTCCTAAGTTCCTGTTTTCTTCCTGAAATCTAGCCACTCTCCAGAATAGGTTCATGCATTTGCATCCACGATATGTACCACCTCCAAGCACTGTGACATGGACATGTACTGGATAGCTGAAGAGAATGGCAAGCATCTCAGAAAAGTAAGATATCACTGTGACCCAGAAAGTCTCAGTAGAGAAACCCTGCGAAGGGCCTTTTGATTACCTATTGTTGCCCTGAATGTCAGGAAGGTCTTTGCCTCAGGCCACGCTTTTGTGAAGCCTGAAGAAAACAGTTTTCAAACGGAAATGAATGGGCATCACCTGTGGTTCTTTGCTTAAATGCATT
The DNA here is from genome assembly GCF_048772815.1 of Callospermophilus lateralis. Classification (NCBI taxonomy): domain Eukaryota; kingdom Metazoa; phylum Chordata; class Mammalia; order Rodentia; family Sciuridae; genus Callospermophilus; species Callospermophilus lateralis. Next base: position 170,850 of record NW_027510325.1, read on the forward strand.
GTAAAGGAATGTGTCTGAATCAGCCTCTTGGCTCTGTGTGAGCCTGTGGCTTAGATTATCAGCACCTGATGGATCTAAAGAAAGATACCATGTGTGGATCCAAAATCAAAATGGCCAAAAAATCAGTCATTGTTGATGAAGTCTCTCGCATTCCTCTGTAAGGTTCCTGACCTCCATCAAGTGAGAAAAGGGATCCATTGGGTCAATTGAGTTCTTCAAAGCCTTGCAGATGCTAGCCCATAGGTTCTTGGGTTTTCTTATGAATCCAATTCAAATAAAGAATCTAAACCCCACCGTCAGTAGGCCTCAAATTGAAGAACAGAGCTGTATTAATGGCAGGCATATTTGATCACTCCTGGTTCACAGGAAGGGTGTCCAGGCCACTCTGACTTTTGGCAAATGAGGGGAAAGGGAGATTATTTGGGACACTGTCTTGTGCTGCGCCTCTCATGGAATCCTCTTGCCAGAAGTTATGATGAGTGTCTATTTGGAAGAAGATGAGTGCCATTTGGGAGTGTTTTGGTTTTAATTGTGGTCATTTGTGTGGTGGTTGGTAGAGATAATTGAGTCCATCTTGTCTTGAACTTTGGTGTGATTCCCCTTAGAGACTGTGTTTTGGAACTGACCTCTAAGAAGGTACAAGGTCCTGTGTCATTGTATATCCATATTTCTGGGACATCTCTACGGAACGTGATTCAAAGCTAAGTATACCAATCAAGGGCCAAATGAACTTCTGGGCTTCAAATCTAACCTAGATTTCTGTTTTCATACTTATATTGAAAGGTTAATAAAATAGGTACTTGTCACTTCCTGTTTTCCTGTATGCTTAATAAAACACTGTTGAAATCTTGAGAACTGTTTGCTCTTCTTGTTCCCAGAATGTGCTGCCCCCAACTGCCAAACTGCAGAATGTACTCCATCAACCATTTGCACGCAAACCGCCCACTCGCCCTTACCCATCAATAAACTTCCCTCCCTGCCCTCTCCAAGGAAAATATATAAGCACTTCTTAAGCTGTTCTCAGGGCTCTCTGCTCTATTCAAGCGAGCTCTGAGCCCTTGCATGCCGGACTCCCAATAAACCCTTTGCTGTTGCATTAGACAGTCTCTTGGTGGTCTCTTTCATCGATGCTCACCCGACCTTTACTTCTGGTGGCCCCAGCGAGATCCGGCAGCTGCAGATGAAAGACCCCCAACGGGATGCTCTGGGGGTGAATAAGGCCCCTCTTTCTGGTTTCAGGATTCAGGTTAGGGTTTGACAAAATGGCTATTGGTAAAGAGCGTGAGCTCTCTCCCACGGTGGCTGACACACATGTCACAGAGCCACAGGCCATGTCCCTGGGGGATGGACTCGGGAAATCAAGGAACCATAGTCTCCTCGACTCAGTGATATTTTCTTTCAGATTTGGAATTGCCAGCCCATCAGGTTTTGCCGGCTACTCAGTCCTGGTCTCAGTATTGGACGTCCATTGCCTGTCTTTATTGTCTTGTCTTGTCTGTGTCATGTGTTGTTGCTTTCACTGTCTGTGTATATTTCATTATGGGACAGAGCACTTCAATGCCTCTGTCCCTGACCCTTAATCACTGGACCAAAGTCTGCTTAAGGGCTCACAATCTTTCTTTTTCATTAAAACACCAGACCTGGCAGATTCTGTGTCTCAGAAAAACCCACCTTTGTAGTCGGATGGCCTCTAGAAGGATGTTTCTACTTCGCACTAATTTGAAAAGTCTGAGATATTGTCTTTCAGCCGGGGCCACATAGACATCCAGATCAATAGCCATATATCTTAACTTGTCAGGACCTCTGCAAATCTCCTCCTCCATGGGTGAAGCCTTTCCTTGTCCCTGCACCCACTCCTACTCCTTCCCCTATGATTCTATCTCTCAAACTCTCTGTTCCTCAACCTCCACCCTCTGTTCTCCCTGAGTCTCAAGACTCTACTCGTCCTTATCCTCTACCCTTGTCCCCCAACCCCCAAAACCCTGTAAGTAATTCCCCTGCTGCTGACTCAGCCTCTCCACCATTCGAGGAAGCCAGAATGGCCCAGCGCCCTCCAGATGACTGTCCCATGACACACACAGCGCCTCCTTCCCTGGAGGAAGCTGGCCCGGCTAAAAAAACTCAGAGAACTCGCCAACGTTTTCACAACTGCCTACTTGGAATGACTGCCAACAACTCCTAGGGACTCTCTTCATGACAGAGGAATGAGAGAAAAACCTCCTGGAAGCTAGAAAAAAATATCCTCGGACCTGATGGGCGACCAACACAACTTCCCAACATAATAAAAGCTGCCTTCCCCTTTAACCAACCCAACTGGGACCCCAACACCTTTGAAGATAGGGAGCATCTGTCCAATTATTGCCAGGCTCTAATTGCGGGTATCCAAGGGGCCGCTAGGTGACCAACTAATTTGGCCATGGTAAGAGAAATTATTTAAAGGCCTGATGAATCTTCCTCTATGTTTCTAGAGAGAATTATGGAGGCATATAAGAGATATACTCCTTTCGATCCTCAGGCAGCAGATCAAAAGGCATCTGTCACGATGGCCTTAATTGTTGAAGCTGCCATGGATATTAAAAAAAAAAAAAAGTTAAAAGAGAGATTTAGTCAGAGAAGCCGAAAAAGTATACTATAAGAGAGAAACAGGGAAAAAGAAAGGGAGCAGAGGGAGGATGAGAGAAGCAAAAGAAAGACTAAGGCATTGACTAAGATCCTGGTCACAACAAGAAAGAGGCCAGAAATTAAGACATAAGGTGACAGGAAGCGATACCTGGGCCCGTGCCACAGGCCACCCCTGGCCTCAGATCAATGTGCCTACTGTAAAAAAAAAGGACACTGGGCCAAAGTGTGCCCTATAAAGAGACAGACATGCCAGCCAGCCATTCTGACTCTGGGGGATGACTAAGAAAGTTGGGGCTCAGATACTTTCCCCTAGCTCAGGGTAAGATTTGAAGTGTAGGGGACCCCAGTAAACTTTGAAGTGAATACAGGAGCAGTATACTAAGCCCTTAAGGCCCCATTGGGCCGTCTATCAAATAAAAGGTCTGTAGTTCAAAGGGCTAATGGCAGTAAATATCGGGCTTAGATTTCTAAGAGGACCATGGACCTGGGGAAAGGAAAAATCCATCACTCCTTCCTAGTAATCCCAGAATGCCCGCACCCATTGATGGGCAGAGATCTGCTCACCAAGCTCTGGGCCAAAATAACTTTTAACCCTGAAGGCCCCCAAATGAAATTTCTAAATCCTTCAGTAAAAACTCCTATAGTCACGGCTTTAACTATATTAGTAGAAGATGAACGTCCACTCTTCACACCCCCCAAGACTGATCAAACAGGCAAGCTACCCCAGAAATGGATAACAGATTACCAAGATGCCTGGGCAAAAACTGCTGTGTTAGGCCTGGCCGTGAAACAACCTCCAATAACAGTGGATTTAAAAACCTCAGCCTCCCCAATCAATGTCAAATAATATCTTCTAAGCATAAAAAGCTAAAGATGGGATAAGGCCCTATATTCAGAAATATCTGGCCTTAGGGGTCCTAAGGCCCTGTCAATTGGCCTGGAACACTCCCCTGCTATTAGAAGAAAAAGCCAGGAACCAGGGACTATCACCCTGTTAAAGACCTAAGAGAGATCAACAACAGAGTGCAGGACATTTACCCCACGGTACCTAATCTGTTCAATCTGCTTTGCACTCTGAACCCTGAGCAGAAATGGTATACTGTTCTGGACTTAAAACAAGCTTTCTTTTGCTTGCCTCTGCATAAAGATAGTCAGTTGCTGTTTGCTTTTGGGTGGGTAGACCCAGAAACCGGAAAGTCTAGTCAACTAACTTGGACTAGACTCGCAGAGGGGTTCAAAAACTCCCCCACTCTCTTTGATGAAGCCCTTCACAGAGATCTCAACAATTTCAGAACTACACTCCCCGAATTCACCCAGCTTCAATATGTGGATCACCTGCTACTGGCATCCAACACCAAGGAAAACTGAACTGGGACCCAAGCACTATTATCCGAGCTTGCTCAACTCGGGTATAGAGCTTCGGCCAAAATTGCCCAATTTGCCAGCAAGAAGTAATCTTCCTCGACTATTTCCTTAGGGGCGGTAAACGATGGCTCACTGAGCCCAGAAAACAAATCATTGAGCAGATACCAACCACATCTTACAGCAGACAACTAAGAGTTTCTTGGGATTGCTGGGTTTTGTAGGTTATGGATAAATGGGTTTGAGTCCTTAGCTGCTCCTTTATACCCGCTGTTAAAGGGAGATGCCCAATTCCAATGGACCCCTAAGTACCAGGAAGTTTTAGATAACATCTAAGGAGACTGACATTGAACGCCTCAACTTTACTGAGCTCAGCCTGCAATTACAGAAAGCCCTACACTACGTTAAAAATGTACATCAACTCACTCACCTTGGTTCAAAGAAACTGCAGGCATTCCTGTAGGATTAAGAACAGAGTTTTCCACTAACTGACGCACAGCGAAAGGAAATAATTGAACTGGTAACAAAAGCCTGTCGGGTCAGTCAATTGTTTAATGCTTACTCTTCCAAGTTTCTTAGACGAAAGCAACTACGAGGAACCAGACCAGGACAATTCTGGGAAGTGGACATTACTGAAATTAAGCCAGCAAGGTATGGACTTAAATATCTCCTAGTCTTTGTGGATACATTCTCAGGATGGATTGAAGCCTTACACACACACACACACACACACACACACACACACACACACACAGAAAAAAAAAAAAAAAAAAAACGGCGCAAATGGTTCTCAAGAAGATCCTGGAAGATATTTTTCCAAGATACGGTCTGTCTAAGATAATAGGGTCTAATAATGGACTTGTGTTCATGGCCCAGGTAAGTCAGGTGTGGATTAATTGTAAGTTACATTATGCTTATATACCGCAGAGCTCAGGAGAGGTAGAAAAAATAAATAGAACCATTAAACAGACCTTAACAAAATTAAGCTTAGAGACCGGCATAAAAGATTGGACTATGCTCCTGCCTTATGCACTGTTTCATGCGAGAAATACTCCCTCAGTTTCTTTGTGTAACCTCACCCCCTATGAAATTCTCTATGATGCCCATCATCCAGTAAGGGACCTAATCCCCAACTCTAAGGCCTAACAATCCCTTCCACACCCTTGCTTGACAGACTTAAAGCCATTGAAAGAACTCAGTGATAACTGTGGAAACAGCTGGCCACTGCCTACCAACCTGGGGACGAGGGGATTCCACATCAATATCAAGTAAGAGACTTCGTCAACATAAGACAACATCAGGTGTTATCCCTAGAACCCCGCTGGAAAGGAATATACCAGGTGCTACTTATAACACCTACAGGCATAAAAGTAGACAGAATCACTTTTTGGATCCATGCCTCTCATCTCAAGCCTTCGCTGTGTCCAGACTCTGGTTGGAAACTGGAAAAAACTGGTAACCATTTCAAATTGCGTATTCGCTATGTGGACAAGACTATAGACTCTCCCCTTGGCCACCAGTACTCCTAACCCTCATCAGCCTGTTCAGCAGTGAAGGCTGATCTGAAATCCTACTAGACAAGAAGTATGGTCTATCTCTCATACAGCCCCCTTAGGGACCTGGTGGCTATCTCTCCACCCAGACATTTTTCAGCTTGGTATAGGTCTTTCCTATTGAGATAACCCCAATGAAGAGGATCCCACTAAAGTTCCATTAAATCCCTTCCATACCATAGATAATTGAAACAAACATTATGGATGCACGGAAACGCGAGCCAGATTCAGGTTGGTTAGCCTAGATTACTATATATGCCCGGCGGACTATCAAAGCCACAAACAGCCATGGCTGTGTGGGGGGAAAGCCAACTTCTTGTGTAATTCATGGGGATGTGAGCATACCGGGGCTGCCTGGTGGAACCCAAACTCCTCATCAAATTCAGTACACAGCATTGGCCATATAACCAATTAGACAACCAAAAACTATGGCCCCCAGAGGGTTCTCTAGATCCTCAAATTCTGCGTGACATTTTTAACTTCGGCAAGTGCTCAAAAGGGGAAAATTCCCCTATGTGGAATCCTTTTCCCTCCTTCACTCACATCCTGTACTATGCTTCTCCAATAGTTCCTCACCCTCAGCCTTCTGCTCTAGACTCTCTGCTGTCACTCCCACCTCAGCAACCTGATTTCTTCCCTCCAATTACTACATCAAAAACCCAAACCTCCGCCAGTTCTCAGACCATTGCCCCCTTGCTGAGGTAGCAGGTACCGAGGTACCCCTCCACTCACTCACTCCTCTCTTTTTCTGTCTGTGCCTGCACTAGGTCCCACCAAGTCCTCTAAGAAGCTAAACCAAAGCTCAAACCAGCTGAGAAGAGCCCTCAGACCCCTATCCAAGATGTAATAAAAATAGCCTTTAAAGTTGCTTTGTCATCACTGAAAACAGGTTACTAAGAATTTAAAGTCCCTCACAGGCTTTTTGGAATACTCACTCCCATCTTCACCTCTGCTCTACCTGTTCTACTGCTCAAGTTTTGTTCTAGGAAAATCCCAAACCCCTTTTCCATTATTCTTTTACATCTCATCTTCCTCATTCTCAGATCCACGGAGCTGCTCTCAGCCTCGCCTTCCCCGTCTTCCCCCTCTGTACCAGGTCCATAGATATGTCTTAAATAACCTTCTCCAGAAGTCTTCACCGAGGCTTACATTAGGTCTTTCAGCAAAAGAGTCCCTCTGAAAGAGTTCAATGTAGATAAACTTCCACTTTTCGTGTTGCCCTGTTCTACTTGGCCACTCGCTGGAAAAATCACCACCCCTAAGCTTGACACCGCCTTACTAGATTTTCACAAAATATGTGAACAAGGCCTCTGGCCTTGAGCTGGGGCTTCACAGAGATGGCTAGATTTCTAAGATAAAAAAGTTACCAATTGGGCTTCATGGTGACAGCTGGCAGGGAGAAAAAAAGAGACAAAAAAGCTCTCCCTTTCCAAGGTGTCTTTGAAAAGTTAACTTGCCCAGAACAGAGGAACAAAAACAAAAACAAAAACTGATTTCTGTGAATTTCTACAGACTGTGAACTTCTGAGCCACTTCCCTTACATGTTGGGTACAAATTCTAAAACTACCGAAACTTGGGGTTCAGGGGATTAATTGATTACAACAGAAGCAATGCCCTCTAAATCCGGATGCAACCAAATAAGACTGTTTTCCTGTGTTTGGTGCTATCTTAGGTCCCTTTCCTTGTCCGTCCCTACAACAGTATAATTCTATACACTTTAACATTATTTATGTTTTCATAAAATGGTCAATATATGTGATTAATTATGTAATGATGCAGATGTTTTCCAGAGTTCTCTATCATGACTTAGGTTCATTTAAAGATCAACTAGGGGGGCATACAACCCGGTTCCACTGGGAACCTGTATCCCTCACTTTAGCCATCCTATTAGAAATAATAGTTGTTGAAGGGGTGGGCTAGTCCATGAGACACAACAAAGACACAATTAGAAGCAGAAATATACCAAAGTTTAAAGACATTAAAAACCGACATCACAGCTTTACAGGAATTTTACCCTCTCTCTTTCTGAAGTTGTTTTACAAAGCAGGCGAGTGTTGGACCTCCTCTTTATGAGAGAAAGGTGCCTTTTTGCTTGCATTGAGGGAAGAATGTTGTTTTTATGCCGACAATACTGGAGTTGTAAAAGAATCTATGAGTAAATTAAGAAAATGACTTGAAGAGCGTCAAAGAGAGACAGAGGCCCCAAAAGGGAGGTTTGAGTCTTGGTTCACATAGTGACCTGATTAACTACGCTTTTATCTGCCATGGCCGGTCCATTAAAAATCCTCATATTATTGCTAACGTTAGGACCCTGTTTGCTCAACCTTGTAGTTTCCTTTCTAAACCAAATCGAACCTGTTATTAATCCTAACCATACACTGTTCTCTCAACCTAATTTTACAGAAGAGCAGGGACAGAATTGGTATTAAAATACAGAATTATAGAGGATCTTCCACCTGCTGAAAACCTCAAAGGTCCACGCAGAAATGATCCCTGGAGAAGATGTAGGCAAGTACGAAGGACCTGAGAGAGCAAAAGTCTTCCATGGCAAACAACCTGCTCAGGATGAAGGGATGTGTCTGAATCAGCCACTCTCTTCTTAATGTAGAGAAGGTGGACCAAAGCAGGCATGTGTTGAGAGCTGCTCCTGCATGCCTATGGTTGACATACCACTCTGACCTGTGAAAGTGTCACAGGAAGTAGGAGCAGCCTCCTTCTCATGGTAACCTTGGAAGCAACTGTTAAGACAAAGTTGTTGCCAAGGCAGTGACCTCATTCAGTTACAAAAGGAAGTGACCACACCTAACTTCCTTGGTGATGGAACTCTCTGAACTTGGAATCCAGGAAGCCAGGCACCCGGAGCCAGTCCCAGTCCCAGTCCCAGTGGTCAAACTTATTTTGATTTACCAAGGACAGACTCAGTCTTTCTTGGGACCTACTGATGTAAGGATGGCCAAATGCAAGGAAAGCTATGAAGAGGGGCCTTTCCTGAGAAAGCAGGCAGTGGCTCACCGCTGGCTCCTGACAACTTCACAGAGTTGGCCAAAAAGACCAGATTTGAGACAGAACAGGCTATTTCCAGGGAACATAGTAAGGCCCACCAGTCAGAGGACACTCCGGATAGTCACAGACCTACTTGGAGAAAGGAGCTGCCTTTGTTGTGTGGGTGTGGGTTTGTGGTTTTGTCTCATGTTCTGAGAATAGGTATGAAAGGCAGTTTGTTTTGTTTGGAGTGAACTGTTTCTTGTAAGTCGTTTGACAAGGCGAGAATTTCTATGTCTGTGTATCCCACTGTGTCCGTGGTTGTAGACATTAGAAAAGAGAATGCATCAATGAATATGTCCTGTCTAGTAGAAAGCTTCACAGCATTCATCCTGCCCTATTTATGAATGGACTGCAGCTTGCCTTATTGATGTGCAACACCTGCTATCTTCCTTAGTTCCTGTTTTATTCCTGAATTCTGGCCACTCTCCAGAATAGGTTCATGGTTTTCTGTTTAAGATATGTACAACCTCGAAGCTCTGTGACATGACCATGTACTGAAGGGAATGGTGAGCATCTCAGAAAACTCAGATATCAGTGTGACCAGGAAAGTCTCAGTGGAGAAACCCTGCTTGGGGCCTTTTGTTTACCTATTCTTCTGTTGCCCTGAATGTCAGGAAGGTCTTTTCCTCAGTCCACCACTTTTTGAAGCCTGAAGAAAACAGTTTTCAAATGGAAATGAATGGGCATTACCTGTGGCTCTTTGCTTAATTGCTTTGGAAAGGATGTGTCTGAATCAGCCTATTTACCCTGTGTGAGGCTGTGACTTAGATTCTCAGCTCCCGATGGATCTAAAGAAAGATCCCATGTTTACATCCAAAAACAAAATGGCCAAAAGAGCAGTCCTTGTGGATGAAGTCTCTCGCCTTCCTCTGTAACTTTCCTGACCTCCATCAAGTCAGATTAGGGATCCTTTGGGTCAAATGAGTTCTTCAAAGCCCTGCAGAGGCTAGCCCATATTTGCTTGGGTTTTCTCAAGACTCCAATTCACATAAAGAATCCAAACCCCACAGTCATTTGGCCTCAAATTGAAGAAGCGGAGCAGTATTAACGGGAGGCCTACTTAATCTCTCCTGGTTCACGAGAAGGGTGTCCAGGCCACCCTGAATTTAGGCAAATTAGGTGTAAGAGAGCTTATTTTGGACACGGTCTTGGGGTGTGCCCCTCATGGAAAACTCCAGCCATAGGTTATTGTGAGTGTCTATATGGAAGAAAATGAGCGCCACGTTGGAGTGTTTTGGTTTAAATTGTGGTCATTTGGGTGGCGGTTGGAAGAGATGACTTGGTCCACATGTTCTTGAACTCTGGTGTGATTCCCTTAGAGTCTGAGTTCTGGAACTGACCTCAGAGAAGTATTGCCATAAATAGTGTTGAGATTTTAGGAAGCCAGGCATGAGCGTTGCCCTTGGAAACTGAGTTCTAGGCCCAGGGTGGCTTTCCACAGAGCACTGAGCCTCTCAGCCAGGATACCACAAATTTTATTCTGAAAGACTTGGCACCCATAGTTGAGAGTCAAAACTCATATGGACCTCACATTGTAGACCTAAATGGGCATAACATCATATGATCTTTTGGCCACTCTTTGGGAAGCCTCACCTGTGAGTGTTCTCCAGAGATTTCATTGAAATGAGCTTCCTAACCATTTAATGGTTCCTGAAAGAATTGAAACTCACAGTGCCTCCAACTTCATCCTTGAAAAATGGCTAGATAAATACCATGAAACTTTTGAATTTCCCATCACCAGGTGGCACTGGAAAACCTTTTGATGTCCTGTTGCTGATCATGAATATACCAGACAGTGCCTTGATTGACTGGGTTTCATGTAAATGGTGTAGAACAGAGATGCCAGTAAGTTGGACTCTGTTGAGTAGTAGGTTAGAGCAGTGGTGGGCAGGTATGTGATAAAACATCTGTGGTGGGGCCATGTGTATCTTCCATTGGTTTCAAATGCCTTGTGACTGACATGGTGCAGCCAGCAGAACCTTCCATGTAAAGGCAAGTTGTTATTTGGACAGGTTTCAGGACATTGTTCAGAATCAGGGTGCTATGGTCAAGGGGGCAAGATATGTAGGATAGGATCCTAGTTCTTGGATCCTCCTGCAAAACCTGACCCACCATACATGACAGAACTTCCTCTTGCACTGTGACCCAGTTGAACTCTTTGTATTTCGTGAAGCAAATACCAAACACCCAGTGCAGCAGGAAGAAACACCACGAAAATGGAAGATAACCATATGGCTTCACAGTGCACACTGGCACACATTTATTCCCCAGTGGCCACAGTTTACCTAAAAAGAGAATTCAGCACTGCTGCCTCATGTACATTGGGAAATAAGAAACCATGTCCTCCAGGTCTCATAGATCCAGACCAAGCTTTTATGGTCTCCCTAGAAAGGAAGCTAAAGCTCCTGACAACAACATATTTTTCAAGTGCCCAAACTCACAGGCAGTTTCTCTAGAAATCTCTACGCCAGCAGACCTCCATGTTTGTGGAGATTTTACCCTGTCCCATACTTTTGGAAACTACTCTACCACTTCAAAGGTTGTGAGCTCCTGAGCATATTCCATTTAACATATTTATTCACAGATTTTCTAAATCTTCTCCTCTAATTGTGTCTTACTTGGGATGAAGGAATTGTCAAGGCATTGTTCTGGATGAGAGTGGGAATAATTTTGTGTAGCACATATTTACATACACATTGGATTCATTGTTCAATTTTCCATTCGAAATGCTGAATCTTTGACACTAACCCATACCCTACTAGACTCTGACTACTAATTCTAATATGATGGAGAAAAGTAACCCAAACAGAATAGAAATACTAGCACTTCAGAGGAGGCATGGTGGATAGTTGGTTTGCCTTTTGCATGATATAGGGTAGGAGTTAAAAATCTTGTCAATTTTTTGTTGAAATAGTTCTGCATGTGATTTTAAATTTAACACATATGTGAATTCCTGTCTCCATTTTTCTGTAGCCTATTCAGCACATGTATATTTATATGCACATATAGAATCCTACCTGGTATCACACGTATATTCTTGAGAGGTGGCTAACTTGGCAGATACAAAGTGTGAGAAGAGATCACTCCTCATTAATGCTTTTGGAACTGAAAATTCAGACTATGAGTGAGCTTCTTAGTTGAAAAACATTATACATAAATCCATGTTCAGTAAAATTAATATTTTGGATCTGTGGATGATATATATTTCACAATGAATTTTAATTGGCATATATATTGCTACTATTTAATGTCTCTGTGTGTGTTTTGTGTGTGTGTGTGTGTATATATATATATATATATATATATATATATATATATATATACTCTCTAGATTTTTCAAAATATAAAATATATGTGTCCTATTATACACTCCCTAAATTCATTCTTGTTCATGTATGTTGTTTTATATTAAACTTTTCATAAGATTATTTTAAAAATATTCATCCACCTGAAATACATATTTGTTTTCTAGTACTAAAAAGTTACTTCAATGAATGGTGCAAACAAATCCTTATATTTTTACAGTAGCTGACCCACTTTAACATCAATGCAAGTAGATTCCTATGGAACATGATGTGTATTTTGACGTTCATTTTTATTAAACACTGGTACATTACTATTTCTGCAGTTTTTATACATTATAGAATATACATTTCATCCACAAGTTCACAAATTTAAAGAAATTTGTAACATATTCAATCACTTCCTGCTTCAGAACATATGTATTCCTCCTTGTTTTTGAGTGGTCATTTCATGAGATTTCTTTCCAAACACATTATTTTCGATTTCCATAATCAAATTTGAAGCAAAATTCACACACTCTTGGTGATAAACCACAACCGTAATATTACCATTAGATGTATTACTGGTTGGAATGAATGTATGTATATCAATATATGATTCCTGTGTATTTTCAGATATCAATTCAATCCATTATTTAAAGTTGGAACAAGTTATATTATTTATTCGCAGTATGGTCTATTCATGCATTATCTCTATATTCATACATACATGGTACACCTATATGTACCCCCAATACTAATTTATACCCCTTCAAAATATTGCTCCAAGAAATGGTGCAAGAAATACTCATGTCACCTGATCTACATATACGTTTTATCACAGTAATATTCTGGCCACAAAATGCAAAGTCACACTTACGATTGTACCAAAGCCTAAATGGAATGTGAGTATGGATTATGAAAATAACCCATGTCCAGGTTGCCTAATGCTCTCAAATGTCAATCCTATTGGTGACTACATATTTGTTACTTCCTAAGATTATATATTCAATCTCAAGCCTGTTGAAAATGTCTTTTGCTATCACTCAATTTATACTTTGCCTGATTTCCTAATGTCTCTATTGATATCTGCTTTCCTACATATTTTCCCCAGTTCATCACTGTGACTGACTCTTCACATATGCTGACATTTACATTTTCTGTCTACCTGAAAACCTATTGCTAAAGAACTATTTGTCCAAATGCTATACTCACACTTTTTTATAATCCTACCAACTATCTTCCTAATCCTACCGACTCTCCCTCTTTGAATGGTTGTTCTCCTCAACATTCAATCATCCAAGGTATCAGATCTTATGCCATTGTGTATAGATTTATCTGAGACATCTGTGCAGAACATAATTAAAAGCTAAGTATCCCAATCAAGGACCCAATGCCCTTCTGGGCTTCAAATGTTACCGAGATTTCTGTTTTCATTCATATATTTCACCTATATAATCTTATAAATATTGCAGGTTCCCAATACCATTATTCATCCAGCAGAATGATCCTAACCCAAATCAAACATGTTATTAACTGTAACCAAACACTGTTACCTCAATCTAACTTTACAGAAGAGCAGGGACAGAGTTGGTCTTACAATACAGGAATGTAGGAGATCTTCAACTTCCGGAGAACTTCAAAGGTCCATGCAGAAATGATCCCTAAAGAAGATGTAGGCAGCTATGATGGACCTGAGAGTGCGAAAGTCATCTTTCATGACAAAAAAAAAAAAAACAGGTCAGGATGAAGGGGTGTGTCTGAAGCAGTCTCTCTCTTCTTAATGTAGAGAAGATGGACCAAACCAGGCTTGTGTGGAGAGCTGTTCCCGGGTGCCTATGGTTGATATTCCATTCTAACTTGTGAAAGTGTCATAGGAAGTAGGGGCAGGATCCATCTCATGGACCCTTGGAAGCAACTGTTAGGACAAAGTGGTTGCCAAGGCAGTGACCTCATTCAGTTCTAGACGAAGTGACCCATGTCACTTTCTTGTTGATGGAACACTCTGAACTTGGAATCCAGGAAGCCAGGCACCCTGAAGCAGTCCCAGTCTAAGTCCCAGTGGTCTCAAATTTTTGGATTTAAGAAGGATAGAGTAAGTCTTTCTTGGCAACTACTAAATTGAAGATGGACAAATGCCAGGAAAGCTCTGAATAGGGGCTTTACCTGAGAAAACAGGCAGTGGCTCACCGCTGGCTCCTGATAACTTCACAGTTTTGGCCAAGAAGACCAGATCTGACATAGGACAGCCCATTTCGGGGAAACATAGTATGGCCCACCAGTCAGAGGACGCTCCGGATAGTCACAGACCTATTTGGGGAAAGAAGGTGCCTTTGTGGGTGTGTGAGTGTGTGTTTGTGTGTTTGTGATTTTTGTCTCAAGTTTTGAGAATATGTAGGAAAGTCGGTTTGTTTGGTTTGGAGTGGACTGTTTCTAGTAAGTCCTTTGAGAAGGTGAGTGTTTCTATGTCTGGGTATCCCACTGTATTTGTGGTTGTAGACAATAGAAAAGAGAATGCATCAATAGATGTGTCCTGTCTAGTAGAATTCTTCGCAGAATTCATCCTGTCCAATTTATGAATGGACTGCAGGTTACCTTATGGATGGGCAACACCTATTACCTTCCTACATTCCTGATATCTTCCTGAATCTGGTCACTCTCCCATAGGCTCATGGTTTTGTGTTCAAGATATGTATCTCCTCCACAATCTGGTACATGGCCATGTACTGGATAGCTGAAGAGAATGGTGAATATCTCAGAAAACTCAGATATCAGTGTGACCAGGAAAGTCTCAGTGGAGAAAATCTGCTTTGGTATTTTGCTTACCTATTGTTCTGTTGCCCTAAATGAAAGGAAGGACTTTGCCTAAAGCCACACATTTCCAAAGCCTGAAAAAAACAGTTTTCAAATGGAAATAAATGGGCATCACCTGTGGCTCCTGGCTTAATTGCTTTGCAAAGGGATATGTCTGAATCAGCCTCTTAGTGCAGTGTGAGATTATCGCTTAGATTCTCAGCACCTGATGGATCTAAAGAAAGATCCCATGTGTGCATCCAAATCCAAAATGGCCAAAAGAGAAGTCATTGTGATGAAGTCTCTTGCCTTCCTCTGTAAGGTTCCTGATCTCCATGAAGTGATAACAGGGATCTTTGGGTCAACTGAGTTCTTCAAGCCATGCAGAGGCTAGCCCATAGGTGCTTGGGTTTTCTCATGACTGCAAATCACATAAAGAAACTATACCCGACAGTCTGTATGCCTCAAATTGGAAAAGCAGAACAGTATTAATGGCAGACCTCTTTGATCAGTCCTGGTTCACAGGAACGTTGTCCAGGAAACACTGACTTTAGACAAATGAACGGCAAGGGAACTTATTTTGACTTTGTCTTGGGCTGTGTGCCTCATAAAAACTTCCAGCCAAGGTTATGATGAGTGTCTATATGGAAGAAAATGAGGGCCATGTGGGAGTGTTTTGGTTTTAATTCTGGTCATTGGTGTGGCGGTTGGAAGAGATGACTGGGTCAACTGGGCTTGAACTCTGGTGTGTTTCCACTTAGAGACTGAGATCTGAAACTGATCTCAGAGAAGAATTGCCATGAATTGTGTTGGGATTTTAGGAGGCCACGCATGAGAGTCGCCCTTGGAACCTGAGATCTAGGACCAGGGTGGCTTTCCACAAAGAACTGGGAATCTCAGCCTGGATATCACATGATTTTATTCTGAAAGACTTGGCAGCCATAGTTGAGAGTCAAAAGACATAGGACCTCACATTGTAGATCTCAATGGTCCTGGCTTCAAGTGACCTTTTGTCCACTCTTTGGAAAGCCTTGCCTGTGAGAGTTCTCTAGAATTTTCTTTGAAATGAACTTTCTCAACATTTAATGGTTCCTGAATAATTGTGCATCCAACGTCATCCTTGAAAAATGGCTAGATAAATACCACGAAATTTTTGAATTTTCCATGACCAGGTGGAACTGCAGAAACTTTCGATGTCCTGTTGCTTACCATGAGTGTACCAGACAGTGCCTTGATTGACAGGGTTTCATGAAAATTGTTTAGAACAGAGATGCCAGTATTTTGGAGCCTGCTGAGTAGTGGGCCTAGAGCAGTGGTGGACAGTTGTGTGATAAAACATCATGGTGGGGCCATTTGGATCTGCCATTGGCTTCCAAATGGCTTGTAACTGACAGAGTGCAGACATCAGACCCTTATATGTAAAGGCATCTTGTTATATGGCGTAGTTTCAGGGCAATGTTCAGAATCAGGTTGCTATGGACAAGGGGGCAATCTTTGAGAGATAGAAGCCTGGTTGGTGAATTTTCTTGCAGACCCTGACCCACCACACGTGACAGAAATACCTCAAGCACTGTTTCCCAGTTGAACTCCTTGTATTTTGTGAAGCATGAACCAAACTCCAAGTGCAGCAGCAAGAAACACCACGAAAAGTGGAGGATGACCAAATTGTTTCACAGTCCACACAGGGAGACACAGTTTACCTACAAAGAGAGAATTGAGCACTGCTGCCTCGTGTTCATTGGAAAATAGGAAACGATGTCCTCCAGGTCACATAGATGAAGACCCAGCTTTGAGGGTCTCACTACAAAGGAAGCTTAACTCCTGACAACAACCTATATTTCAGTGCCCAACTTCACTGGCAGTTTCTCAAAAAGTTTTAGGCAAGCAGAGCTTCATGTTTGTGGAGTGTGTACCCTGTCCTTACTTTTGGAAACTCCTATACCACCTCCAAGTTTGTGCACTCCTGAGCATTTTCGATTCCAGAAATGTAATCACAGATTTTGTAACTCTTCTACTCTAATTGTGTCTTCCTTGGGGCGAAGGTAATGACAAGGCATTGTTCTGGATGAGAGTTGGAAGATTAATTTTCCTTTTTTCCATTTGAAATTCTGAATCCCTGACACTAACCCATATTCTACTAGACTCTGACTACTAATCCTAATATGATGGAAGAAAGTAACCCAAACAGTACATAAATACTTGCAGTTCAGAGATGGACTTGCCTTTTGCATGATAAAGGGTAGGTGTTATAAATCTATTCAATATTTAATTGAAATAGTTCTCAATGTGTTTTAAAGTTAACAAATATGTGAATTACAGTCTCCCATTCTCTGGAGCCTATTCAGCACATGTATTTTTATATGCACAAATAGAATCCTACAAGGTATCACACGTACATCCTTGTAAGATATATGACTTAGCAGATACAAACTGTGAGAAGTGATCACTCCTCCTAAACGCTGTTGGAACTGAAAATTCAACCTATGGGTGAGCTTCCCAGTGGAACAACATTATACATAAACCCATGTTCACTAAAATGAATGTTTTTGCATCTTTATGATATATATTTCATGATGAATTTTGATTGGCATATATATTGCTACTTTATAATGTCTGTGTTTGTGTGTGTGTGTGTGTGTGTATATATATATATATACTCTCCATATTTTTAAAAATATGAAATATATGTGTCTTATATACACTCCCTAAATTCATTCATGTTCATGTATGTGGATTAATAATCAACTTTTCACAAGATTATTCTTAGAAATATTCACCCACCCGAAATACATATTTGTTTCCTAGTACTGAAAACTAACTTCAGTAAAAGGTGCATACAAATCCTAATATGTGTACATTAACTGACCCAGTTTAACATTAATGCATGTAGGTTCCTATGGGACATGATGTGTATTTTGACGTTAATTTTTATTCCACACTGGTACATTACTATTTCATCAGTTTATGCACATCATAGTATATATATTTTATTCACTAGTTAGCAAATTTATAGGCATTTGTTTCACTTTCAATCACTTCCTGCTCCAGAACACATGTATTCCTCTATGTCTCTTGACTGGTCTATTCATGAGACTTTTTTCCAAATATATTATTTTCTATTTCCATAATCAATTTTGAACCAAAACTCACACACCCTTCATGATAAACCGTAACCCTAAGATGATCGTTAGATATATAATTGGTTGGAATGAATGATTGCATATCAATATAAAATTTCTTATAAATTTTCAGATATTTATTCAATTCATTATTTAAAGTGGATCCAGTTATATTATTTATTCACAGTATGGTCTATTCATGCATTATGTCTATATTCATAGAAACAGGGTACACCTATTTGTACCCCCATACTAATTTGTAAGTCTTCAAAATATTGCTCCCAGAATTGGTGGAAGAAATACGATTGTCACCTGATCTACATACACATTTTATTACAGAAATATTCTGGACACAAAAAGCATAGGTCACACTTACAATTGTACCAAAGCGTAAATGGAAAGTGAGCATGGATTACTAAAACCATCCATGTCCAGGTTGCCTGATGCTCTCAAATATCAATTCTATTTTTGACTACATATTTGTTTCTTCCTAAGATTATATATTCAACTTCAAACCTGTTGAAAATGCCTAACCCTATCACACAATTTATACTTTGCTTGATTTCCTAATGTCTCTATTGATATCTGATTTCCTATATTTTTCCTCAGTTCATCATTGTGACTGACTCTTCACATGTGCTTACATTTACATACACTCTCTACACTAAATTCTATTGCTAAAGAACTTTTGGTCCAAATCCTATACTCACTCTTTTTTCTAAACCTACCAACTACCTTCCTAATCCTGCCGACTATCGGTTTTTGACTGGATGTTCTCTTCAACATTCAATATCCAAGGTACAAGGTACGATGCCAGTGTACATTGATTTATCTGAGACATCTGTGCTGCACATTACTCAAAGCTAAGTATCCCACTCAAGTCCCCAATGCCCTTCTGGGCTTCAAATCTTACCTAGATTTCTGCTTTCATACTTATGTTTCACATATATACTCTTGTAAACATCGCATTTTGCCAATACCATTATTCATCCCGCAGAATTATTTGTAACCCAAATTGAACAAGTTATTAACCCTAACCATACACTGTTCCCTCAGTATAACTTACTTAAGAGCAGGGACAGTGTGGGTCTTACAATATAGGAATGTAGATGATCTTCCACCTGCTGAGAACATCAAAGATCCATGGAGAAATGATCCTTGCAGAAGATATAGGCAGCTATGTAGGACCTGAGAGAGCAATAGTCATCTTCCATGGCAAACAACCTGGTCAGGATTAATTGATGGTCTGAATCAGCCTCTCTCTTCTTAATAAAGAGAAGATGGACTGAACCAGGCCTCTGTGGAGAGCTGTTCCCTGGTGCCTATGGTTGATATACCATTCTAACTTCTGAATGTGTCACAGGATGTTGGGGCAGCCTCCATCTCATGGGAACCCTGGAAGCAACTGTTAGCACAAAGTGGTTACCAAGGCAGTGAGCATATTCTGTTCCTGAAAGAAGTGACCTCACTTCACTTCCTTGGTGATGGAATTCTCTGAACCTGGGATCCAGGAAGGAAGGCACGCAGAGCCAGTCCCACTCCCAGTTCCAGTGGGCTAACTTGTTTGCTTTTCCCAAAGACATAGTCAGTCTTTCTTGGTACCCACTGATGTGAGGATGGCCAAATGCCAGCAGAGCTCTGAAGAGGGGCCTTTCCTGAGTAAGCAGGTAGTGGCTCACCGTTGGCTCCTGACAACTTCACAGAGTTGGCCAAGGAGACCAGATCTGAAACAGGACAGGCCATTTTGGGGGAACATAATATGGCCCACCAGTCAGAAGACACTCCGGATAGTCACAGACCTATTTGGGGGAAGGAAGTGCCTTTGCCGTTGTAGGTGTGAGTTTGTGGTTTTTTCTCATGTTCTGAGAATAGGTAGGAAAGGTGGTTTGTTTGGTTTGGAGTGGACTGTTTCTAGTAAGTCGTTTGACATGGTGAGTGTTTCTAAGTCTGTGTATCCCACTGTATCCGTGGTTGTAGACATTAGAAAAGAGAATGCATCAATGGATGTGTTGTCTCTAGTTGAAAGCTTCCTCGCATTCATACTGCCCAATTAATGAATGGACTGCAGCTTGCCTTATGGATGGGCAACATCTATTATCTTCTAAAGTTCCTGTTTTCTTCGTGAATTCTGGCCACTCTCCAGAATAGACTCATGGTTTTGTTTCCCAAATATGTAACACCACAAGGTTCTGTGACATGGCCATGTACTGGATAGCTGAAGGGAATGGGAGCATCTAAGAAAACTCAGATTTCAGTGTGACCAGTAAAGTCTCAGTGGAGAAACCCTTCTTTGGGCCATTTGCTTACTTCTATTTCTATTACCCTGAATGTCAGGAAGGTCTTTGCCTCAGGCCACCCCTTTGTGTAGCCTGAAGAAAACTGTTTTCATATGGAAATGTATGGACATCACCAGTGGCTCTTTGCTTAATTGATTTGGATTGGGATGTGTCTGAATCAGCCTCTTGTCCTTGTATGAGGTTGTGGCTTAGATTCTCAGCACCTGATGGATCTAAAGAAAGATCCCATGTGTTTCCAAAACTAAAATGGCCAAAAGAGCAGTCATTGTGGGTGAATATTTTTGCCCTCTTGTTTTAGGTTCCTGACCTCCATCAAGTGAGAATAGGGATCCTTTGGGTCAAATGAGTTCTTGAAATCCCTGCAGAGGCTAGCCCATATTTGATGGGTTTTCTCATGACTCCAAATCACATAAAGAATCTATACCCTACAGCCAGTAGGCCTCAAATTGGAGAAGTGGAACACTTTAACAGCAGGAATATTTGATCATTCCTGGTTCACAGGAAGAGTGTCCAGGCCATCATGATTTTAGGCAAATGAGGGGCAAGTGAGCTTATTTGGACACTACCTTGGGCTCATAGAAACCTCCAGCTAGAGGTTATGATGAGTGTCTACATGGAAGAAGATGATGGCCCTGTGGTAGTGTTTTGATTTTAATTGTGGTCATTTTTTGGCGGATGGAAGGGATGACTGGGTCCACCTGGGCTTGAACTCTGGTGTGATTCCCCTTAGAGACTGAGTTCTGAAACTGACCTCAGAGAAGTATTGCCATGAATTGTGTTGGGATTTTAGGAGGCCACGCATGAGACTCACTCTTGGAAACTGAGATCTAGGCCCAGGGTGGTTTCCACAGAGGCCTGAGAATCTCAGCCAGGATATCACATGATTTTATTCTGAAAGACTTAGCAGCCATATTTGAGAGTCAAAACACACATGGACCTCACATTGTAGATGTCAATTGGCCTGGCTTTAGGAGACCTTTTGGCAACTGTTTGAGAAGCATTGACTGTGAGAGTTCTCCAGAGCTTTCATTGAAATGAACTTTCTCAACTCTTAATGGTTCCTGAATGAATTGAAACCCACAGTGCCTCTAACTTCACCCTTGAAAAATTGCTAGATAAATACCATGAAATTTTTGAAATTCCCATGACCAGGTGGCACTGCAGAAACTTTTGATGTCCTGTTGCTGATCATGTGTATACCAGACAGTGCCTTGTTTTTGACTGGGTTTCATGAAAATCCTGTAGAACAAGAGAAGCCAGTAATTTGGAGCCTGCTGAGTAGGGGGCCTAGAGCAGTGATGGGCAGGTGTGTGATAAAACATCATGGTGGGGCCATGTGAATCTGCCATTGGCTTCCAAATGGCTTGTGACTGATATAGTGCAGACATCAGACCCTTATATGTAAAGGCATCTTGTTAAATGGAGAGTTTTCAGGGCAATATTCAGAATCAGGTTGCTATGGTTATTGGTGCAAGCTATGTGGGATAGAAGCCTGGTTGGTGCATTCTCCTGCAGACCCTGACCCACCACACGTGACAGAACTCCCTCCAGCACTGTATCCCAGATGAACTTTTTATGTTTTGTGAAGCAAATACCAAATTCCCAGTGCAGAAGCAAGAAATACCACGAAAAGTGGAGGATGACCAAATGTCTTCACAGTCCCCACCGGGAGACACTTAGCTTCCAATGGACACAGTTTAGCTACAAAGAGAGAATTGAGCACTGCTGCCTCATGTTCATTGGAATATAAGAAACCATGTCTTTCGGTCACATAGATGCAGACCCAGCTTTGATGGTCTCACTACAAAGTAAGTTAAAGCTCATGACAACAACATATATTTCAAGTGCCCAACCTCAGAAGCCGTTTCCCAAGAATTCTTAGGCCAGCAGAGTTCCTTGTTTGTGGAGTGTTTACCCTGTCCTTTACTTTTGGAAACTCCTCTACCACCTCCAAGGTTGTGAACTCCCGAGCATATTCCATTCCATATTTGTATTCATAGATTTTCACACTTTTCTACTCTAATTGTGTTTTACTTGGGGCGTAGGTAATGTCAAGGCATTGTTCTGGATGTGAGTGGGAAGATTTTTGTGTAGCACATATTTACATACACATTGGATTCATTTTTCAATTTCCATTTGAAATACTGAATCCCTGACACTATAACCCATACCCTACTAGTCTCTGACTAATAATCCTAATATGATGGTGAAAAATAAGCCAAAAAGAGAAGAAACACAAGCAGTTCAGAGGACGCATGGTGTATATTTGGAATTGCCTTTTGCATTATATAATGTAGGAGTTATAAGTCTAGTCAATTTTTTGTTGAAATAGTTCTACATGTGTTTTTAAAATTAGCAAATATGTGAATCCCTATCTCCCTTTCTCTGTAGCCTATTCAGCACATGTATGTTTATATGCACATATAGAATTCTACCTGATATCACTCGTATACACTTGTGAGGTGACTGAATTGGTAGATGCAAATTGAGAGAAGAGATCACTCCTCCTAAACGCTGTTGGAACTGAAAATTCAACCTATGGGTGAGCTTCCTAGTTGAAAAACATTATACATGAATCCATGTTCAGTAAAATGAATATTTTTCGATCTGTGGATTATATACATTTCATGATGAATTTCTATTGGCATATATATTGCTACTTTTTTTTTCTTTTATTGGTTGCTCAAAACATTACAAAGCTCTTGACATATCATATTTCATACATTAGATTCAAGTGGGTTATGAACTCCCATTTTTACTCCAAATACAGATTGCAGAATCACATTAGTTACACATCCATATTTTTACATTATGCCCTATTAGTTACTGTTGTATTCTGCTACCTTTCCTATACTCTACTATCCCCACTCCCCTATCTTCCCATCTTCTCTCTCTACCATACCTACTCTAAATCATTTCTCTCCTTGTTTATTTTCCCACAACCTCTTATATGTAATTTTGTGTAACAATAAGTGTCTCTCTCCATTACCATGCAATTTCCCTCTTCTCTCCCTTTCCCTCCCACCTCATGTTTCTGCTTAATGTTAATCTTTTCTTCATGCTCTTCCTCCCTGCTCTGTTCTTAGGTGCTCTCATTATATCAAACAAGACATTTGGCATTTGTTTTTTAGGGATTGGCTAGCTTCACTAACCATAATGTGCTCAGTGCCATGCATTTCCCTGCAAATTCCAAGATTTGGTCATTTTTTAGTGCTGCGTAATTCTCCATAGTATATAAAAGTCACATTTTTTTATCCATTCATCTATTGAAGGGCATCTGGGTTGGTTCCACAGTGTAGCAATTGTGAATTGTGCTGCTATGAAAATCGATGTGGCAGTATCCCTGTAGTACGCTCTTTTAAGGTCTTCAGGGAATAGTCCGAGAAGGGCAATAGCTGGATCAAATGGTGCTTCCATTCCCAGATTTCCCAGGAATCTCCATACTGCTTTCCAAATTGGCCGCACCAGTTTTCAGTCCCACCAGCAATGTACAAGAGTACCCTTTTCCCCACATCCTCGCCAGCACTTGTTGTTGTTTGACTTCATTATGGCTGCCAATCTCACTGGATTGAGATGGTATTTTAGGGTGGTTTTTATTTGCATTTCTCTTACTGCTAGAAATGGAGAGCATTTTTTCATGTACTTATTAATTGATTCTATGTCCTCCTCTGAGAAGTTTCTGTTCAGGTCCTTGGCCCATTGGGTTATAGGTTATCTTATTGTCTAATTTTCTGAGTTCTTTGTATACTTTGTATACTCTGGATATTAGGGCTCCATGTGAAGGGTGAGGACTAAAAATTTGTTCCCATGATGTAGGCTCCATATTTACCTCTCTTATTGTTTCTCTCTTTAAGAAAAAAAAATCAGTTTAAGTAAGTCCCATTTGTTGATTCTTATTATTAACTCTTATTCTATGGGTGTCCTATTAAGGAATTTGGAGCCTGACCACACAATATGTAGATAGGAGCCAACTTTTTATTCTATCAGACGCAGAGACTCTGATTTGAATCTAGCTCCTTGATCCACATTGAGTTAACTTTTGTGCATGGCGAGAGGAGGGGATTCAGTTTCATTTTGTTGCATATGGATTTCCAGTTTACCCAACTCTATTTGATGAAGATGCTATCCTTCCTCCATTGCAGGCCATTAGCTCCTTTATCAAATATAAGACAGTTGTAGATTTTTGGATTAGTCTCTGTGTCCTCCATTCTGTACCATTGGTCCACCCGCCTGTTTTGGTACCAGTACCATGCTGTTTTTGTTATGAATGCTCTGTAATATAGTTTGAAATCTGGTATCACTATACTGCCTGATTCACACTTCCTGCTTAGAATTGCTTTTGCTATTCTGGGTCTTTTATTTTTCCATTTGAATTTCATGATTGCTTTATCTATTTCTACAAAAAAAAATCCTTTGGGATTTTGATTGGCATTGTATTAAACCTATAGAGAACTTTTGGTAATATAGCAATTTTGATGATGTTCGTTCTGCCTATCCATGAACAGGGTATATTTTTCCATCTTCTAAGATCTTATTCTCTTTCTCTTTTTAGGGTTCTGTAGTTTGCATTATATAAATCTTTCACCTCTTTTGTTAGGTTGATTCCCAAGTATTTAATTATTTTGAGAAAATTGGGAATGCAGTGTTTTGACTCATTTTTGTTTCAGAAGTTTTGTCGCTGATATACAGAAATGCCTTTGATTTATGCATGTTGATTTTATATCCTGCCACATTGCTGCATTCATTTATTAGTTCTAGTAGTTTTTTCTGTAGACCCTTTTGGGTCTTCTATGTATAGAATCATGTCATCTACAAATAGTGATAATTTAAGTTCTTCTTTTCCTATTTTTATGCCTTTAATGTCTTTCATCTCTCTAATTGCTCTGGCCAGTTTTTCGAGAACTATATTGAATAGAAGTGGTGATAGAGGATATCTCTGCCTTGTTCCAGATTTTAAAGTGAATGCCTTCAATTTTTCTCCATTCAGAATGATGCTAGCCTGAGGCTTAACATAGTTATCTTTTACAATGTCGAGGTAAGTTCCTGTTATCCCTAGTTTTTAAAATGTTTTGAACATAAAGGAATGCTCTACTTTGTTGAATGGTTTTTCTGCATCTATCAAGATGATCATATGGTTCTTATCTTTAAGTCTATTGATGTTGTGAATAACATTTATTGATTTCCATATATTGAAGCCTCCTTGCATCCCAGGGATGAATTCAATTTGATCATGGTGCACAATTTTTTTGATGTGCCTTTGTATCCAATTCGCCAGAATTTTAATGAGGATTTTTGCATCTAGGTTCATCAGAGATATTGGTCTGTAGTTTTCTTTCTTTGAGGTGTCCTTGTCTGGTTTCAGAATCTGGGTGATGTTGGCCTCATAGAATGAATTTGGCAGAGCTTCCAGTTTTTCTATTTCCTGAATAACTTGAAAAGTATTGGTATTAATTCTTCTTTAAAGGTTTTGTAAAACTCTGCTGTATACCCATCCGTTCCTGGGCTTTTCTTGGTTGGTAGTCTTTTGATTGCTTCTTCTACTTCATCCATTGATATTGGTCAGTTTAATTTGTGTGTTTCCTCCTGACTCAGTGTGGTCAAATCATATGACTTAAGAAATTTATCGATGTCTTCACTATTTTCTATTTTATTGGAATACAGTTTTTCAAAATAATTTCTAATTTTCTTCTGTATTTATGTAGCATCTGTTGTGATATTGCCTTTTTCATCCCGTATGTTAGTAATTTGAGTTCTCTCTCTTCTTCTCTTCGTTAGCATGGCTAAGGGTCTGTCGATCTTATTTATCTTTTGGAAGAAGCACCTTTTAGTTTTGTTAATTTTTTCAATAGTTTCTTTTGTTTCAATTTCGCTATGATTTTAATTATTTCTTTCCTTCTGCTACATTTTCTGTTGTTTTGCTCTTCTTCTTCTAGGGCTTTGAGATGAAGTGTGAGCTCATTTGTTTGTTTGTTTGTTTTTCTATTTTGAGGAATGACCTCCAGGCGATGAATTTACCTCTTAAAACTTCTTTTCATTGTGTCCCATAGAATCTGATATGTTGTGTCTGTATTTTCATTTATCTCTAAGAATTTTTTGATTTCCTCCTTTATGTCTTCTGTAACCCATTGATCATTCAGTAACATATTCTTCATTTTGCATGTGATGTATGATTTTTTCTTCCTTCTTTATCATTGGTTTCCAGGTTCATTCCATTATGATCACAAAAAATTCATGGTATTATCTCCACCCCTTTATATTTACTGAGGGTTGCCCTATGGCATAACATATGGTCTATTTTTGAGAAGGATCCATGTGCTGGTGAGAAAAAAGTATATCCACTTGATGATGGTTGATATATTCTATATATGTCAGTTAAGTATAGGGTATTGATTGTGATATTGAGTTCTATAGTTTCTTTATTCAACTTTTGTTTGGAGGATCTGTCCAATGGTGAGAGAGGTGAGTTGAAGTCACCCATCATTATTGTATTGTGGTCTATTTGATTCTTGAACTTGAGGATAAATTGTTTTATGAACGTCGCAGCACCATTATTTGCTGCGTGAATATTGATAATTGTTATGTCTTGTCGGTGAATGGTTTCTTTTAACAGTATATAAAGTCCTTCCTTATCCCTTTGATTAAATTAGTCTTGAGGTCGATTTTATTCGATAGGAGGATGGGCACCCCTGCTTGCTTTCGAGGACCGTGTGCATGGTATAAATTTTCCCAATCTTTCACCTTCAGCCTGTGTATGTCTTTTCCATTCAGATGTGTCCCTTGGAGGCAACATATTGTTGGATTTGTTTTTTTTTTTTATTTCAAGTTACAAGCCAATGTCACTTTATTCGAGAGTTTAAGCCATTATCATTTAGAGTTACTATTGATATATGGTTTGTACTGCCACCCATGTTTTTATATATATTTTTTTAATTAGTTTGATTCTCCATGATTTGCTTTTCCCCTTCCCTCTGTCATTACTGAGGCACTTCTCACTGATGGTTTTCGTTGTTGATTTTCATTTCTTCCTCGTGTAGTGTTTTGCTCAAGATGCTTTGCAATGCTGGTTATCTGGCTGAAATTCTTTTAGCTTTTGTTTATCATGAAATATTTTTATCTCGTTGTCTTATCTTAAGCTTAATTTTGCTGGATACATAATTCTTGGTTGGCATCCATTGTCTTTCAGTGTTTGAAGTACGTTGTTCCAGGATCTTCTCACTTCCAGCATCTATGATGAAAAATCCATTGTTAAACTTTTTGGTTTACCCCTGATTGTAATGATTGTAATCTGCCTCCTTTCTCTGGTAGCTTTTAATATTTTCTCTTTGTTCTGTATATTGGATATCTTTATAACAATGTGTCTTGGCATTGGTCTACTGTGATTTTGTGTGCTCGGTGTCCTGTAAGCATCTACAATTTGTTTATCCGTTTCCATTTTTATTTCTGGAAAGTTTTCTGTAATTATTTCATTCACCAGGTTTCTCATTCCCTTGGTTTTAATCTCTGTACCTTCCTCTATCCATATGACTCATTAGTTTGTTTTTTTTATGTTATCCCATATCTCTTGAATGTTTTCTCATAATTTTTTACAGCATTTCTTTGTTGGCTAGACTTTTTTCAAGATGATATGTTTTGTCTTCATTATCTGACATTCTGTCTTCTACTTGCTCTACTCTGTTAGTGATACTCTCAAATGAGTTTTTAATTTGGTTTATCATTTCCTTGATTTCTAGAATTATTGTTTGATTTTTCTAATAATCTCTATCTCCTGATAAAGATGCTTAATTTCTCATTTTATCTGTTTATGTAATTCATTTTCAATGCGTTTTATCACTGTTTGTTTTTGCTGTCTCGTATCCTCTTTAAGGTTCCATTCCATCTGTCTAAGGTATTACTTGAGTTCTTTATATGACCATTTTTCTGATGACTCTAGGTGCTCTTGAATATTTAGGCTGTCCTTCATTGTTCGTAATCCTTTTCTTCTTTGTTTTTATATGCTGCTCATGTTACTTCTTCTTCTGTTTGACTACTGAGTTACTGCTTACTCTTATAAATTTATTTGATGCTTGGGAGGAAAGATATTAGAAGGGAAGGGAGAAGTCACTAAAGAGAATGAGAGTAGGCAGGTAGAATTCAAGGAAGGGGGAATAAGAAAAATGAAAAGAAATGAAAAGACAAAAGAAAAAAATAGAAAATAAAGAAAGAAAGTTTTAAGTAATGATGATGATTAAAAAATTGAAAATTAAAATTTAAAATAATAATAATAATAATAAAATAAAAAAATTAAAAAATAAAAACATTTAAAAAAGTTAAAGAACAACAATAACAAAAATGAAAATGAAAGAAAAAAAACAAATAAAAAAATAATAATAATACATGCAGTCCTAGAGTTCAAATAACTTCTCTTCCAGTAGGTGGAGCTGTGTGCACTGGGCCAAGCTTCTCCTCTCAATAAGTGAGAACCAATCACTGTGCAGCAGCTCTTCCTCCCAGACTGGGCGGGTCTCCAATTCTGAGTGCCTAGGGCTTTCTCTTGTGCTTCCTCAAGCCAGGCCCCACTCACCTGTGATGCTCACCACAATACTGGTTACAAGCCAGGCCTCTGCTCCTGGTAGCCCTGTTTCCATGAACGCCTGGGCACACTCTCCTTGTTTGCCTTCCTCAGACAATAAGTTTGTAGAGCTTGGGGCTGAGAACCTCCAGCGAATTTGCTTGCCCTTCAGGAGCCATGGCCCCGGTAGGTGGTGTAAGAGACCTCAATTGTCAGCACTGGTATGAGCGGTAGCAGGGAATTCCACGCGGCGAGTCCCGAGCCAATCTTGATTCCCTAGGTCTGGGTATCGCGCTCCTTGGAGAGCTGGGAGGGGCCATTACGGCAGAGGTGGGAAGGGCCCTTGAGGTTTCCCTGCGTTGTTGAGAGATATGGCAATGGGATTACACACTTGTCGCACTGGTTTCAATGAAGTTATATCTTCCGCCTGTGACGTCAGTTCTCTGCCATGGTGGTATCCCATTCAAATGGTGACCGTTCGTTCCCTTTGCTGGGTGACCAATGCAACAGGTGGGTCCTGACTATCTCTCCCAAGCCCCATTTCAATCCTGTGGCCACTGCCTATGAAGGCTCAGTTGGCTTTTAACTCTCAATTCAGAAAGCCCGACCAGTTATTTCAGCGGGAATGTTAGTGCTGAGTCACAAAAACCAGACGAATCTAAGCTTGAATGCAGCCAATCCGGGCTTTGTGTGTGTTCTGAGGGGCCCAGACTGTTCACCCCAGATTCACAACAGGTCAATATTGCCTAGTGATTCTGAGCAAACAGCATTTAGACAGTTTACGACTCCCTATGCCCGTGCAGCTGAAGAGATCAGAGACTTGATTTCTCCATGCCTGCCTTCATAATGGATCTCCTGTATTGCTACTTTTTAATATCTGTGCTTTTGCGTGTGTGTGTATATATATATGTATATGTATATATATATATATATATATATATATATATATATATATATACTCTTTAGATTTTTCAAAATATGAAATATATGTGTCTTATTATGCACTCCCTAAATTCATTCATATTCATATCTGTGGATTTATAATCAACTTTCAACAAGATTATTTTCAGAAATAATCATCCACCTGAAATACATATTGTTTCCTAGTACTGAAAATTAAATTCAGTGAATGGTGCATACAAACCCTAATATTTCTACAGTTACTTAGTCAGTTTAAAATCAATGCAAGTTGATTTCTAGGGGACATGATGTGTATTTTGACTTTCATTTTTATTCAACACTTGTACGTTACTATGTCTTCAGTTTATGCAAATCATGGGATATATATTTCAGTCACAAATTAGAAAATTTATAGGCATTTGTTTCACGATCAATCACTTCCTGATTCAGAACACATGTATCCCTCCATGTTTCTTGACTGGTCTTTTCATGAGACTTCTTTCCAAACACATTATTTTTGTTTAACATCATCACGTATAAAGCAAAACTCAAACACCATTCTTCATAAACCATAATCCTAATATTACCATTAGAAATATAACTGGTTGGAATGAATGATTGTATATCAATATAAGATTTCTTATATATTTTCACATATCAATTCAATCCATTATTTAAAGTGGAATCAGTTACGTTATTTATTCATAGTATGGTCTATTCATGCATTATCTCTATATTAATAGACACAGGGTACACCTCTTTGTACCCCTAATACTAATGTATACGTCTTCAAAATATTGCCCCCAAAAATGGTGAAAGAAATACTCATGTCACCTGATCTACATATACATTTTATCACAGTAACATTCTGAACAAAAAAAAAAAACATAAAAATGTAACACTTATGATTGTACAAAAGCCTAAAAGGAAAGTGAACGTGGATAACTAATAACATCCATGTCCAGGTTGCCTAATGCTCTCAAATGTCATTCCCATTCGTGACGACATATTTGTTTTTTCCTATGATTATGTATTCAAACTCAACCCTGTTGAAAATGTCTAATCCTATGACTCACTTTATACTTTGTCTGATTTTGTAATGTCTCTATTGACACCTGCTTTCCTACACATTTTCCCCAGTTCATCATTGTGACTAACTCTTCACATGTGCTGACATTTACATTCACTCTCCCAATGAAACCCTATTGCTAAAGAAGCTTTTTATTCCAAATCATATACTCACTCTTCTTCCTAAACCTACTGACTATCTTCCTAATCCTACTGACTATCCCTTTTTGATTGGATGTTCTCTTCTACATTCAATCATCCAAGGTACAAGGTCCTATGCCACTGTATTTCGATTTAACTGAGACAATTGTACAGAACATAATTCAACACTAAGTATCCAAATCAAGGGCTCAATGCCCTTCTGGGCTTCAAATCCTTCTTAGATTCCCGTTTTCATACATATATTTCACCTATATATTCTTATAAATATCGCAGGTTCCCAATCTCATTATTCATCCTGCAGAATGATTCCTAACCCAAATCGAACATATTATTAACCCTAACCATACACTAACTTTGCAGGAGAGCAGGAACATTGTGTGTATTAAACTACAGGAATCTAGGGGATGTTCACCTGCTGAGAAACTCAAATGTTCATGCAGAAGTGATCCCTGGTGAAGATGAAGGCAGCTATGAATTACCTCAGAAAGCAAAAGTCATCTTCCATGGCAATCATCCTGGTCAGGATGAAGGGTTGTGTCTGAATCAATCTCTCTCTTCTTAATGTATAGAACATGGACCAAACCAGTCCTGTGTGGAAGCTGTTCCCGGGTGCTTACGGTTGATATAACATTCTAACTAGAGAAAGTGTCCCATGAAAATCAGGGCAGCCTCCACCTCATAGTATTTTGGAAGCAACTGTTAGGACAAAGTGGTTGCCAAGGCAGTGACATAATTCAGATCCTGAAGGAAGTGATCTCACCTCACTTCCTTGGTGATGGAACTCTCTGAACTTGAAATCCAGGAATCCAGGCACCCAGAGACAGTCTCTGTCCTAGTCCCAGTGGTCTGACATGTTTGGATTTACCAAGGACAGAGTCAGTCTTTCTTGGTACCTACAGATGTGAGGAAGGCCAAATGCCAGGAAACCTCTGAAGAGGGGCTTTTCCTGAGAAGGCAGGTAGTGCCTCACCGCTGGCTCTTGAGAACTTCACAGAGTTGGCCAAGCAGACATGATCTGAGACAGGAGAGGTCATTTTGGAGGAAGATAGTATGGCTCACTAGTCAGAGGATACTCCGGGGAGTCACAGACCAACTAGGGGGAAGGAGGTGCCTTTGTGGGTGTGGGTGTGAGTTTGTGGTTTTGTCTCATGTTCTGAGGATAGGTAGGAAAGGCGGTTTTTTTGGTATGGAGTGGAATATTTGTATTAAGTCCTTTGACAAGGCGAGTGTTCCTATGTGTGTGTGTATCCCACTGAGTCCATTGTTGTAGACATTAGAAAAGACAATGCATCAATGGATGTGTTCTGTCTAGTAGACAGCTTCCCAGCATTCATCCTGCCCAATTCATGAGTGGACTCTGGCTTGCCTTATGGATGGGCAACACCTACAAGCTTCCTAATTTCCTGTTTTCTCTCTCAATTCTGGCGACTCTCCAGAATAGTATCATGGTTTTGTGTCCAAGATTTGTACCGCCTCCAAGATCTGTGACATTGTTATGTACTGGAAGCTGAAGGAAATGGCTAGCATCTCAGAAATCTCAGATATCTGTTGACCAGGAAAGTCTCAGTGGAGAAACCCTGCTTTGGTCCTTCTGCTTACCTATTGTTCTGTTGAATGTCAGGAAGTTTTTTGCCTCAAGCCACCACTTTGTGAAGCCTGAAGAAAAGAGTTTTCAAATGGAAATGAAAGGCATCACCTGTGGCTCTTTGCTTAATTGCTTAGGATTGGGATATGTCTGAATCAGCCTGTTGGCCCTGTGTGAGGCTGTGGCTTAGATTCTCAGCACCTGATGGATCTAAAGATAGATCCCATGCGTGCATCCAAAACCAAAATGGCAAAAAGATCAGATATTGTTGATGAACTCTCTTGCCTTCCTCTGGTAGGTTCCTGATATTCATCAAGTGAGAATAGGGATCCTTTGGGTCAAATGAGTTCTTCAAAGCCCTGCAGAGGCTAGGCCATAGGTGCTTGATTTTCATGACTCCAATTCACTTAAAGAATCTAAACCCCAAAGCTAGAAGGCCTCAAGTTGGAGAAGCCAAGCAATATTAAAGGCAGGCCTATTTGATCACTCCTGGTTCACAGGAAGAGAGTCCAGGCCACCCTGACTTTAGGCAAATGAGGGGCAGGGAGCTTATTTTAGACACTGTCGTGGGCTGCGTCCCTTATGGAAACCTCCAGCCAGAGGATATGATGAGTGTCTATATGGAAGAAGATGAGGTCCATGTGAGAGTGTTTGGTTTTAATTGTGGACATATGTCTGGCGGTTGGAAGAGATCACTGGGTCCACCTAGGCTTGCACTCTGGTGTGATTCCCCTTAGAGACTGAGTTCTTTTACTGATCTCAGAGAATTATTGCCAGGAATTGTGTTGGAATTTTAGATGGCCATGCATGAGAGTTGTCCTTGGAAAGTGACATCTAGGCCCAAGGTGACTTTCCACAGAGCACAGGGAATCTCAGCCAGGATATCACATGATATTATTCTTAAAGACTTGGCAGCCATATTTGAGAGTCAAAACACACATGGAACATACATTGTAGACCTCAATGGGCCTGGCTTAATCTGACTTTTGGGCACTTTTGGAAGCCTTGCCTGTAAGAATTCTCCAGAGTTTTCATTGAAATGAGCTTCCTCACCATTTAATGGTTTCTGAGTGAATTGAAATCCACAGTGCCTCCAACTTCATCCTTGAAAATTGGCTAGATCAATACCATGAAATTTTTGAAATTCCCATGACCGGGTAGCTCTGGAGAACATTTGAATGTCCTGTTGCTGATCATGAGTATACAAGAAGTGCCTTGATTGACTGGGTTTTATGAAAATGGTGTTTAACAGAGATGCCAGTAAGTTGGATCCTGCTGAGTAGTTGTACTAGAGTAGTGGATGGCAGGTGTGTAATAAAACATCTGTGGTGGGGGCATGTGAATCTGCCATTGGCTTCCAAATGGATTGTGACTGACATTTTGCAGCCAGTAGACCCTTATATGTAAAAGCATATTGTTATATGGAGAGGTTTTAGGGCAATGTTCAGAATCAGGTTGCTATGGTCAATGGGGCAAGCTATGTGGGATAGAAGCCTGGTTGGTGCATTCTCCTGACGAACCTGACCCACCACACTTGACAGAACTCACTTCAGCACTGTGTCCCAGTTGAACTCCTTGTATTTCATGAAGCAAATACCAAACTCCCAGTGCAGCAGCAAGAAATACCACGAATAGTGGAGGATGACCAAATGGAATTACAGTCCACAAGGGGAGACATTTAGACCCCAGTGGCCACAGGTTACCTACAAATAGAAAATTCAGCACTGCTGCCTCATGTTCATTGGAAAATAAGAATCCATGTCATCCAGATCACATAGATGAAGACTCAGCTATGATGGTCTCACAACAAATAAAACTAATGCTCCTGACAACAGCATATATTTCATTGCCCAACCTCAGAGGCAGTTTCTCCAGATGTTAGGCTGGCAGAACTTCATGTTTGTGGAGTTTTTACCCTGTCCCTTACTTTTGGAAACTCCTCTACCACCTGCAAATTTGTGAACTCCTGAGCATTTTTCATTCCACATATGTATTCACAGATTTTCTAACTCTTCTCCTCTAATTGTGTCTTATGTGGGGCGAAGGTAATGTCAAGGCATTGTGCTGAATGAGAGTGGGAATTTTTTGTGTAGCACATATTTGCATACACATTGGATACATTTTCCAATTTTCCATTCAAAATACTGAATCCCTGACACTAACACATACCCTACTAGACTTTGACTTCTAATCTTAATATGGTGGAGAAAAATAACCCAAACAGAATAGAAATACAAGAGGTTCACAGGAGGCATGGTGTATAGTTGGACTTGCCTTTCGTATGATAAATGGTAGGTGTTATAAATCTAGCGAATTTTAATTGAAATAGTTCTCCATGTGTTTTAAAAGTTAACAAATATGTGAATAACTGTCTCCCTTTCTCTGTAGCCTATTCATCACATGTATTTTCATATGCACATTTAGAATTCTACCTGGTATCACTCGTACATTTTGTGAGGTGGCTGGCTTGGCAGCTGCAAATTGTGAGAAGAGATCACTCCTACAAAACGCTGTTGGAACTGAAAATACAACATATGAGTGAGCTTCTTAGTTGAACAACATAAATCCATGTTCATTAAAATGAATATTTTTGGATCTGTGGATGATATATTATTTCATGTGAATTTCGATTGGCATACATAATGCTACTTTTTAATGTCTGTGAGTGTATATATATATATATATATATATATATATATATATATATATATATATATATTCACTCTCCAGATTTTTCAAAATATGAAGTATATTTTTCTTATTATACACTCCCTAAATTCATTCATATTCATGTATGTGCATTTATAATCATGTTTTCACAAGAATATTCTCAGAAATATTCATCCACCTGAAATACATATTTGTTTCTTAGTACTGAAAACTAACTTCAGGGGATCATATGATGATGGTGAAGGGAGTGCATCACCCCCATGTACCGCGTCACTGTGCGGGAGAATGACGAGTTATAACGGCTAAAATATATCTTGTTAGAAATTTCCAGCAAAATTGGGGTGCTCCAAAACCTAGTGGACATATTTCCATCTCACGAGGATCAGCTACGCGAGCTCAAACACGAGTGATTTGTCCGCATGGAGCGTCATGCTGCTTATTCAGGAAATCGGTCTGTGGCTAGAGTCTGCGGCGCGCACTGGGAAACGAAGAGATAGCAATGCAAATATACAGCGGTGTGGATTCTGTGGGCTCCTGCCAGGTATGCAATCACTGTGCTAAGTGCTGAATTCTTTGTTTGAGATGGGTAAGGATGCGGTCCAATTCGGTTCTCCACACCGGTCAGACCACAGAGGAAGCCAGCGGCCACTATCTTGGAGAGCTGATGTCACCATCCCTGTTTTTGACTGATCGAAGCTCATTCAGCTATAGAACAGGTAATCTCAGGATGCCATTCACCTTTGTGTTGCAGACAAATTACTCAGGCTCAGTGCTAAAGAACCTGCAGAAACTCCTTCTTGGAGCCTGCTCCTATTAGAACATACACAAAGCCCAGAGCAGCCGAATTCCACCTCTCGGAACTGATCTGGCCCAGGGCTAAAGAACCCGCGGAAACTGCTTCTCGGTCCGGGTCTTGCTGAATACTGTGGAGGTAAATATCAACCGAGCCTTCATAGGCAGTGGCAACAGGATTGAGACACGGCTTGTGAGGGCTGGTCAGGACTCACTCATTGCTTTGGTCACCCAGAAAAGGGAACGAAATGCTGCCTTTCACATGGGATACCAACATGGCAAATTTCTGATGTCATCAGAAAGCAGCAGAGGATATAACTTCATTGATACCAGCAGTGACAGAAACAGTTGGTCTCCTGGTGAAGAAAGTGAGTCACAAACACCCGGGTCTCTCTCACTTTGTCATCAAGCCAGAGGGGCAAAGCAGAGCAGCTGCCCGCGACTGGAACAGACCCAGTGACACACCTGCATGGTAGTTACGTCAACCCAATTGGAGTAGAGGCAGAACAGAGCCGCCGCCCGTGCACAGAACAGGCCCAGCGACCCGCAGGTGTGGTAGTCACGTCACCCCAATTGGAGTAGTTGCAGAGCAGAGCCTTCTCCCATGCCTAGTAAAATCCCAGTGGGTCACCAGCATGGTAGTCACATCACCCCAATAGGAGTAGGGGCAGAGCAGAGCCTTCGCCCACGCACAGAACAGGCACAGCAACCTACCGGCATGGTAGTCACGACACACCAATTGGAGTAGGGGCAGAGCAGAGCCACCACCCGCGCCCGCAAGGTAGCAGACCTGCACCTGACAAGAAGAAGAGGCCCAGCGGCTGGCTGGCGCGGCAGACACTTTACCATATTTGGAGTAGGGGCAGAACAGATCTGTAGCCCGTGCTCACAAGGTAGGCAGACCTGCGACCAACCGGCGGACCAGGCACAGCGGCCCGCCGGCGTGGTAGTCACGTCACCCCAATTGGAGTAGGAGTAGAGCAGTGCCGCCGCCCACGCCTGCAAGGTAGGCAGACCTTCAACTGATTGGCAGAACACCACAGGGGTCCACGGGCGTGGTAGACACGTCACACCAATTGGAGGAAAAAATAAATAAAATGGACAGACCCCTAGCCATGCTAACGATGAGGAGAGAGAACTCAAATTACTATCATACGGGATGAAAAAGGCAATATCACAACAGATATTTCAGAAATACAAAAGATAATCAGAAATTACTTTGAATCCTTATACTCTAAAATAATAGAAGATAGTGAAGGCATCAAAAAATTTCTTAAGTCATATGATCTGACCAGAGTTAGTTAGGAGGATATAGACAACCTAAACATACCAATATCAATTGAGGAAATAAAAAAAAAACCATCCAAAGATTACCAACTAAGAAAATCCCAGGACCGTATGGGTATACAGCAGAGTTTTACAATACCTTTAAATATGAACTAATACCAATACTTTTAAAGCTATTTCAGAAAATTGAAAAAGAGGGAGATCTTCCAAATTCATTCTATGAGGCCAATATCACCCTGATTCCTACACCAGATAGACACTTCAAAGAAAGAAGACTAAAGACCGATATCTCTAATGAACCTAAATGCAAAAATCTTAAATTAAATTCTGGCAAATCAGATACAAAAACATATCAAAAAAATGTGCACCATGATCAAGTAGGATTCATCCCTGGGATGCAAGGAGGGTTCAATATACGAAAATCAATAAATGTTATTCACCACATCAATAGACTTAAAATAAAAACCATATTATCATCTAGATAGATGCAGAAAAAGCATTCGACAAAGTACAGCATCCCTTTATGTTCAAAACTCTAGAAAAACTAGGAATAACAGGAACATTCCTCAATATTGTAAAAGCAATCTATGCTAAACCACAGGCTAGCATCATTCTGAATGGAGAAAAATTGAAGACATTCCCTCTAAAATCTGGAACAAGACAGGGATGCCTGCTCTCACCACTTTTGTTCAATATAGTTATCAAAAGACTGGCCAGAGCAATTAGACAGATGAAAGAAATTAAAGGCATATAAATAGGAAAAGAATAACTTAAATTATCACTATTGCAGATGACATGATTCTATACCTAGCAGACCCAAAAGGTTCTACAAAGAAACTAATAGAGCTAATAAATGAATTCAGCAAAGTGGCAGGATATAAAATCAACACGCATAAATCAAAGGCATTCCTGTATATCAGTGACAAATCCTCTGAAATGGAAATGAGGACAACCACTCCATTCACAATATCCTAAAAAAAAAAATGGGAATCAACCTAACAAAAGAGGTGAAAGTCTTATACAATGAAAACTACAGAACCCTAAAGAGAGAAATAGAAGATCTTAGAAGATGTAAAAATATACCCTGTTCATGGATAGGCAGAGCTAACATCATCAAAATGGCGATATTACCAAAAGTTCTCTATAGGTTTAATCCAATGCCAATCAAAATCCCAAAGGCATTTCTTGTAGAAATAGAGAAAGCAATCATGAAATTCATATGAAAAAATAAAAGACCCAGAATTGCAAAACAATGCTAAGCAGGAAGTGTGAATCAGGCGGTATAGCGATACCAGACTTCAAACTATACTACAGAGCAATAGTAACAAAAATAGCATGGTACTGGTACCAAAACAGGCAGGTGGACCAATGGTACAGAATAGAGGACACAGAAACCAATCAACAAAACTACAACTATCTTATATTTGATAAAGGAGCTAAAAGCATGCAATGGAGGAAGGATAGCATCTTCAACAAATGGTGTTGGTAAAACTGAAAATCCATATATAACAAAATGAAACTGAATCCCTTTTTCTCACCATGCACAAAAGTTAACTCAAAATGAATCAAGGACCTTGATATCAAATCAGAGACACACTGTCTGATAGAAGAAAAATTTGGTTACGATGTACATACTGTGGGGTTGGGCTCCAAATTCCTCAATAGGACACCTATAGTACAAGAGTTAATAACTAGAATCAACAAATGGGACTTACTCAACTAAAAAAGTTTTTTCTCAGCAAAAGAAACAATAAGAGGTAAATAGGGAGCCTACATACTGGAAAGAAATCTTTACTACTCACACTTCAGATAGAGTCCTAATATCCAGAGTATACAAAGAACTCAAAAAATTAGACAATAAGATAACAAATAACCCAATCAACAAATGGGCCAAGGACCTCAACAGACACTTCTCAGATGAGGACATACAATCAATCAACAAGTACATGAAAAAATGCTCACCATCTCCAGCAGTCAGAGAAATGCAAATCAAAACCACCCTAAGATACCATCTCACTCCAGTAAGATTAGCAGCCCTTATGAAGTCAAACAACAAGAAGTGCTGGCAAGGATGTGGGAAAAGAGGTACACTTGTACATTGCTGGTGGGACTGCAAATTGGTGCAGCCAATTTGGAAAGCAGTATGGAGATTTCTTGGAAAGCTTGGAATGGAACCACCATTTGACCCAGCTATTGCCCTTCTTGGTCTATTCACTAAAGACCTAAAAAGAGCATGCTACAGGGACACTGCTACATCGATGTTCATAGCAGCACAATTCACAACAGCAAGACTGTGGAACCAACTTAGATGCCCTTCAATAGAAAAATGGATAAAAGAAATGTGGCATTTATACACAATGGATTATTACTTTGCATTGAAAAATAAAAAATCATAGAATTTGCAGGGAAATGGATTGCATTAGACTAGATTATGCTAAGTGAAGCTACACAATTCCTATAAAACAAATGCCAAATGTCATCTTTGATATAAGGAGAGTAACTAAGAACAGATAGGGATGAAGAGCATGACAAGATGATTAACATTAAACAGGGATGAGAGGAGGAAGGGAGGGAGAAGGGAAATTGCATGGAATTGGAAGGAGACCCTCTGGGTTATACAAAATTACATACAAGAGGAATTGAGGGGAAAGGGAAAAATAATACAAGGGGGAGAAATTTATTACAGTAGAGGGAGTAGAGAGAGAAGTGGGGAGGGGCGGGGAGGCCAGGGGGAATAGTAGAGGATACGAAAGGCAGCAGAATACAACAGACACTAGTATGGCAATATGTGAATCAATGGATGTGTAACTGATGTGATTCTGCAATCTGTATACAGGGTAAAAATGGGAGTTCATAACCCACTTGAATCAAAGTGTAAAATATGATATATCAAGAACTATGTAATGTTTTGAACAACCATAAATAAAAATAAAAAAAACCTCTCTTTGGTGAATAATGCATGCAATTCTAATATTTCTACAGTAACTGACCCAGTTTAACATCAATGCAAGTAGATTCCTATTGGACATGATGTGTATTTTGACGTTCACTTTTATTCAACACTGGTACATTACTATTTCATCAGTTTATGCACATAACAGGATATATATTTCATTCACAATTTAGAAAATTTATAGGCACTTGTTTCACTTTCAATCACTTCCTGCTTCAGAACACATGAATTCCTCCATATTTCTTGATTGGTCTTTTTATGAGACTTTTTTCCAAACATATTATTTTCGATTTCCATAATCACTTTTGAAACAAAACTCACACACACTTCATGATAAACAATAACCCTAAGATTACCATTAGATATATAACTGGTTGGAGTGAATGATTGTATGTCAATATATGATTTCCTATATATTTTCAGATATCAATTCAATCCATTATTTAAAGTGGAACCAGTTATAATATTTATTCACAGTATGGTCTATTCATGCATTATCTCTATATTCAAAGACACAGGGTACACCACTTTGTACCCCCAATACTAATTTATATGTCTTCAAATATTGCTCCCAGTAATGGTGGAAGAAATACTCATGTCATATGATCTACATACACATTTGATCACAATATTTTTCTGGGCACAAAATGCAAAGATCACACTTATGATTGTACCAAATCATAAATGGAAAGTGAACATGGATTACTAAAACGATAAATGTCCAGGTTGCCTAATGCTTTCAAATGTCATTCCTATTGGTGACGACATATTTGTTTCTTCCTAAGATTATGTATTCAATCTCAACCCTATTGAAAATGTCTAATCCTATCACTCACTGTATAATTGCCTCATTTCATAATGTCTGTATTGATATTTTCCTTTTTACATATTTTCCCCAGTTCATCATGTGACTGACTCTTCACATGTGCTGAAATTTACATTCACTCTATAACAAAAACCCTATTGCTACAGAACTTTTGCCCCAAATCCTATACTCACTCTATTTCCTAAAGATACTGACTACCTTCCTAATCCCACCGACTATCTCAATTTGAGTGGATGTTCTCTTCTAAAATCAATCATCCAAGGTGTAAGGTCCTATGCCATTGATTATCGATTTATCTGAGACATCTTTGCAGAACGTAATTATAAGCTAAGTATCCCAATCAAGGGCCTAATGCCCTTCTGGGCTTCAAATCTTACCTAGATTTCTGTTTCCATACTTATATTTCACCTCTATAATCTTATAAATATCGCAGGTTCCCAATACTATTAATCATCCTTCGCAATGATTCGTAACCCAAATCGAACATGTTATTAACCCTAACCATACACTCTTACCTTAATCTAACTTTGCAGAAGAGCAGGGACAGAGTTCGTCTTACAATACAGGAATGTAGGGTATCTTCCTCCTGCTGAGAACCTCAAATGTCCATGCAGACTTGATCCCTGGAGAAGATGTAGGCAGCTATGAAGGACCTGAGAGAGCAAATGTCATCTTCCATCGCAAACAACCTTCCCAGGATGAAGGGTTGTGTCTGAATAAGCCTCTCTCTTGTTAATGTAGAGAAGATAGACCAAACCAGGCATGTGTGGAGAGCTATTCCGGGGTCCCTATGGTTGATATACCATTCTAACTTGTAAAAGTGTCACAGGAAGAAAGGGCAGCCTCCATCTCATAGGAGTATTGTAAGCAACAGTTAGGACAAAGTGGTTGCCAAGGCAATGACCTCAAAGAATTCCTGAAGGAAGTAATCTCACCTCACTTCCTTGGTGATGGAACTCTCTGAACTTGGAATCCGGGAAGCCAGGCACCCAGAGCCAGTCTCAGTCCCAGTCCCAGTGGTCGTATTTTTTGGATTTACCAAGGACAGAGTCAGTCTTTCTTGGTACCTACTGAGGTGAGGATGAACAAATGTCAGGAAAGCTCTAAAGAGGGGCCTTTCCTGAGAAAGCAGGTAGTGGCTCACCGCTGGCTAGTGACAACTTCACAGATTTGGCCAAGGAGACCATATGTGACACAGGACAGGCGATTTCATCAGAACATAGTTTGGCCCAAGAGTCAGAGGACACTCCCAATAGTCACAGACCTACTTGGGGGAAGGAGCTTCCTTTGTGTGTGTGGGTGTGGGTTTGAGATTTTGTCTCATGTTCTGAGAATAGGTAGGAAAGGCGGTTTGTTTGGTTTGGAGTGAACTGTTTCTGGTAAGTCGTTTGACAAGGCCAGTGTTTCTTTGTCTGTGTATCCCACTGTGTCCATGGTTTTAGATATTAGAAAAGAGAATGAATCATTGGATGTGTCCTGTCTAGACTCAACTTGCCCAATTTATGAATGGACTGCGGCTTGACTTATGGGTGGACAACTCCAACAATCTTCCTAAGTTCCTGTTTTCTTCCAGAATTCTGCCCAATTTATGAATGGACTGTGGATTGACTTATGGGTGGACAACTCCAACAATCTTCCTAAGTTCCGGTTTTCTTCCTGAATTCTGGCCACTCTCCAGAATAGGCTCATGGTTTTGTGTCCAAAATATGTACCACCTCCAAGCTCTGTGACATGGCCATGTACTGGAGAGCTGAAAGAAATGGGAGCATCTCAGAAAACTCAGATATCAGTTTGACCAGGAAATTCTAAGTGAAGAAACCCTGCTTTGGGCCTTTTGCTCATCAATTGTTCTGTTGCCCTGAATGTCAGGAAGGCCTTTGCCTCAGGCCACACCATTGTAGAGCCTAAAGAAACAGTTTTCAAATGGAAATGAAAGGGCATCACCTGTGGCTCTTTGCTTAATTGCTTTGGAAAGGGATGAGTCTGAATCAGTCTTTTGGCCCTGTGTGAGACTGTGGCTTAGATTCTCAGCACCTGATGGATCTAAAGAAGGATCCCATGTGTGCATCCAAAACGAAAATGGACAAAAGAGCAGTCAGTGTGGATGAAGTCTCTCGCATTCCTCTGTAAGTGTCCTGTTCTCCATCATGTGAGAACAGTGATCATTTGGTTCAAATGTGTTCCTCAAAACCCTGCAGAGGCTAGCCCATAAGTGCTTGGTTTTTCTCAAGACTCCAATTCACATAAAGAATCTAAAACACACAGTCAGTAGGCCTCAAATTGGAGAAGCAGTGCCATATTAATGGCAGGCCTATTTGATCACTCTTGGTTCACTGGAAGGATGTCCTGGCCACCCTGATTTTAGGCAAAAGAGGGACAAGGGAGGTTATATTGGACACTGTCTTGGGCTGCACCCCTCATGGAAACCTCAAGCCAGAGGTTATGATGATTGTGTAAATGGAAGAAGATGAGTGCCATGTGGAAGTGTTTTGGATTTAATTGTGGATATTTGTGTGACAGTTGGAAGACATAACAAGGTCTACCTGGGCTTGAACTCTGGTGTGATTCCCCTTATAGACTGAGTTCAGGAACTGATCTCAGAGAAGTATTGCCATGTATTGTGTTGTGATTTAAGAGGCCATGTATGAGAGTCACCCTTGGAAACTGAGATCTAGCCCCAGAGTGGCTTTCCACAGAGCTCTGGGAATTTCAGCCAAGATATCACATGATTTCATTCGAAAGACTTGGCAGCCATAGTTGAGAGTGAAAACACACATGGACCTCATATTGTAGACCTCAATGGGCCTGGCTTAATGTGACCTTTTGGCCATTCTTTGGGAAGCCTTGCCTGTGAGGGTTCTCCAGAGCTTTCATTGAAATAATCTTGCTCACCATTTACTGGTTCCTGAATGAATTGAAACCCACAGTGCCTCCAACTTCATCCTTGAAAAATGTCTAAATAAATACCATGAAATTTTTGAAATTCCCATGACCAGGTGGCAATGGAGAACCTTTGGATGTCCTGTTGCTGATCATGGATGTACCAGACAGTGCCTTGCTTGACTGGGTTTCATGAAAATGGTGTAGAACAGAGGTGCCAGAAAGTTGCAGCCTGCTGAGAAGTGGGCCTAGAGCTTTGGTGGGCAGGAGTGTGATAAAACATCTCTGTTGGAGCAATGTGGATCTTCCATTGGCTTCCAAATGGCTTGTGGATTACATGAAGCAGCCAGCAGACCCTTGTAATTAAAGGCATCTTGTTATATGAAGAGGATTCAGGGCAATGTTCAGAATCAGGTTGCTATGGACAAGGATGCAATGTGGCAAGCTTTGAGGGATAGAAGCGTGGTTGGTGCGTTCTTCTGCAGACTCTTAACCACCGCACATGGCAGAACTCCCTCCAGCACTGTGTCTCAGTTGAACTCCTTGAATTTCATGAAGCAAATACCAAACTCCCAGTTCAGCAGCAAAAACCCCACAAAAAGTGGAGGAGGACCAAATGGCTTCACAGTCCAACGGGGAGACACTTAGTCCCCAGAGGCCACAGTTTACCTAAAAAGAAGAAAATCAACACTGCTACCTCATGTTCATTGGAAAATAAGATACCATGTCCTCCACGTCACATAGAGGCAGACCCAGCTTTGATGGTCTCACTACAAAGGAAGCCAACTCTCCTGACAACAACATAATTTTCACGTTCCCAAACTCAGAGGCAGTTGCTCTAAAAGTTTTTAGGCAAGCAGAGCTCCATGTTTGTGGAGTGTTTACCCTGTCCCTTACTTTTGGAAACTCCTCTACAACCTCCAAGGTTGTGAACTCCTGAGCATTTTCCATTCCAGATATGTATTCACTGATTTTCTATCTATTCTCCTCTAACTGTGTCTTACTTGGGGTGAAGGTAATTTCAAGGCATTGTTCTGGATGAGAGTGGGAGGATATTTGTGCAGCATATATTTGCATACAAATTGGATTCAATTTCCAATTTTCCTTTTGAAATACTGAATCCCTGACACTAACCCATACCTACTAGACTCAGACAACTCATCCTAA
The DNA here is from genome assembly GCF_048772815.1 of Callospermophilus lateralis. Classification (NCBI taxonomy): domain Eukaryota; kingdom Metazoa; phylum Chordata; class Mammalia; order Rodentia; family Sciuridae; genus Callospermophilus; species Callospermophilus lateralis. The sequence goes on from NW_027510325.1 coordinate 215,760, forward strand.
TATGATAGAGAAAAATAACACAAACCTATAGAAATACAAGCAGTTCATTGGAGGCATGTTCTATAGTTGGACTTGCATTTTGCATTATACAAGGTAGGAGTTATAAATCTGGTCAATGTTTAATAGAAAAAAGATCTCCATGTGTTTTTAAAGTTAACAAATATGAGAATTCATGTTTCCCTTTCTCTTTAGCCTATTCACACTTATATATTTATATGCATATATAGAATCCTACCAGGTATCACACGTACATCTTTCTGAGGTGGCTGACTTGGCAGATACAAATTGTGAGAAGAGATCACTCCTCCTAAACGCTGTTGGAACTAAAAATTCAACCTATAGGGAGCGTCCTAGTAGAACAACATTATACATAAACTCATGTTCAGTAAAATAAACATTTTTGCATCTGTGGATGATATATATTTACTGATGAATTTCGATTGGCATTTATATTGCTACTTTTTAATGTCTGTGAGTGTTTTTTATTTGTGTGTGTGTGTGTGTGTATACACTCTCCAGATTTTTCAAAATATGAAATATATGTGTCTAATATACACTCTCTAAATTCATTCATGTTCATGTATGTAGATTTTTAATCAACATTTCACAAGATTATTCTCAGAAATATTCATCCACCTGAAATACATATTTGTTTCCTAGTACTGTAAACTAACTTCAGGGAATGATGCATACAAATCCTAATTATTCTACAGTAACTGACCCAGTCTAACATCAATGCAAGTAGATTACTATGGGACATGATATGTAATTCTTTATTCATTTGTATTCGACACTGGTACATTATTATTTCTTCAGTTTTTGCACATCATAGGACATACATTTCATCCACAAGTTCACAAATTTATAGGCATTTGTTTCAAATTTAATCACTTTTTGCTTCAGAACACATATATTGTCAGGGTTTCTTTACTGGTATTTTCATGAGTCTTCTTTCCAAACACATTATTTTCGATTTCCAAAGTCACTTTTGAAGCAAAACTCACACACTCTTCATGATAAACCAAAACACGAATATTACCATTAGATGTATAACTGCTTGGAATGAATGATTGTATATCAATATACAATTTCCTGTAATTTTTCAGATATTAGATCAATTCATTTTTTAAAGTTGAAAAAAATTATATTATTTATTCACATTAGGGTCTATTCATGCTTTATCTCTATATTCATAGACACAGGGTACACCTCTTTGTACCCCCGATTCTAATTTTACATCTTCAATATATTGCTCGCAGAAATGGTGGAAGACATACTCATGTCACCTGATGTACATATACATTTAATCAAAGTAATATTCTGGACAAAAAAATGTAAAGGTCACATTTATGATTGTACCAAAGCCTAAATGTAAAGTGTACATGGATTACTAAAAACATCCATGTCCAGGTTGCCTAATGCTGTCAATTGTCAATCCTATTGGTGACTACATATTTGTTTCTTCCTAATTTATATATTCAAACTCAACCCTGTTGAAAATGTCTAATCCTATCACTCACTTTATACTTTGCCTGATTTCATAATGTTTCTATTGATATCTGCTTTTTTACATATTTTCCCAAGTTGATCCTAGTGACTGACACTTCATATGTGCTGACATTTACATTCACTCTATAATCGAAACCCTATTGCTAAAGAACTTTTGGTCCAAATCCTTTAATCACTCTTCTTTCTAAACCTACCGACTATCTTCCTAATCCTACCGACTATCCCTTTTTGATTGGATGTTCTCTTCTACATTCAATCATCCAATGTAAAAGGTCCTATGCCATTGTATATCGAATTATCTGAGACAACTTTGCAGAGCATCATTCAAAGCTAAGTATCCCAATCAAAGGAAAAACCCTTCTGGGCTTCAAATCATACCTAGATTTCTGTTTTCATACTTATATTTCACCAGATCTTAGAGAAGACGGACCATTTCAGGGGAACATAGTATGGCCCACCTGTCAGAGGACAATCTGGATAGTCACAGACCTAATTGGGGGAAGGAGGTGCCTTTGTGGGAGTGGGTATGGGTTTATTGTTTTGTCTCATGTTCTGAGAATAGATGGGAAAGGCGGTTAGTTTGGTTTGGAGTGGACAGTTTCTAGTAAGCCATTTGACAAGGCAAGTGTTTCTATGTCTGTGTATCCCACTGTGTCCGTTGTTGTAGATATTGGAAAAGAGAATGCATTAATGGATGTGTACTGTCTAGTGTAAATCTTCCCATAATTCAACCTGCCCAATATATGAATGGAGTGCAGCTTGTCTTTTTGATGTGCAACACCTGCTATCTTTCTAAGTTGTTGTTTTCTTCCTGAATTCTGGCCACTATCCAGAATAGGCTCATGGATTTGTGTCCAAAATATGTACCACCTCCAAACTCTGTGACATGGCCATGTACTGGATAGCTGAAGAGAATGGCGAGCATCTCAGAAAATGCAGATATCAGTGTGACCAGGAAAGTCTCAGTGGAGAAACCCTGCTTTGGGCCTTTTGCTTACTTATTGTTGTTTTGCACTGAATGTCAGGAAGTTCTTTGCCTCAATCCACCACTTTGTGAAGCCTGAAGTAAACAGTTTTCAAATGGAAATGAATGTCATCACCTGTGGCTCTTTGCTTAATTGCTTTGGGAAGGGATGTGTCTGAATTAGTCTCTTGGCCATGTTTGTGTCTATGACTTAGATTCTGAGCACCTGATGGATCTAAAGAATGGTCCCATGTGTGCGTCCAAAGCCATAATGGCAAAAAAAAAATCATTCATTATGGATGAAGTCTCTTGCCTTCCTCTGTTAATTTCCTGAACTCCATCAAGTGAGAATAGGGATTCTTTGGGTCAAATGAGTTCTTCAATTCCCTGCAGAGGTGCTTGGGTTTTCGCATAACTCCAAATCACATAAAGAATTGATACCTGAAATCAGTAGGCGTCAAATTGGAGAAACACAGAAGTATTAACGGCAGGCTTATTTGATCACTCCTCGTTCACAGAAACGGTGTCCAGGCCACCCTGACTTTAGGCAAATGAGGGGCAAGCGAGCTGATTTTGGACACTGTCTTGGCTTTTCTCATGACTCCAATTCACATAAAGAATCTAGACCCCACAGTCAGAGAGCCTCAAATTGGATAAGCGGAGCAGTATTAAGGGCAGGCCTATTTGATCACTCCTGATTCACAGGAAGGGTGCCCAGGCCACCCTGAAGTTAGGCAAAAGAGGTGCAAGAAGCTTATTTTGGACAATCTCTTGGGCTGCACAACTCATGGAAAACTCCAGGAAGAGGTTATGATTAGTGTCTATATGGAAGAAGAATAGGGCCATGAGGGAGTATTTTGGTTTTAATTGTTTTCATTTGAGTCGCGGTTGGAAGAGTTGTCTGGGTCCACCTGGACTTGAACTCTGGTGTGATTCTCCTTATAGACTGAGTTCTGGAACTGACCTGAGAGAAGTATTGCCATGAATTGTGTTGGGATTTTAGGAGGCCAGGCATGAAGTTGCCATTGGAACCTGAGATCTAGGCACAGGTTGGCTTTCCACAGAACACTGGGAATCTCAGCCAGGATATTACATGATTTTATTCTGAAAGACTTGGCATGCATTATTGAGATTCAAAACACACATGGACCTCGCTTTATAGACCTCAATTGGCCTCGCTTCATGTGACTTTTTGGCCACTCTTTGGGTAGCCTTGCCTGTGAGAGTGCTCCAGAGCTTTCCCTGAAATTAGCTTCCTAACCCTTTAATGGTTCCTGAATGAATTGCAAACCACAGTGCCTCCAACTTCATCCGTGAAAAATTGCTAGATAATTACCATGAAATTTTTAAAATTCCCATGACCAGATGTCACTGGAGGACCTTTGATGTCCTGTTGATGATCATGAATATACCAGACAGGGCCTTGATTGACTGGGTTTCAGGAAAATGGTGTAGAACAGAGATGCTGGTAAGTAGAAGCCTAGTGAGTAGTGGGCCTAGAGAAGTGTTACGCAAGTCAGTGATAAAACATCTGTGGTGGGGCCATGTGGATCTTCCACTGGCTTCCAAATGGCTTGAGACTGACATGGTGCAGCCATCAGACCCATATACGTAAAGGCATATTTTTATATGGAGAGGTTTTAGGGCAATGTTCAGAATCATGTTGCTATTGTCAAGGGGGCAAGCTACGTGGGATAGAACCCTGGTTGGTGCATTCTCCTGGAGACCCTGCACACCACAGCTGACAGAACTCCCTTCAGCACTGTTTCCCATTTGAACTCGTTGTATTTAATGAAGCAAATTCCAAACTCCCAGTGCAGCAGTAAGAAACACCACGATAATTGGAGGATGACCAAGTTGTTTCACAGTCCACACGGGGAGACACTTAGCCCTCAGTGGCCACAGTTTACCTACAAAGAGAGAATTCAGCACTGCTGCCTCATTTTTATTGAAAAATAAATAACCATGTCCTCCAGATCACATAGATGCAGATCGAGCTTTGATTGTCTCACTACAAGTAAAGCTAAAGCTCCTGAAAACAACATATATTTTAAGTGCCCAACCTTAAAGGCAGATTCTCAAAAAGTCTTTAGGCCAGCAGAGCTCCATATTTGTGGAGTGTTTACCCTGTCCCTTACTTTTGGAAACTCCTCTACCGCCTCCAAAGTTGTGAAATCTGGAGCATTTTCCATTCCTGATAGGTATTCACAGATTTTCTAACTCTTCTCTTCTAATTGTGTCTTACTTGGGGCGAAGGTAATGTCAAGGCATTGTTCTGGAGGAGAGTGGGAAGAATTTTCTGTAGCATATATTTGCATACACATTGGATTCAGTTTTCTATTTTCCATTCAAAATACTGAATCCCTGACTCTAACCCATACCCGACCAGACTCTGACTACTAATTCTAATATGATGGAGAAAAATAACCCAAACAGAATCGAAATACAAGCAGTTCAGAGTAGGCCTGGTGTATTGTTGTACTTTTCTTTTGCATGATACAGAGTTGGAGTTATGAATCTAGTCAATTTATTGTTGAAATAGTTGTCCATGTATTTTTAAGGTTAACAAATATGTGAATTCCTGTCTCCCTTTCTCTGTATTCTTATATGCACATATAGATTCCTCCCTGGTACCACACGTACATTCTTGTGAGGTGGCTGACTTGGCAGATACAAATTGTTAGAAGAGATCACTCCTACTAAACTTGTTGGAATTGGATATTCAACCTATGGTTGAGCTTGCTAGTTGAACAGCATTATACATAAATCCATGTTCAGTAAAATTAATATTTTTAGATCTGTGGATGATATATATTTTATAATGAATTTTGATTGACATATATTTTGCTACTTTTTTGTCTGTGTGTGTGTTTTGTATATATATATATATATATATATATATATATATATATATATATATATATATATATACTCTCCAGATTTTTCAAAATATGAAATATATGTGTCTTATATACACTCCCTAAATTCATTCATGTTTATTATGTGGATTTATAATCAACTATTCACAAGATTATTCTGAGAAATATTCATCCACCTGAAATTTGCCTAATGCTCTCAAATGTCAATCCTAATTGTGACTACATATTTGTTTCTTCTTAAGATTATATATTTAAACTCAACCCTGTTCAAAATATCTAATCCTATCACTCACTTTATACTTTGCCTGATTTTATAATGTCTCTATTGATATCTGCTTTCCTACATATTTTCCCCAGTTCATCATTGTGACTGACTCTTCACCTGTGCTGACATTTACATTCACTCTCTAATCGAAACCCTATTGCTAAAGAAATTTTTTTCCAATTCCTATACTCACCCTTCTTCATAAAAGTACTGACTATCTTCCTAATGCTACAGACTATCGTTTTTGACTGAATGTTCTCTTCTACATTCAATCATCCAAGTAAATGTGGGGCGAGCTTCAGAGGAGGAGACCACCAACAGACTATCTCTTGCAACATCAAAGGGTTTTTTGGGTGTCCAGCATGCTGGGGCTCAGAGATCACTTGAATAGAGCAGATAGCCCTGAGAATAGCTTAAATAGAGCTTATATACTTTCCCTGGAGAGGGCAGGGAGGGAATTTTATTGATGGGTCAGGGTGAGAGGGTGGTTTGCATTCACCTGGGTGAGGGAGTACATTCTGCAGTTGGGCAGTTGGGGACAGAACATTCTGGGAACAAGATTTGCAAGCATTTCTCAAGATTTCAATAGTGTTTTGTTAAGCATACAGAAAAACAGGAAGTGACAAGTACCTATTTTATTAAACTTTAATTCCCCACTTCTTCTTCTGGCTACTTTTAATCATAAAAATGATCATTGGAGGGTGTCACATTCTATGTCTGCTAGTGGGGTATTACCATAAGTTTAACTCGTCCAATTTGAGCCTGGAGAAAAGAAATTACACGGTTGAGCAAACAGGATTTTATAGTTAGTAATAATATGAGGATTATTATTGGACCGGCCAGGGTTGATAAAAACGTAGTTAACCAGGAGGAGTGTGTGAACCAAGACTCAAGCCACCCTTTTTGGGCCTCTCTCTCTTGTTGATGCTCTTCAAGGTGTCTTTTAAATTTACTCATAGATTTTATTACAACTCCAGTATGGTCAGCATAAAAACAACATTCTTCCCTCAATGCAGCACAAAGGCCCCCTTCTCTAATGAAGAGGAGGTCCAACCCTCAACTGTTCTTTAAAACAACTTCAGAGAGAGAGGTTAAAGATTCATGCAAAGCTCTGATGGAGGTTTCTAATATCTTAGTTTTGCTCTATTGCTTCTTCTAATTGGGTCATTTGTTGTGTCCCATGGACAATGGCAGTGGTTCCTGTGCCCACCCGTGCAGCAACTCCTATTCCTAATAGGATGGCTAAAGTGAGGGATACAAGTTCCCAGTGGAACCGGTTGTATGCCCCCCCTATTTGATCTTCAAACGAATCTGCGTCATGATAGAGCTTTCTGGGAAACATCTGCAACATTTCAAAATAATCACATCTGTTGACCATTTCATGAAAACATAAACAATGTTTAAGTATATAGAATTATGCTGTTGTAGGGACAGACAAGGCAAGGCACCTAAGATAGCACTGAAGACAGGGAAACAGTCCTATATTGTTGCAACTGGATTCAGAGGGCATTGCTTCTGTTGTAATCAATTAGTCCCCTGAAACTCAAGTTTAGGTAGTTTCAGAATTGTGTACCCAACATATAAGGGATGGGGCTCAGAAGTTTACAGTCTGCAGAAGTTCAAAAAAGCAGTATATGTTTCTGATTTTTCCTCTGTTCTGGGCAAGTTAAATTTTCAAGGACACCTGGGAGGAGGAAAGCTTTTTATTCCCTTTCTTATTTTCCCCCTGCCAGCTGTTACAACGGAGCCCAGTTGGTAATTTCTTTATCTTAGAAATGTGGCCATTTCTGTGAAGCCCCAGCTGAAGGCCAGAGGACTTGTTCACATATTTTGTGAAAAACTAGTTAGGGGTTGTCTAGCTTAGAAGTACTGAGTTTTTTAGCCAGTGGCCAAGTATAACAGGGCAATACAAAAAGAGAAAGTTTATCTACATTGAACTCTTTATAGAAACTCTATGCTGAAAGTTCTAAAGTCAGCCATGGTGAAGACTTCTGGAGAAGGACATTTAAGACTTTTCTGTGGGCCTGGTACAGAGGGGGAATACGGGGAAGGTGGGGCTGAGAGAAGCTCCGAGGATCTGAGAATGAGGAAAAAGAGAGATGTAAAAGAATAATGGAAAGGTGTTTGGGAATTTCCTAGCAAAAAACTTGAGCAGTAGAACAGGTAGAGCAGAGCAGAAAACGGGAGTGAGTATCCCAAAATCCTGTGAGGGACTTTAAATTTTAGAAACCTGTTTTCTGTGATGACAAAGCAACTTTAATGGCCATTTATATTACATCTTGGATAAGGGTCTGAGAGCTCTCCTCAGCTCGTTTGAGCTTTGGGTTAGCTGGAAAGAGGACCTGGTGGGACCCGGTGTGGGCACTGACAGGAAGAGAGAGGAGTGAGTGGGTGGAGGGGTACCTCAGTACCTGCTACCTCACAAGCGGGCAATTGTCTGAGAACTGGTGGAGGTTTGGGATTCTGATCTAGTAATTGGAGGGGAGAAATCACGTTGCTGAGGTGGGAGTGACAGCAGAGAGTCTGGAGCAGAAGGCTGAGGATAAAAATCTATTGGAGAAGCATAGTTCAGGATGTGAGTGAAGGAGGGAAAGGGCTTCCACATAGGGGAATCTCCTTTCACCCTTTTGAGCACTTGCAGAAGTTAAAAAGGTCACGCAAAATTTGAGGATCTAGAGACCCCTCTGGGGGCCATCCTTTTTCTGTTGTCTACTTGGTAATATGGCCAATGCTGTGTACTGAATTTGATGAAGTATTGGGTTCCATCAGGCAGCCTCTGTATGCTCACATCTCCATGACATACAGAAGAAGTCGGTTTTTCCCCCACACAGCCGTTACTGTTTGTGGCTTTGATAGTTTCCCGGGCAAACAAGTAATCTAGGCTAGCCAACCTGCATCTGGCTCGCGTGTCCCTACATCCATAATGTTTGTTTCCATTATCTATGGTACACAAGGGATTTAATGGTATTTTAGTGGGATTTTCTTCATCAGGGATATCCCAATAGAAAAAACCTATGGCCAGCTGACAAATGTCTGGGTGGAGAGATGGCCACCAGGTCCCTAAGGGGGATGTATGTGAGATAGATTATACACTTTTCCAGTAGGATTTGTGATCAGCCATCGCTGCTTAAAAGGCTGATGAGGGTTAGGACTACTTGTGGCCAAGGGGAGAGTATATAACCTTATCCACATGGCGAATACACAATTTGAAACTGTTACCAGTCTTTTCCAGTTTTCATAAAGATTCTGGACAAGGAGCAGGCTTGAGATGAGAGGCATGGATCCAAGAAGTGATTCTGTATACCTTTACCACTGTAGGTGTTATAAGTAGCACCTGGTATGGTCCTTTCCAGCTGGGTTCCAGGGATGACACCTGATGTCATCTTACATACATGAAGTCTCTTATTTGATATGGATGTGGAATACCCTGGTACACAGTTTGTTATGCAGTGGGCAGCTATTTTCACAGGTATCATTGAGTTCTTTCAAGAGCTTTAAGTCTGTCAAGCAAGAGGGTGTGGAAAGGATCCTTAGGTCTTACAGTTGGGCTTAGGACCCTTACTGGACGAGGGCCACCATAGAGAATTTCTCAGGGGGTAAGGTTACTCAAAGAAACAGAAGGATTTTTTCTTGCATGAAACATTGCATAAGTCAGGAGCACAGTCCAATCTTTTATGCTGGTCTCTAAGCTTAATTTCGTTAAGGTCTCTTCAATGGTTCTATTCATTCTTTCTACTTGTCCTGAACTCTGGGGTCTATAAGCACAATATAACTTCCAATTAATCCCCAGGTTCCTGGCTAACCCCTGACTTACCTGGGCCATGAACATCGGTCCATTATCAGATCCTATTACCAGCTAAGCTTCCTCCAATGGTAGAGAGGCTTAGTCAGCAGCAGGGGAATCACTTAGAGTGTGTTGTGTGTTAGGGGACGAGGGCAGGGGATAAGGAGAGGAGGAAGAGTCCAGTAGAGTCAAATCTTGTGACTCAGGGAAAACAGAGGGTGGAGGAGGAGGAAGAGGTGAGGGTTTGAGAGATCATGTGGGAAGGAGTATGAGCAGAGGCATGGGCAAGGAAAGGCTTCACCCATGGAGGAGGAGATTTGCAGAGGTCCTGAAAAGTTAAGATATATGGCTGTTGATCAGGATGGCTATGTGGCCCTGGCTGAAAGACAATATCTCTGACTTTATAAATTAGTGGGAAGTAGAAAGATCTTTCTTGGGGCCATACGACTCCAAAGATGGGCCATTCTGAGGCACAGAGAGTCTGCCAGGTCCAGCGTTTTACTAAAAAAAGAAAGATTCTGAGCCCTTAAGCGGACTTTGGTTCAGTGATCAAGGGTCAGGGACAGAGGCATTGAAGTGCTCTGTCCCATAATGAAAGGTACACAAACAGTAAAAGCAAAGACACATGACACAGATAAGACAAGACCATAAAGACAGGCAATGGACATCCAACACTGAGACCAGGAATGCGTAGCCGGCAAAACCCGATAGGATGGCAATACCGAATCTAAAAGAAAATATCACTGAGTCGATGAAGCAATTGTTCCTTGTTTCTCCGAGTCCTCTTTGGGGTCCCCCAGGGAGGTGCCCTATGTCTCTGTGACACGTCTCTCAGCCACCGTCGGAGAGACCCCAGGCTCTTCATCGCCAGCAATTTTGCCAAGCCCTAACATGACACCTGAAACCAGAAAGAGGCGCCTTACTTGCTCCGAGAGGAGCCCATTGGGGTCTCTCATCCGCCACTGCCGGAACTCGGTGGAACCTCAATATGTAAAGGTCAGGTGAGTGTTGGAGGAAGAGACTACCAAGAGACTGTCTCATGCAACAGCAAAGGGTTATTTTGGGTCCAGCTTGCTGGGGCTCACAGCTAACTTAAATAGATCAGAGAGCTCTGAGAACAGCTTATGCAGAGCTTACATACATTCCTTGGAGAGGGAAGGGAGGGAAGTTTACTGATGTGTAAGGGTGAGTGGGCGGTTCGCGTGACACCGAGTGAGGCAGTACATTCTGCAGTTTGGCAGTTGGGAACAGTACATTCTAGAACAAGATTAGCAAACATTTCTCAAGATTTCAACAGTGTTTTTTTAAGCATACAGAGAAACAGGAAATAGCAAGTACCTATTTTATTAACCTTTCACTACCGACTATCCCTTTTTGACTGGATGTTCCTTCTACATTAATTCATGCAAAGTACAAGGTCCTATGCCATTGTATATCGATTTATCTGAGACATCTCTGCAGAACGTAATTCAATGCTGCGTATCCCAATCAAGGGCCCAATGCCCTTCTGGCCTTCAAATCATACTTAGATTTCTTTTTTCATACATATATTACACCTATATATTCTTATACACATAGCAGGTTCCCAATACCATTATTCATCCAGCACAATGATTTCTAACCCAAATCAAACATGTTTTTAACCAAAATCATACACTATTCCCTCAATCTAACTTTATAGAACAGCAGGGAAAGAGTTGATTTTACAATACAGAAATGTAGGGAAACTTCCACCTGCTGATAACCTCAAAGGCCCATGCAGAAATGATCCCTGGAGAAGATGTAGGCAGCTATGAAGGACCTGAGAGACCAAAAGTCATCTTCCATGGCAAACAACCCAGTCAGGATAAAAGGTTGTGTCTGAATCAGATTCTCTTCTTAATGTAGAGAACATGGACCAAAACAGGCCTGTGTGGAGATCTATTCCTGGGTGCCTATGGTTGATATACCATTCTAACTTGTGAAAGTGTCACAGGAAGTAGGGGCAGCCTCAATCTCATGGGACCCTTGGAAGTAACAGTTAAGACAAAGTGGTTGCCAAGACAGGGACCTCATTCAGTTCAGGAAGGAAGTGACCTCACCTCACTTCCATGGTGATGGAACTCTCTGAACTTTGGATCCAGGAAGCCAGGCACCCATAGCCAGTCCCAGTCCCAGTCCCTATGGTCTCACTTGTTTGGATTTACTAAATGCAGTCAGTCTTTCTTGGTACCTTCAGACGTGAGAAGGCCAAATGCCAGGAAAGCTCGGAAGCGGGGCTTTTCTTGAGAAAGTCGTTAGTGGCTCACCGTTGGCTCCTGAGAAGTTCACAGAGTTTGCCAAGGAGACCAGATCTGAGACAGGACAGGCCATTTCGGGGGAACGTATTATGGCCTACAAGTCAGAGGACACTCCGGATAGTCAAAGACCTACTTAGGGGAAGGAGGTGCCTTTGTGGGTGTGGTTGTGGGTTTGTGGTTTTGTCTCATTTTCTGAGAATAGGTAGGACAGTCGGTTTGTTTCATTTGAAGTGGACTGTTTCTAGTAAGTCTTTTCACAGGGCGAGTGTTTCTATGTCTGTGTATTCCACTGTTTCCGTGGTTGTAGACATTAGAAAAGAGAATTCATCAATGGATGTGTCGTGTCTAGTAGAAAGCTTCTCAGCATTCATATTGCCCCGTTTATGAATGGACTGTAGCTTGCCTTATCGATGAGCAACACCTGCTACCTTCCTAAGTTTCTATTTTCGTCCTGAATTCCGGCCAATTTCAAGAATAGGCCCATGGTTTTGTGTCCAAGATATGTACCACCTTCAAGCTCTGTGACATAGCCATGTACTGGATAGCTGTAGGTGATGGCGAGCATCTCAGAAAACTCAGATATCAGTGTGACGAGGAAAGTCTCAGAGGAGAAACCCTGCTTTGGGCCTTTTGCTTACCTATTGTTCTGTTGCCCTGAATGTCAGGAAGTTCTTTGCATCTGGCCACCCCTTTGTGAAGCCTGAAGAAAACAGTTTTCAAATGGAAATGATTGGGCATACCTGTGGCTCTTTTCTTAAGTGCTTTGAAAAGGGATGTGACTGAATCAGCCCCCTGGCCCTGTGTGTGGCTGAGGCTTAGATTCTCAGCACCTGTGGATCTAAAGAAAGTTCACATGTTTGCATCCAAAGGAAAAATGGCAGAAAGAGCAGCCATTGGGATGAAGTCTCTCGACTTCCTCTGTAAGGTTCCTGAACTCCATCAAGTGAAAATAGGGATCCTTTGGGTCAAATGAGTTCTTCAAAACCTGCAGAGGCTAGCCCATAGGTGCTTGGTTATTTCATGACTAAAATTCACATAAAGAATCTAAACCAAACAGTCAGTAGGCCTCAAATTGGAGAATTGGAGCGGTATTAATGGCAGGCCTATTTGATCACTCCTGGTTCACAGGATGGGTGTCCAGGCCACCTTTACTATAGGCAAATGAGGGTCAAAGGAGCTTATTTTGAACACTGTCTTGGTCTGCTCCCCTCATGGAAACCTCCAGCAAAATTATGATGAGTGTCAATATGAAAGAAGATGAGGGCCCTATGGGAGTGTTCTTGTTTTAATTGTGGTAATTTGTGTGGTAGTTGGAAAAGATGACTCGAATCACCTGGGCTTGAACTCTGGTGTGATTCCCCTTAAAGAATGAGTTCTGGATCTGACCTCAGAGAAGTATTGTCGTGAGTTCTCTTGGGATTTTACTAGGCCACACGTGAGAATCGCCTTTGGAAATTGAGATCTAGGCCCAGGATGGCTTTCCACAGAGCTCGGGCATTCTGAGCCAGGATATCACATGATTTAATTCTTAAAGACTTGGCAGCCCTAGTTGAGAGTCCAAACACATATGGACCTCACATTGTACACCTCAATGTGTCTGGATTCATGAGACCTTTTGGCCAGTCTTTTGGAAGGCTTTTCTGTGAGTGTTTTCCAGAGCTTTCATTGAAATGAGCTTCCTCACCATTTAATGGTTCCTGGATTAATTGAAACCCACAGTGCCTCTAACTTCATTTTTGAAAAATGACTAGATTCATACCATAAAATTTTTGAAATTCCCATGACCAGGTGGCACTGGATAAACTTTGGATTTCCTGTTGCTGATCATGAGTGTACCAAAGAGTGCCTTGATTGACTGGTTTTCGTGAAAATGGTGTAGAACAGAGATGCCAGTAATTTGGAGCCTAATGAGTAGTGGGCCTAGAGAAGTGGACTGTAGGTGTGTAAATAAATATTTTTGGTAGGACCACCTGGATCTTCCATTGGCTTCGAAAGACTTGCGACTGACATGGTGCAGGCAGGAGACCTTTATATGTAAAGGCATCTTGTCATATGGAGAGGTTTCAGGGCAATGTTCAGAATCAGGTTGCTATAGTCAAGGGGAAAGCTATGTAGGATAGAAGCCTGGTTCGTACATTCTCTTTGCGTCCCTGACCAACCACACATGACAGAACTCCCTCCAGCATTTTGTCCCAGTTGAACTCCTTGTATTTCATGAAGCAAATACCAAACTCCCAGTGCAGCAGTAAGAAACACCCTGGAAAGTGAAGGATCACCAAATGGCTTCACAGTCCACACGGAAAGACACTTAGCTCCCAGTGGCCACAGTTTACCTACAAAGAGAGAATTCAGAACTGGTCCCTCATGTTCATTAGAAAATAAGGACCATGTGCTCCAGGTCATAGAGATGCAGACCCAGATTTCATGGTTTCACTACAAACGAAGCTAAATCTCCTAACAATTACATATATTTCTTGTTCCCAACCTCAGAGGAAGTTTCTCAAGAAGTCTCAAGGCCAGCACAGCTCCATGTTTCTGGATTGTTTACCCTCTCCCTTACTTTTGGAAACTGTTCTACCACCTCCAGTGTTGTGAACTCCTGAGCATTTTCCATTCCACATATATATTCAGATTTTCTAACTCCTCTCCTCTAATTGTGTCTTACTTTTAGCGATGGTTATGTCAAGGCATTGTTCTGGATGAGAGAGGGAAGATTTTTGTGTATCACATTTTTGCATACACATTAGATTCATTTTCCTTTTTTCCATTTGAAATACTGAATCCCTGACACTAACCCATACCCTATTAGACTCTGACTACTAATCCTAATATCATGGAGAGAAAGAAACCTAACCGAATAGAAATACAGGCCTTTCATAGGAAGCATGGTGTATACTTCTATTTGCCTTCTGCATTATCAAGAGTATGTTTTTTTAAATCTAGTCAACTTTTCATTGTAATATTTCTCCATGATTTTTTAAAATTATCACATATATAAATTCCTGTCTCCCTTTCTCTGTATCCTATTCAGCACATGTATTTTTTTATACATATATATATAATATCCTACCTGGTATCACACGGACAATCTTGTGAGCTCCCTGATTTTGGAATATAAAATTGTGAGAACAGATGACTCTCCCTAAATAATGATGGGACTGAAAATTCAACCTATGGGTGAGCTTCCTAGTGAAAAACACTATACATAAATCCATGTTCAGTAAAATGAATATTTTTGGATATGTGGATGAATTATATTTCATGATGAATTTCGATTGGCATATATATTGCTAAATATTAATGTGTGTGTGTGTGTGTGTGTATGTATTTTTTTTTAAATCTGGAAAAAAAATATATATGTGTATATATATACATATATATATATTATATATGTATATATATGTATATATATTATATATATATATTATATATATATATGTATATATATTCTCCAGATTTTAAAAAAATATGAAAAATATGTGTCTTATTATACACTCCCTAAATTCATTTATATTCATGTATGTGGGTTCAAAATCCAATTTTTACAAGATTATTTTCAGCAATATTTATACACCTGTAATACATATTGGTTTCCTACTACTGAATACTAAGTTCAGTAGGTGGTGCATACAAATCCTAATATTTCTACAGTACCTGACCCAGTTTAACATCAATGCAAGTAGATTGCTATGGGACATGATGTGTATTTTGAAGTTCATTTTTACTCAACACTGGTACATTACTATTTTTTCAGTATATGGACATCATAGGATATATTTTTTCACCCACAACTTCACAAAATTATAGGCATTTGGTTCACTCTCATTTACTTACTACTTCAGAACACATGTATTCCTCCATGTTTCTTTACTGGTCTTTTCACTAGACTTCTTTCTAAACACATTATTTTTGATTCCATAATCATTTTTGAAGCAATACTCACTCTTCACGATAAACCGTAACCCTAATATTACCATTACATATATAACTGGTTGGAATGATTGTATATATATCAATATAAGATTTCCAATACATTTTCAGATGCAAACTCAATCCATTATTTAAAGTTGGAACCAGTTATATACTTTATTCACAATCTGGTCTATTCATGCAACATCTCAATAATGATCAACACAAGGTACACCTATTTGTATCACCAGTACTAATTTATAAGTTTCCAGAATATTACTCCCCATAATGGTGGAAGAAATACTCATGTCACCTTATCAACATATAAATTTTATCACGGTAGTATTCTGGACACAAAATGCAAAGGTCACACATAAGATTGTACCAAAGCCTAAATGGAAAGTGACCATGGATTACTAAAAACATCCATGTCCAGGGTGCCTAATGCTCTCAAATGTCAATCCTATTGATTACTACATATTTGTTTTTTCCTAAGATTATATATTCAACCTCAAGCCTGTTGAAAATGTCTAATCCTATCACTCACTTTATACTTTGCCTGATTTCCTAATCTTTCTATTGATATCTGCTTTCCTACATATTTTTCCCTGTTCATCACTGTGACTTTCTCTTCAGATGTGCTGACATTTACATTCACTCTCTAACTGAAACCCTATTGCTAAAGAACTTTTGGTCCAACTCCTAGTCTCACTCTTCTTCCTAAACCTACTGACTATCTTCCTAATCCTACAGACTATCCCTTTTTGACTGGATGTTCTCTTCTACATTCAATCATCCGAGGTACACGGTCCTATGCCATTGTATATCGATTTATCTGAGACCTCGGTGCAGAACATAATTCAAGCTCAGTATACCAATCAAGGTTCTGTTGCCCTGAATGTCAGGAAGGTCTTTGCCTCAGGCCACCCCTTTGTGAAGCCTGAAGAAAAAAATTTCAAATGGAAATAAATGGGCATCACCTGTGGCTCTTTGCTTAATTGCTTTGGAAAGGGATTTGTCTGAATCTGCCTCTTGGCCCTGTGTGAGGCTGTGGCTTCGATTCTCTGCACCTGATGGATCTAAAGAAAGATCCCATGTGTGCATTCAAAACCAAAATGGCAAAAAGAGCAGTCATTGTGGATGAAGATTCTTGCCTTTCTCTGTTAGGTTCCTGACCCCCTTCAAGTGAGATTAGGGATCCTCTTTGTCAAATGAATTCTTGAATGCTCTCCAGATGTGCTTGGATTTTCTCATGACTCCAAATCACATAAAAAATCTATACCTGACATTCAGTAAGCCTCAAATTATAGAAACAAAGCAGAATTAATGGCAGGCCTTTTTGATCACTCCTGGTTCACAGGAAGGGTGTCCAGGCCACCCTGACTTTAGGGAAATTAGAGGCAAGGGAGCTTATTCTGAAAACTGTCTTTAGTTGCAACCCTCATGGAAACTTCCATCCAGAACTTTTGATGAGGGTCTTTATGGACGAAGATGAGGGCCATGTGGTAGTTTTTTTGTTTTAATTGTGGTCATTTGTGTGGGGGTTGGAAGACATGACTTGGTCCACCTGGGCTTGAACTCTGGTGTGATTCCCTTTAGAGCCTGAGTTCTGGAACGTACCTCATAGAAGTATTGATATGAATTGTGTTGGTTTTTAGGAGGCCACGCATGATTGTCACCCTTTCAAACTGAGATCTAGGCCCAAGGTGGCTTTCCACAGAGCAATGGGAATCTCAGCCAGGAAATCACATGATTTTATTCTGAAAGACTTCGCAGCCATTGTTGGCCCTCGGAAGCAAGAAGGAGTGGCCATACTCATATCGAATAAAATCAATTTAAAACCTAAGTTAATCAAAAGTGATAAAGAAGGACACTATATACTGTTAAGAGGCAACATTCACCAACAAGACATAACAATTATCAATTTGTATGCACCAAACAATGGTGGTGCCAAGTCATAAAACAAACTCTCCTCAAGTTCAAGAGTCATATAGGCTATAGCACAATAATTACGGGTGACTTCAGCACACAACCCTCGCCATTGGACAGATCCTCTAGAGAAAATCTGAATTACGAAACTATAGAACTCAATAGCACAATCAATAACCTAGACTTAACCAACATATATAGAATATATCAAACATCATAAAGTGGATACATGTTCTTCTCAGCATCACATTGGTCCTACTCAAATATAGACCATATATTATGCCATATGGAAACTCTTAGTAAATATAAAAGTATGGAGATAATACCATGCACCATATCTGATCATAATGGAATGAAACTTGAAATTAATGATTGAAGAAGGAAGGAAAAATTCTACATCACATGGAAAATGAACAATATGTTACTGAATAATCAATGGGTTACAGAAGACATAAAGGAGGAGATAAAAAAATCTCTTAGATACAAATGAAAATACAGACACAACATACCGGATTCTGTGGGAAACAATGAAAGCAGTTTTAAGAGGGAAATTCATTTCTTGGAATTCTTTCCTCAAAAAAAGAAAAAAAACAACAAATAAATGATCTCACACTACATCTCAAAAACCTAGAAAAAAAAGAGCAAAACAACAAATGTAGTAGAAGACAAGAAATAATTAAAATTAGAGGAGAAATCAACAAAATTGAAACAAAAAAATTGAACAAATAAAAGTTGGTTCTTTGAAAATAAATTAAATCGACAGGCCCTTAGCCATGCTAATGAAGAGAAGCAGAGAGAGAACTCAAATTACTAACATATGGGATAAAAAAGGCAATATCACAACAGAAGCTACAGAAATACAGAAGATAATTCGAAAGTATTTTGAAACCCTATATTCCAATAAAACAGAAGATAATGAAGATATCGATAAATTTCTTATGTCATATGATCTGCCCAGATTGAGTCCGGAAGACACACAAAATTTAAATAGACCAATAACAAAGGAAGAAATAGAAGAAACCTTCAAAAGACTACCTACCAAAAAAAACCCTGGACCAGATGGTTATACAGCAGAGTTCTACAAAACGTTCAAAGATGAATTAATACCAATACTTTTCAAGCTATTTCAAAAAATAGAAAAAGAAGGAGTTCTTCCAAATTCATTCTATGAGGCCAACATCACCCTGATCCCAAAACCAGACAAAGACACTTCAAAGAAAGAAAACTACAGACCAATATCTCTAATAAACTTGGATGCAAAAATTCTCAATAAAATCCTGGCAAATCAAATACAAAAGCACATAAAAAAATTGTGCATCATGATCAAGAGGGATTCATCCCAGGGATGCAAGGCTGGTTCAATATACGGAAATCAATAAATACTATTCACCACATCAATAGACTTAAAGAGAAGAACCATATGATCATCTCGATAGATGCAGAAAAAGCATTCTACAAAGTACAGCATCCCTTTATGTTTAAAACTCTATAAAAACTAGGAATAACAGGAACTTACCTCAACATTGTAAAAGCTATATATGCTAAACCTCAGGCTAGCATCATCGTAAATGGAGAAAAACTGAAGGCATTCCCTTTAAAATCTGGAACAAGACAGGGATGCCATCTATCACCACTTCTATTCGATTTAGTTCTTGAAATACTAGCCAGAGCAATTAGACAGACAAAAGAAATTAAAGACTTAAAAATAGGAAAAGAAGAACTTAAATTATCGCTATTTTTGGATGACATGATAATATATTTAACAGACCCAAAAGGGTCTACAAAGAAACTGCTAGAGTTAGTAAATGAATTCAGCAAAGTGGCAGGATATAAAATGAACACGCATAAATCTAAGGCATTCCTGTATATCAGCAACAAAACTTCTGAAATTTAAATGAGGAAAACCACTCCTTTTACAGTATACTCAAAGAAAATAAAAAACTTGGGAGTCAACCTAACCAAAGAGGTGAAAGATTTATGCAATGAAATCTACAGAACCCTAAAGAGAGAGATAGAAGAAGATGTTAGAGGATGGAAAAGTATGCCCTGTACATGGATAGGCAGAAATAACATCATCAAAATGGCGATATTACCCAAAGTTCTCTACAGGTTTAATGCGATGCCAATCAAAAACCCAATGGCATTTCTTGTAGAAATAAATAAAGTAATCATGAATTTCATATGGAAAAACAAAAGACCCAGAATAGCGAAAGCAATTCTAAGCAGGAAGTGTGAATCCAGAGTTCAAACTGTACTACAAAGCAATAGTAACAAAAACAGTGTGGTACTGGTATCAAAACAGGCAGATGGACCAATGGTACAGAATAGAGGACACAGAGACAAATCCACAAAATTACAACTTTCTTATATTTGAAAAAGGGCCTAAAAGCATGCAATGGAAGAAGGATAGCATATTCAACAAATGGTGCAGGGACAACTGGAAATTCATATGCAACAAAATGAAACTGAATCCCTTTCTCTCACAATGCACAAAAGTTAACTCAAAATGGATCAAGGAGCCAGATATAAAATCAGAGACACTGCGTCTGATAGAAGAAAAAGTTGGCTACGATGTACATACTGTGGGGTTGGGCTCCAAATTCCTTAATAGGAAACCCATAGCCCAAGAGTTAATAAAAAGAATAAACAAATGGGACTTACTTAATCTAAAGAGATCTTTCTCAGCAAGAGAAAAAATAAGAGAGGTAAATACAGAGCCTACATCCTGGGAACAAATTTTTACCCCTTACACTTCAGATAGAGCCCTAATATCTAGAATATACAAAGAACTCAAAAAAATTAAACAATGAGATAACAAATAACCCAATCAACAAATGGGCCAAGGATCTTAACAGACACTTCACAGAGGAGGACATACAATCAATCAACAAGTACATGAAAAAATGCTCACCATCTCTAGCAGTCAGAGAAATGCAATCAAAACCACCCTAAGATACCATCTCACTCCAGTAAGATTGGCAGCCATTATGACGTCGAACAACAATAAGTGTTGGTGAGGATGTGGGGTAAAGGGTACACTTGTACACTGCTTGTGGGACTGCAAATTGGTGAGTACAATATGGAAAGCAGTATGGAGATTCATGGGAAAGCTGGGAATGGAACCACCATTTGACCGAGATATCGCCCTTCTCAGACTCTTCCCTGAGGATGTTAATAGAGAGCAGTATAAGGATACTGCCACATCGATGATCATAGCGGCACAATTCACAATAGCTAGACTTTGGAACCAACCTAGATGCCCTTCAATAGACGAATGGATAATAAAAATGTGGCATCTATACACAATTGAGTATTACACAGTACTGAAAAATGACAAAATCATAGAATTTGCAGGGAAATGAATGGCATTAGAATAGATTATGCTAAGCGAATCTATCCAATCCTTAAAAAACAAATGCCAAATGTTTCCTTTTATATAGAGAGAGCAAATAAGAACAGAACAGGGAGGAAGAACATGAGAAAAATATTAAAACTAAACAGAGATGAGTGGGGGGAGAGAAAGGGAGAGAGAAGGAAAAGCATATGGAAATGGTAGGAGACTACTCAATGTTACACAAAATTACATATAAGAGGTTGTGAGGCTAAAGAGGGGAAAACAAGGGAGAGAATTAAACAACAGCAGATGAGGTAGAGAGGGAAGATGGGAGGGGAGGGGGAATAGTAGGGGATAGGAAAGGTAGCAGAATACAACAATAACTAGTATGCTATTATGTAAAAACGTGAGTGTGTAACTGATGTGATTCTGCGATTTGTATTTGGGGTAAAAATGGGAGTTCATAACCCAATTGAGCCAAATGTATGAAAGATGATATATCATGAGTTTTATAATGTTTTGAACAACCAAAAATAAAAAGAATTGAATTTCCAATATTTGAGTCATTTAACAACTTTATTTTTTAATAAAATTGTCTTTTATTTGTTATCTTACTTGCTGGTATCTGCCTTTCAGTTTTAAAAAACTATGAGCTGTAGCCATTCATCCATGTAGTATGTAAAAGAAAATTTTGAGTGTCTCCATGTTACCAGATTGGCAAGGCATCAAGGTTTCCTTCACAAACAAGGTGAAGGCTTTGCCATTAGAAATTTATCATTCTGCAAAACAATTTTTTTAACTTTCCAATTAAATTTCCAAAAAAATTTAGAAAAAGAAGAATATAATCCCCACAGTAAGAAGGCCTCAAAGTGGAGAAGTGGAGCATTTACGGCAGGCCTATTTGATCACTCCTGGTTCACAGGAAGCATGTCCAATCCACCCTGACGTTAGGCAAATGAGGGGCAAGGGAGCTTATTTTGGGCACTGGTTTGGCTGTGCCCCTCATGGAAAACTCCATCCACAGGTTATGATGTGTGTCTATATGGAAGAAGATGAGAACCATGTGGGAGTGTTTTGGTTTTAATTGTGGTCATTTGTGTGGTAGTTGGAAGAGATGACTGGGTCCACCTGGGCTTGAACTCTGATGTGATTCCCCTTAGAGAATGAGATTTGGAACTAACTTCAGAGAAGTATTGCCATGAATGTTGTTGGGATTTCAGGAGGCCACACATGAGAGTCGCCCTTGGAAACTGAGGTCTAGGCCCAGGGAGGCTTTCCAGAGAGCACTGGGAATCTCAGCTAGGATATCACAGGTTTTATTCTGAAAGACTTGGCAGCCATCGTTGAGAGTCAAAACACACATGACCTCACATTGTAGACCTCAATGGGCCTGGCTTCATGTGACAATTTGGCCACTCTTTGGGAAGCCTTGCCTGTGAGAGATCTCCAGATCCTTCATTAAAATGAGCTTCCTCAACATTTAATGGATCCTGAATGAATTGAAACACACAGTACCAACAACTTCATCTGTGAAAAATAGTTAGATAAATACCATAAAATTTTAGAAATTCTCATGACCAGGTGGCACTGGAGAACCATTGGATGTCCTGTTGCTGATCATGAGTATACCAGACAGTGCCTTGATTGACTAGGTATCATGAAAATCGTGTAGAACAGAGATGCCAGTAAGTTGGAGCCTGCTGAGTAGTGGGCCTAGAGCAGTGGTGTGCAGGTGTGTGATAAAACATCTCTGGTGGGGCCATGTGGATCTGCCATTGACTTTCAAATGCCTTGAGACAGACACGGTGCAGCCAGCAGACCCTTCTATATAAAGGCATCTTGTTATATGGAGATTTTTCACGGCAATGTTTAGAATCAGGTTGCTATGGTCAAGGGGCAAGCTATGTGGGATAGAAGCCTAGTTGGTGCATTCTCATGCAGACACTGACCCACCACACGTGACAGAACTCCCTCCAGCACTGTGTCCCACTTGAACTCCTTGTATTTCGTGAAGCAAATACCAAACTCCCAGTGCAGCAGCAAGAAACACAATGAAAAGTCGAGGATGACCAAATGGCTTCACAGTCCACATGGGGAGACACTTAGCCCCAGTGGCCACAATTTAGCTACAAAGAGAGAATTTAGCACTGCTGCCTCATGTTCATTGGAAAATAAGAAACCATGTCCTCCTGGTCACATAGATGCAGACCTAGCTTTGATGGTCTCACTACATCGGAAGTTAAAGCTCCTGAAAACAACATATATTTCAAGTGCCCAAGCTCAGAGGCAATTTCTCAAGAAGTGTTTAGGCCAGCAGATCTCCATGTTTGTGGAGTGTTTACCACGTCACTTACTTTTGGAAACTGCTCTATCAACTCCAAGGTTGTGAATTCCTGAGCATTTTCCATTCTAAATATATATTCACAGATTTTCTAACTCTTCTCCTCTAATTCTGACTTACTTGTGGCGAAGGGAATGTCAAGTCATTGTTCTGGATGAGAGAGAGAAGATTTGTTTAGCACATATTTGCATAAACATTGGATTCATTTTACAATTTTCTGTTTGAAATACTGAATCCCTGACACTAACCCATACCCTACTAAACTCTGACTACTAATCCTAATATAATGGAGAAAAATAACCCAAACAGAATAGAAATACAAGCATTTCAGAGGAAGCATGGTGTATAGTTGGACTTACCTTTTGCATGATATAAGGTAGGAGTTATAAATCTAGTCAATTATTTGTTGAAATAATTCTCCATGTGTTTTTAAAGTTAAGAAATATGTGAATTCCTGTCTCCCTTTCTCTGTAGCCTATTAAGCAAATGTATTTTTATATGCACAAATAGAATCCTACCTGGTTTCACATGTACATTCTTGTGAGGTGGCTGAATTGGCAGATACAAATTGTGAGAAGAGATCACTCCTCCTAAACGCTGTTTTAACAGAAAATTCAACCCATGAGTGAGCTTCCTAGATGAACAACACTATACATATATTACTGTTCAGTAAAATGAATATTTTGGGATATGCGGATGAGTTATTTTTCATGATGAATTTCAGTTGGCATATATATTGCTACATTATAATGTGTGTGTGTTTGTGTGTCTATATATATATATATTCTCCAGATTTACCAAAATATGAAATATATGTGTCTTCTTATACACCACCTGAATTCATTCATATTCATATATGTGGATTTATAATCAACTTTTAACAAGTTTATTCTCAGAAATATACATCCACTGAAATACATATTTGTTTCCTAGTACTGAAAACTAACTTCAGGGAAGGGTGCTTACAAATCGTAATATTTCTACAGTAACTGACCAAGTTTAACATCAATGCAAGTAGATTCCTATTGGATGTGATGTGTTTATTAAAGTTCATTTTTATTCAAACATTGTACGTTATTATTTCTTCAGTTTATAGACATCATAAAATATATCCTTTCATTCACAAATTCACAAATTTATAAACATTTGGTTCACTTTCAATCACTTCCTCCTTCAGAACACTTATATTTCTCCATGTTTTTTGACTCGTCTTTTCACTAGACTTCTTTCTAAACACATTATTTTCGATTCCATAATCATTTTTGAAGCAAAACTCATTCACTATTCATGATAAACGGTAACCCTAAGATAACCATTAGATATGTAAGTGGTTGGAATGAATGTATGTATATCAATAAATGATTTCTTCTATTTTTTCAGATATCAATACAATCCATTATTTAAATTTGGAACCAGTCATATAATTTATTCACATTATGGTCTATTAATGCATCATCTCTATATTCATGAACACAGGGTAAGCCTATTAGTATCCCCAGTACTAATTTATATCTTTTCAAAATATTTCCCCCAGAAATGGTGGAAGAAATACTCATGTCACCTGATCTTCATATACATATTATCACAGTAATATTTTGGACACAAAATGCGAAGGTCACCCTTATGATTGTACCAAAGCCTCAATGGAATGTGAACATGGATTACTAAATATATCCATGTCCAGGTTGCCTAATGCTCTCAAATGTCAATCTTATTGGTGACTACAAATTTGTTTCTTCTTAAGATTATGTATTCAACCTCAACCCTGTTGAAAATCTCTAATCCTATCATGTTATACGTTGCCAGATTTCCTAATGTCTCTATTGATGTCTGCTTTCCTACATATTTTCCCCAGTTCATCATTGTGCCTGACTATTCACATATGGTGTCATTTATATTCACTCTCTAACCAAAACCCTATTGCTAAAGAACATTTGGTCCAAATCCTAGACTCACTCTTCCTCCTAAACCTACTGACTATCTTCCTAATCCTACACACAATCCCTTTTTGACTGGATGTTCTCTTCTACATTTAATCATCTGAGGTACAGGGTCTTATGCCATTGTATATCAGTTTAACTGAGACCTCGGTGCAAAACATAACTCAAGCTAAGGATCCCAATCAAGGGTCCAAATCCTTCTGGGCTTCAAATATTACCTAGATTTCTGTTTTCATACTTATGTTTTCCCTCTATATTCTTATAAATATCGCTGGTTCCCAATACAATTATTCATCCAGCAGAATGATTTCCAACCCAAATCGAACATGCTATTAACCCTGACCATACAATATTCCCTCAATCTCACTTTACAGAAGAGCAGGGACAAAGTTGGTATTACAATACAGGAAATTAGGAGATCTTCCACCTGCTGAGTACCTCAAAATCCATGCAGAAATTATCCCTGGAGAAGATGCAGGCAGCTATGAAGGACCTGAGAGAACAAAAGTCATATTCCATGGCAAACAACATGGTCAGGATGAAAGGATGTGTCTGAGTCAGCCTCTCTATTCTTAATGTAGGGAAGATGGACCAAACCAGGCCTGTGTGGAGAGCTGTTCCCAGGTGACTATGGTTTCTATACCATTCTAACATGTGAAAGTATCACAGGAAGTAGGGCAGCCTCCATGTCAGGAGACAATAGGAAGAAACTCTTAGGACAAAGTGGTGGCCAAGACAGTGACCTCATTCATTTTCTGAAGGTAGTGACCTCACCTCACTTCCTTGGTGATGGAGGTCTCTGAATTTTGTGATCCAGGAAGCCAGGCACCCTAAGCCAGTCCCAGTCGCAGTCACAGTGGGCTCATTTCTTTGGATTTACCAAGGACAGAGTCAGTCTTTCTTGATACCTACTGATGTAAGGGTTGCCAAATACCAAGAAAGCTCTGAAGAGGGGTCTTTCCTGAGAGCATAGGAATTGGCTCACCACTGCCTCCTTACAAATTCACAGATTTGACGAAGGAGACCAGATCTGAGACAGAAAGGCCATTTCTGGGTTACATCGTATGTCCTACCAGTCAGAGGACACTCCAGATAGTCACAGACCTACGTGGAAGAAGGAGGTGCATTTGTGGGTGTTGGTTTGTGTTTGTGGTTTTTTCTCATGATCTGAGAATAGGTAAAAAAGGAGGTTTGTTTGGTATGGAGTGGACTGTTTCTAGTAAGTCATTTGACAAGGAGACTGTTTCTGTGTCTGTGTATCCCACTGTGTTTTTCTTTGTAGATATTAGAAAAGAAAATAGCTCATTGGGTGTGTCCTGTCTAGTAGAAAACTTCCCAGTATGCATCCTTCCCAATTAATGAATGGACTGAGGCTTGCCTTATCCATGGGCAACACCTGCTATCTACCTATGTTCTCATTTTTTTCCTGAATTCTGGCCACTCTAAAGATTAGTATCATGTATTTTTGTACAAGATACGTACCACCTCCAAGCTCTGTGACATAGCCATGTACTGGATAGCTGAAGGGAATGGCGAGCATCTCAGAAAACTCACATATCAGAGTAACCAGGAAAGTCTCCTAGGAGAAACCCTGCTTGGGGGCTTTTGATTACCTATTGTTCTGTTGCTCTGAATGTCAGAAAGGTCTTTGCCTCAGGCCAAACCTTAGTGAAGCCTGAAGAAAAGAGTTTTCAAATGGAAATGAATGGGAATCACCTGTGGCTTTTTACTTCATTGCTTTGGAAAGGGATTTGTCTGAATCAGCCTCTTGGCCTGTGTGAGCCTGTGGTTTAGATTTTCAGCACCTGATGTATCTAGAGAAAGATCCCATGTGGGCATCCAAAACCAAAATGGAAAAATAGATCAGTCATTGTACATGAAGCCTCTCGCCTTCCTCTGTAATATTAATGACCTCCATCAAGTGAGAATAGGGATCATTTGTGTCAAATGAGTTCTTCAAAGCCCTGCAGAGGCTGGACAATAGGTGCTTGCGTTTTCTCATGACTCCAATTCACACAAAGAATCTATACCCCACAGTCAGTAGGCCTCAAATTTGAGAAGTGGAGCAGTATTAACAGCAGTCCTATATGATCACTTCTGTTTCACAGGAATGTTGTCCAGGCCACCCTGACTTTAGGCAAATGAGGGGCAAGTGAGATTATTTTTGACACTGTCTTGGGCTGTGCCCCTCATGGAAACCTCCAGCTAGAGGTTATGATTAGTGTCTATATAAAAGAAGAAGAGGGCCCTGTGGGAGTGTTTTGGTTTTAATTGTCGTCATTTGTGTGGCAATTGGAAGAGATGCCTGGGTCCACCTGGGCTTGAACTCTGTTGTGATTCCCCTTAGAGACTGAGTTGTGGAACTGAGCTCAGAGAAGTATTGCCATGAATTGTGTTGAGATTTTTGGAGGCCACGCATGAGATTCGCCATTGGAAACTGAGATCTAGGCCCAGGGTGACTTTCCACAGAGCACTGGGAATCTCAGCCAGGATATCACAAGATTTTATTTTGAAAGATTGTCAGCCATAGTTGAGAGTCAAAACACACATGGAATTCACATTGTAGACCTCAATGGGCCTGGCTTCATGTGACCTTTTGCCCACTCTTTGGGAAGCCTTGCCTGTGAGAGTTCTCCAGACATTTCATTGAAATGAGATTCCTCACCTTTTAATGGTTCCTGTATAAATTGAATCCCACAGTGCCTCCAACTTCATTATTGAAAAATATCTAGATAAATACCATGAATTTTTTGAAATTACCATGACCAGGTTGCACTGGAGAACCTCTGGATGTCCTGTTGCTGATCATGACTGTACCAGACAGTGCCTTGATTGACTGGGTTTCATGGAAAAAGTGTAGAACATAGATGCCAGAAAGTTGGAGCCTGCAGACTAGTGGGCCTAGAGCAGTGGAGTGTAGGTGTGTGAAAAAAACATTTCTGGTGGGGCCACGTGGATCTGCCATTGGCTTAGAAATCATTGTGACTGACATGGTACAGCCAGCAGACTGTATGTAAAGGCATCTTATTATATGGAGAGGATTCCTGCCAATGTCCAGAATCAGGTTGCTATTGTCAAGTTGAAAAGCTATGTGGGATTGAAGCCCCACTGGTGCATTTTAGTAACCCACCACACGTGAGAGTACATCCTCCAGCACTGTGTCCCAGTAGAACTCCTTGTATTTCGTGAAGCCAATACCAAACTCACAGTGCAGCAGTAAATAACACCACGAAAGTGGATAATGACCAAATGGCTTTTCAGACAACACAGTTAGATACTTAGACCCCAGTGGCCAAAGTTTACCTACAAAGAGAGAAT
The DNA here is from genome assembly GCF_048772815.1 of Callospermophilus lateralis. Lineage (NCBI taxonomy): Eukaryota > Metazoa > Chordata > Mammalia > Rodentia > Sciuridae > Callospermophilus > Callospermophilus lateralis. The sequence continues at coordinate 244,211 of NW_027510325.1, forward strand.
TCAGCACTGCTGCCTCATGTTCACTAGAAAATAAAAAACCATGTCATCCAGGTCACATAGATGGAGACCCAGAATTGATGGTCTCACTACAAAGGAAGCTAAAGCTCCTGACAACAACATATATTTTAACTGCCCAACCTCAGAGGCAGTTTCTCAAAAAGGCTAGCAGAGCTCCATGTTTGTGGAGTGTTTACCCTCTCTCTTTTTGTAACCCGTTCTACCTCCTACAAGTTTGTGAACTCCTGAGCATTTTCCTTTCCACATATGTATTCACAGATTTTCTAACTTTTCTCCACTAATTGTTTCTTATTTGGGGCGAAGGTAATGTCAAAGCATTGTTCTGGATGAGAGTGGGAAGATTTTTGTGTAGCACATATTTGCATACACATTAGATTCATTTTCCTATTTTCCATTTGAAATACTGAATCCCTGACCCTACCCCATACCCTACTAGACTCTGACTACTAATCAAAATATGATGGAGAAAAAGAAACTTAACAGAATAGAAATACAGGCCTTTCATAGGAGTCATGGTGTATACTTGGACTTGCCTTCGGCTTTATCAATGGTATGTGTTATAAATCTAGTCAACTTTTCATTGTAATACTTCTCCATGAGTTTTTAAAATTAACACATATGTAAATTTCTGTCTCACTTTCTCTGTAGCCTATTCATCACATGTATTTTTTAATGCATCTTTAGAATTCTACCTGGTATCACATGTACATTCTTGTGAGCTTGCTTATTTTGGAAGATACAAATTGTGAGAAGAGATCGCTCCCTCTAAATACTGATGGAACTGGAAATTCTACCTATGGGTGAATTTCCTAGATGAACAGTATTATGCATAAATAAATGTTCAGTAAAATGAATATTTTTGGATACGTGGATGATATCTGTTTTATTATGATTTTCGAATGGCATATATATTGCTACATTTTAATGTCTGTGTATGTGAGTATCTAATTATCTATCTATCTATCTATCTATCTATCTATCTATATAGATATAGATATCTACTCTTTAGATTTTCCAAAATATGAAATATATGTGTCTTATTATACACTTTCTAAATTCACTCATGTGTGTGTATGTGGATTTATAATCAAATTTTTACAAAATAATTCTTAGAAATATTCATCCACCTTAAATACATATTTATTTCCTAGTACTGAAAACTAAATTCAGTGAATGGTGCATACAAATCATAATATTTCCACAGTGACTGACCCAGTTTCACATCAATGCAAGTAGACACCTATGGGACCATGATGTGTATTTTGAAGTTCATTTTTATTCCACACTGATACATTACTATTTCTGCAGTTTATGGACATTATAGGATATATCCTTTCATCCACAATTTCACAAATTTATAGGCATTTGGTTCACTTTCAATCACTTCCTACTTCAGAACACATGTATTCCTCCATGTTTCTTGACTGTTCTTTTCATAAGATTCTTTCCAAACACATTATTTTTGATTTCCATAATCATTTTTGAAGCAAAACTCAGACACTCTTCATGATAAACCATAATGCTAATATTACCATTAGATGTATAACTGGTTAGAATGAATTTATGTATATCAATATAAAATTTCCTATATATTTTCAGATATCAATTCAATCCATTATTTAAAGTTTGAACCAGTTATATTATTTATTCACAGTATGGTCTATTAAGGCATCATCTCTATATTCATAGACCGATGGTATACCTATTTGTATCCCAAATACTAATTTATAAGTCTTTAAAATATTGCTTTAAGAATTGGTGGAAGAAATACTCTAGTCACCTGATATACATACACATTTTATCACAGTAATATTCCTGACACAAAATGCAACGGACACACTTATGATTGTACCAAAGCCTATATTGAAAGTGAGCATGTATTACTAACAACATCCAAGTCCTGATTAACTAATGATCTCAAATATCATTCCTATTGGTGACTACATATTTGTTTTTTCCTAAGATTAAATATTGAATCTGAACCCTGTTAAAAATGTCTTATCCTATCACTCACTTTGTACTTTGCCTGATTTCCTAATGTCTCTATTGATATCTGATTTCCTACACATTTTCCCTAGTTCATCACTGTGACTGACTCTTCAAATATGCTGACATTTACTTTCACTCTTTAACAAAAACCCTATATCTAAAGAACATTTGGTCCAATTCCTCGACTCACTGAAATGGGTTCTTCAAAGCCCTGCAGAGGGTAGCCCATAGGTGCTTGATTTTCTCATGACCCCAATTCACATAAAGAATCTATGCCCCACAGAGAGTAGGCCTCAAATTGGAGAAGTAGAGCAGTATTAATGGCAGACCTATTTTATCACATCTGGTTCACAGAAAGGGTTTCCAGGCCACACTGAGTTTAGGCAAATAAGGGGCAAGTGAGCTTATTTTGGACACTTCCTTAGGCTGCGCCCCTCATGGAAACCTCCAGCAAGAGGTTATGATGAGAGTTTATATTGAAGAAGATGAGGGCCATGTAGGAGTGTTTTGGTTTAATTGTGGTCATTTGTGTGGTGGTTGGAAGAGATGACTGGGTCCGCATGGACTTCAACTCTGGAGTGATTCCCCTTAGAGACTGAAATGAACTCAGAGAAGTATTGACATGAATTGTGTTGGGATTTTAGGAGGCCACACATGAGAGTTGCCCTTGGAGACTGAGATCTAGGCTCAGGATAGCTTTCCAAAGAGCACTGGGAATCTCAGGCAGGATATCACATGACTTTATTCAGAAAGACGTGGCAGCCATTGTTGAGAGTCAAAACACACATGGACCTCAATTGTAGACCTCAATGGGCCTGGCTTAATGTGACCTTTTGGCCACTCTTTGGGAAACCTTGCCTCTGAGAGTTCTCCCGAGCTTTAATTGAAATAAGCTTCCTCACCATTTCATGGTTCCTGAATAAATTGAAAGCCACAGTGCCTCCAACTTCATCCTTGAAAATTGGCTAGATAAATACCATGAATTTTTTAAATTTCCATGAACAGATGGCACTGGAGAACCTTTGGATATCTGTTGCTGATCATGAGTGTACCAGACATCGTATTGATTGACTGGGTTTCATGAAAATGGTGAGAACAGAGGTGCCAGAATGTTGGAGCCTGCTGATTAGTGGGCCCAGAGCAGTGGTGGGCAGGTGTATGATAAAACATCTGTCGTGGGGACACGTGGTTCTGCCATTGGTTTCCGAATGACTTGTGACTGACATGTTGCAGCCAGCAGAACCTTACAAGTAAAGGGACCTTGTTATATGGAGAGGTTTCAGGGCAATGTTCAGAATCAGGTTGCTATGGACATGGGTGCAAGCTTCTTGGGATAGAAGCCTGGTTGGTGCATTCTCCTGCAGACCCTCAACCACTACACGTGAGAGTACTCCCTCTAGCACTGTGTCCCAGTTTTTCTCCTTGTATTACGTGAAGCCAATACCAAACTCCCAGTGCAGCAGTAATAAACACCACGAAAAGTGGAGTATGACCAAATGGCTTCACAGATCACATGGTTAGACACTTAGACCCCAGTGTCCTCAGTTTACTAACAAAGGGAAAATTCAGAACTTCTTCCTCATGTTCAATAGCATATAAGGAACCATGTCATCCAGGTCACATAGATGCCAACCCAGGTTTGATGGTCTCAATACAAAGGAAGCTAAAGCTCCTGACAACAACAAATTTTTCAAGGGCCCAAACTCAGAGGCAGTTTCTCAAAAACTCATTAGGCCACCAGAGTTCCATGTTTGTGGAGTGTTTACCCTGTACCTTACTTTTGGAAATTCCTCTACCACCTCCAAGGTTGTGAACTCCTGAGCATTTTCTTTTCCAGATATATATTCACAGATTTTCAAACTCTTCTCCAGTAATTGTGTATTACTTGTGGCGAAGGAAATATCAAGGCATTGTTTTGGAGGACAGTGGGAAGATTTTTGTCTAGCAAATATTTGCATACACATTAGATTCATTTTCCTATTTTCCATTAGAAATACTGAATCCCTGTCACTAACCCATACCCTACTAGACTCTGACTACTAATCTTAATATGATGTAGAAAAAGAAACCTAACAGAATAGAAATACAGGCCGTACATAGGAGGCATGGTGTATACTAGGACTTGCCTTCTGCTTTATCAAGTGTATGTGTTATAAATCTAGTCAACTTTTTATTGTAATACTTCTCCATGAGTTTTTAAAGTTAACATATATGTACATTTCTGTCTCCCTTTCTCTGTAGCCTATTCACCTCATGAAATTTATTATGCATATTTAGTATCCTACCTGGTATCACATGTACATTCTTGTGAGCTTGCTGTTTTAGGATGATACAGATTGTGAGAAGAGATCACTCCCCCTAAATACTGATGGAACTGAAAATTCAACGTATTGGTGAATTTCCTAGATGAACAGCATTATACATAAATCCATGCTCAGTAAAAAGAATATTTTTGGATATGAGGATGATATATATTTCATAATGAATTTTGATTGGCATACATATTACTACATTTTAATGTCTGTGTTTGTATCTATATATATATATTTTTTTCTCCAGATTATTCAAAATATGAAATATATGTGTCTTATTATACACTCATTAATTTAACTCATGTTCCTATATGTGGATTTATAATCAAATTTTCACAAGATTATTCTCAGAAATATTCATCCACATGAAATACATATTTATTTCCCAGTACTGAAAACTAACTTTGGTGAATGGTGCTTACAAATATTAATATTTGTACAGTAACTGACCCAGTTTAACATCAATGCAAGTAAAATCCTATGGGACATGATGTGTATTTTGAAGTTCATTTTTATTCAACACTGGTACATTACAATTTCTTCAGTTTATGGACATCATAGGATAATACTTTTCATCCACAAGTTCACAAATCTGTACGCATTTGGTTCACTTGCAATTACTTGCTGCTTCAGAACATATGTATTCCTCCATGTTTCTTGACTGTTCTTTGCATGAGATTATTTCCAAACATATTATTTTCGATTTCCATAATCATTTTTGAAGCAAAACTCCCACACTCTTCATCATAAACCGTAATGCTAAAATTACCATTAGATGTATAACTGGTTAGAATGAACTTATGTATATCAATATAAGATTTCCTATATATTTTCAGATATCAATTCAATCAATTATTTAAAGTTTGATCCAGTTATATTATTTATTTACAGTATGGTCTATTAAGGCATCATCTTTATAATCATAGGCACAGGGTACACGTACTTGTGTCCCCAATACTAACTTATCAGTCTTAAAATGTTGCTTTCAGAAATAGTTGAAGAAATACTGTAGTCACCTGATATACATTTACATTTCAACACAGTAATATTCCTGACAAAAAATGCAAAGGACACCCTTATGATTGTACCAAAGCCTAAATTTAATGTGAGCATGTATTACTAACAACATCCATGTCCTGATTAACTAATGATCTCAAATATCATTCCTATTGGTGACTACATATTTGTTTCTTCCTAAGATTATATATTCAAACTCAACCATGTTAAAAACATCTTATCCTATCACTCACTTTGTACTTTCCCTGATTTCCTAATGTCTCTATTGATATCTGCTTTCCTACACATTTTCCCCAGTTCATCACTGTGACTGACTCTTCACATATGCTGACATTTACATTCACTCTCTAACCAAAACCCTATATCTAAATAACTTTTCGAACTATCTCTTTTTGTCTGGACGATCTCTTCCTCATTCAGTCATCCAAGGTACAAGGTCCTATACCATTGTATATCGATTTATCTGAGACAACTTTGCGGAAATAATTCAAAGCTAAGTATCCCAATCAAGGGACCAATGTTCATCTGGGTTTGAAATCTTTCCTAGATTTCTGTTTTCATACTTATATTACACCTATATATGCTTGTAATATCGGAGGTTCCCAATACCATTATTCATCTCACAGAATGATTCCTAACCCAAATCGAACATGCTATTAACCCTAACCATGCACTGTTCCCTCAATTTAACTTTACGAAGAGCAGGGACAGAGTTGGTGTTATAATACAGGTAGATAGGGGATCTTCCACCTGTTGAGAACCTCAAGTTCCATGCAGAAATAAACCCTGGAGAAGATGTAGGCAGCTATGAAGAACCTGAGAGAGCAACAGATATCTTCCTTGGTAAAATACCTGGTCAGGAAGAAGCGATGTGTCTGAATAAGCCTCTCTCTTCTTAATGTAGAGAAGATGGACCAAACCAGGTCTGTGTGGAGAGCTGTTAACATGTGCCTATGGTTGATATACCATTCTATCTTGTGAATGTGACACAGGAAGTAGGGGCAGCCTCTCTCTCGTGGGACCCTTGGAAGAAAATGTTAGGATAAAGTGGTTGCCAAGATAGTGACCTCATTCGGTTCCTGAAGGAAGTGACCTACCTCACTTCCTTGGTGATGGAACTCTCTGAACTTGGGATCCAGGAAGCCAGGCACTCAGAGCCAGTCCCAGTCCCAGTCCCAGTGGGTTCACTTGTTTGGATTTACCAAGGACAGAGTCGGTCTTTCTTGGTACATACTGATGTGTGGATGGCTAAATGCCAGGAAAGCTCTGAAGAGGGGCCTTTCCCGAGAAAGCAGGTAGTGACTCACTGATTGATGCTGACAACTTTACAGAGTTGGTAAAGGAGACCTGATCTGAGACAGGAAAGTCCATTTCGAGGGAGCAGAGTAAGGCCCACCAGTCTGAGGACACTCTGGATAGTCACAGACCTACTTGGGTAATGGAGGTGCCTTTGTGGGTGTGGGTGTGAATTTGTAGTTTTGTATCATGTTCTGAGAATAGGTAGGAAAGGCAGTATGTTTGGTTTGGAGTGGACTGTTTTTGGTAAGTCATTTGACATGGCGAGTGTTTCTATGTTTGTGTTTCCCACTTTTTCCGTGGTTGTAGATATTAGAAAAGTGAATGCATCAATGGATGTGTCCTGTCTAGTAGAAAGCATCTCAGCACACATCCTGCCCAATTTATGAATGGACTGTGGCTTGCCTTATATGGGCAACACCTACTTCTTTCCTTAGTTCCTGTTTTCTTCCTGAATTCTGGCCACTCTCCAGAATAGGCTCATGTTTTTTTGTCCAAGATATGGACCTCTGTCGAGTTCTGTGACATGGCCATGTACTGGATAGATAAAGGGAATTGGGAGCATCTCAGAAAACTCGGATATCAGTGTGACCAGTAAAGTCTCAGTAGAGAAACCCTGCTTTGTGCCTTTTGCTAACCTACTGTTCTGTTGACCTGAATGTCAGGAAGGTCTTTTCCTCAGGCCACCAGTTTGTGAAGCATGAAAAAAACTGCTTTCAATTGGAAATGAATGAGCATCACCTGTGGCTCTTTGCTTAATTGCTTTGGAAAGGGATGTGTCTGAATCATCCTTTCGGCTCTGAGAGAGGCTGTGGCTTTGATTTTCAGCACCTGATGGATCTAAAGAAAATCCCATGTGTGCATCCAAAACCAAAATGGCAAAAAGATCAGTCATTGTGGATGAAGTCTCTTGCTTCCTCTGTTAGGTTCCTGACCTCCATCAAGTAAGTAGAGGGATCCTTTGAGACAAATGAGTTCTTCAAAGCCCTGCAGCAGTGCTTGGGTTCTCACATGACTCCAAATCACATAAAGAATCTATACCTCACAGTCAGTAGGCTTCAAAATGAAGAAACAGAGCAGTATTACTGGCAGGCCTATTTGATCAATCCTGGTTTACAGGAAGGGTGTCCAGGAAACCCTGACTTTAGGAAAATGAGGGGAAAGGGAACTTATTTTGGACACTGTCTTGGGCTGCGCCCCTTATGGAAACCTCCAGCCAGAGGTTATGATGAATGTCTACATGGAAGAAAATGAGGGCCATGTGGGAGTATTTTGGTTTTAATTGAACATATTATTAACCCTAACCATACACTGTTCCCTCAATCTAAGTGTTCAGAAAAGCAGGGAAAGGTTTGGTCTTACAATACAGGAATGCAGGGGATCTTCCACCTGCTGAAAACTTCAAAGTTCCATGCAGAAATGATCCCTGGAGAAGATGTAGGCAGCTATGAAGGACATGATAGAGCAAAAGGCATCTTCCATGGCAAACAACCTGGTCAGGATGAAGGGTTGTGTCTGAATCAGATTCTCTCTTCTTAAGGTAGAGGAGATGAACCAAACTAGGCCTTTGTGGAGAACTGTTCCCAGGTGACTATGGTTTCTATACTATTCTAACTTGTGAAAGTGTCACAGGTAGTAGGGACATCCTCCATGTTATGAGACCTTAGGAAGCAAATGTTAGGACAAATTGGTTGCCAAGGCAGTGACCTCATTCAGTTACTAAAGGAAGTGACCTCACCTCACATCCTTGTTGATGGAACTCTCCAAATTTGGGTTCCAGGAAGCCAGGCACCAAGACCCAGTCCCAGCACCAGTTCCAGTGTTCTCACTTGTTTGGATTTTCCGAGGACAGAGTCAGTCTTTTGTGGTACCTACTTATGTGAGAATGGCCAAATTCCAGAAAAATTCTGAAGAGCGGCCCTCCCGGAGAAAACAGGTAGAGGCTCACTGCTGGCTCCTGAAAACTTCACAGAGTTGACCAAGGAGCCCAGATCTGAGACAGGAGAGACAATTTCTGGGAAACATAGTATGGCCCTCCGGTCAGAGGACACTCTGGATAGTTCCAGACCTACATGGGGGAAGGAGGTGCCTTTGTGGTTGTGGGTGTGGGTTTGTGGTTTTTTCTTTTGTTCTGAGAATAGTTAGGAAAGTGGGTGTGTTTGGTTTGGAGTGGAGTGTTTCTAGTTAGTCCTTTGACAAGGCAAGTGTTTTTAGGTCTGTGTATCCCACTGTGTCCGTGGTTGTAGACATTAGAAAAGAGAATGCCTCAATGGGTGTATCCTCTCAAGGAGAAAACTTCCCAGCATTCATCCGGCACAATTTATAAATGGAGTGTGGCTTGCCTTATCAATGGGCAACACCAACTATCTTCCTACGTTCCTGTTTTCTTCCTGAATTCTGGCCACTCTCCAGAATAGGCTCATGATTTTGTGTCCAATATATGAACCACTTCCAAGATCTGTGACATGGCCATATACTGGATAGCTGAAGGGAATGGCAAGCATCTCAGAAAACTCAGATATCAGTGTAGCCAGTAAAGTCTCAGTGGAGAAACCCTGCTTTGGGCCTTTTGATTACCTATTGTTATGTTGCCCTGAATATCAGGAAAGTCTTTGTCTCAGGACACCCCTTTGTGAAGCCTGAAGAAAACAGTTTTCACATGGAAATGAATGGGCATTACCTTTGTGTTTACAATAAAACCTTCACAGATTTGGCTCTCATTAAGTTAAAAATACTTTTAAATTGCATCTCAGTGTAAAAAGTAACATGGAACTGTACATATCTTATTGATAACAAGTCCAATTATAGAACACAAATGATATACATAAATCTCCAACATGTTTTTCTTTTAAGCCTAGAATTACCATACAACCTTAGAACACCAGCTTGATACAATGGTCTTTGGAAGCTTCTACCTTACAGACTTGTATACCTGGAAGATATGAACACATTAACACCACAATTACATTGATGTTTTTGTATTAAACAAGTTTAGATTTTAAAGAAATAACATGGCACAATTTTATAAAAACAGTACTTGTTTTACCAGCTGTTTATTTTTTTAAGATTACTTGCTCAAAACTTACACATATAACCAAGTTACACAAACCTTTTTTTATTATTTACTTAAACCCCTTTAATTACTTAATCATATAGACTCTCTTATCCAGAAACACATTTTTCCTCTATTAGATCTATATCTGGAACCTTTTAGTTTCTCTTTTTCATCTACTAACCTCTTTCTGTTCACATTTCAATACAATACTTGTAAATTTCTGAATTTAGGCAGATTATTTTATAGACATCTACATTTTATTAGGGCCTTTTTGAAAACCTAGAAAACTTATTGGCCTAATTTTAAAGACATCTTTATTTTTATCTGTTTACCCAATTTGAATTAAAACATATGAATCACGTGAATCAAAGACATTTGGATACATTCTTAAATTTTTCATGAGTGCTCCTCATCTGTCAATTGTCATATCACTGCATGATATATGGACATACACACATACAGACATACCAACATACAACACGTAACACAAATGTAACACATAACACAATAATAAAAGCCTTGTAGCTTTTTCAGGTGAAATCTCCATTGAAATGCTAAAAACTCCAGAGTCGATCAAAAATAGAACTGAGCAGAAAACATTAACCCATCAGCAGAATCAAGATCATGAGCTCAAAAAAAAAATACAGAATCTAAGAAAAGCAAGAGTCCTAAAAAAGATGACTGGATAGTAATTAGTAAATACCGTATAATATAATTTTTTGGTTAGGTCTAGTTTGAGTTCAGGTAAAAAGACACATTTACTCTTTTTTATCTGTCTCCTGCTGAGTGCTGCAGGCTTCTTTTATTTGCATATCAACTTAAGTCCTTGCTGAGGTCTGGAAAACTGAAAAGACTGGAATTCGTAGCAGAAACCTCAGGCCTAAGGCATTTTAGCTATAAGTCATAATTTCCAGGTTTGAATGTTGAAAATTTTGATGCAAGTTTAAGATGTAATTCTCAAAATTTTATATCTTTAGATTTTTCTACACTAGAAAAACTTGCTCACACAAAACTGAAAATAGGATCATTTTTTGATAATATTAAAGCCACCATCAGAAGAAGTTTCTATAGGATCGTTAAGCCCCTTTCTTTGTTATGAAGTTTCTAATAGTATTAAGTTACATTAAATTGGCTGAAAATTTTTTAAAAAGAACCACACACTACCATGTGTATCCGAAATTAAGCTTTAAAAATTTCCAAGACTGTTGCTAATTAATGTCATTTCAATAAGCCAGACCAACGTTTTAATTTAGTACCATTTTTTAAAATCTTACACACTGATGGGAATAGATACCATATCATAATTTATTATCTCTTCCCAAGTTAATGCACTGGTATATCTAGTGAAATTTTTTCAGGCTGCCTAGTTCAAAATTAAAACTCTTTAATTATTTTTTATCCTAAGTATTTAAGTTTCCTAGCATGAACTACCTGAAATCAAACTAAACAATTGTTTAAACCCAACTTTTAACTGTAACATAGTGCAATGCTTTAGAAACCCATTTAGATACGAGATGGTTAAAATTAAAAAAAAAATCATTTTTAGATACACATTCACCCTAGATCATCCCCAAGAAAAAATCTATAATATCAACATATTAATGCATTCATTGTCCCTTTTGTTAAGTAAACAGAGGTGGAGAAATCCTTAAAGTGCACGTAAGGAATAAGGGAGTTCCCCACAGCAAAATGGCTCTGTCAGCTGCTGGGAGTCCCTTAGCGTCACCATTTACTTACAGAATTAGTTCCTCTGGTTTGCTTTGACCCCAGGCACCAGGCATATTCTATGTCTCCCAACTTTGCAGTAGTCAGCTCCCAAAAATTTCATCCTCTGCTTGCAGTTGTTTTGAGTGCTAGGCTTCCCCAAGAGGGCAGAGTGGGGTTTATTTAAAGTCCCCTCTGGGGTGTCAAAATTTATCACTGAGGGCTTGGTTCCCATCCCAAAGCCAATTAATGCCAATTTAATAATGAGGACAGGGTTTTGAGAAAAGTTTAAGCGAGATATCAAAGTTCTTTGACCCCAGACATTTCCCTCTGCAGTGGGCATGCTCAAGCCAACTACGGGAAGAAAAAAATCACTGCTTCCATAATCTTGCTTAACAAAGGGGAGTAAAGTTTATCAAAGTTCTTTAAAACACAGCTAAGAGAGGTGCAAAAGGTGAGAACAGAAAAACTGGCGGTTCTATTGACTTTTGGTCCCTCACAGGAGAAGCATTAGTTTAAAATTTAGCTAAAGTAACTTCCACATATGTAAGGCAGGTTGGAACTCGGGACTCTGCATCGGTCCAAACAATGCCATCACATTTAACAGAAACTCAGATAAAAAGACACACAAAGACCATCATGCAGCTCCCGTTTGTTCACAACCCCAAGATCTACAATCTTGTGACTCAGGGAGAATGGAGGGAAGAGGGGAAGGAGTAGAAGGTTTGAGTGATAGGATCCTGGGTGACGGTGTCGGATTGGAGGCAGGGACCAGGAAAGGCTTCAAGGACAGAGGCATGGAATGGCTTTGTCCCATAATGAGAGTTTCTCAAACAGAGACAAGGACAATACAAACGTGACACAAACATGTACACACAGGTAACATTTAACACGAGTTCAGAAGTAAAGATTAGAACCTAGTAACTGGCAAAACCTGATGGGTTAGACCACAAAGACAGACAGTGAATTCAACCTGAGAGAAAAAAGTAGCCAGCAAGATATGATGGGTTGGCAGCAGAGTCACCTAATGTGGGCTCATCCGTCCCTCCTCACCCAATGAGGGCACATCCATCACTCCCTGAGTCCTCCAAGGCATCCCTTGCGAGGACGTGGTCTGTGGCTTTAGGACACGTTTGTCCACCACTGACAGGGGGAACTTACGTTCTCCGCTGGCAGCCACTCTGCCAACCCAAACCAAAAACGGAAAAACGGAACCTGAACAAAAAGCTCTGAGTGATCGCAAGGAAAAATGGAAAGAAGCGCCTTACTTACCCCCAGAGGGGTCTGTTGGGGTGTCCTTGTCCTATGCTGCGTGATTCCCGGCCAACACACCAAATGTAAGGATCCGGTGAACGTCGGAGGAAGAGACCACCAAGAGACCACAGCTCATGCAACAGAAAAAGGAGTTCATTGAGGATCCAATCCAGCATGCTGGGGCTACGTGCTCACTCAAGAAGGGAGAGCAGCCCAGAGCCCCGAGCAGGGGTTGAGCAGTGCTTAAGTACACTTTTTGGGGAGGGCGGGACTTTACATATATCACAGTCTCCTTTAAGAAATCAACATACACCGCAGAAAAATCAAACAACAATTCCTAAACATGATTAGTTCACTCATTGGCAGGAACAGGTGAGGCAGGAGTGATAGGTCAGTTCTAAAGCGAGGTACACATTCAAACAGATTGCTTTAGGCCTTGCAATGCCTATGTGCCAGGCCACACAGGGTCCTAGGTTATTAAATAACCAGGCGGTCAGGGGGAATATTTACTGGGCAGTCGGGAATTGTACTACAAGCTACACGAATTTCAGGTTTTGCATGTAGCATAGGAACTTAACAATACCTGGTCCTTTACATTTTAACTCAGGCCTTGCAGCTTAGAAACTTTACAAAACCCAGTCTTTTACACTTCAACTTTTTCACTTTAATTTCAATTTATTTTACCCTTTCAGATCACTCCTGGTGGACAAGAAGGGTGTCCAAGCCACCCTGAATTTAGGCAAATGAGTGGCAAGGGAGCTTATTTGGGACACTGTCTTGGGCTGTGCCCCTCATGGAAACCTCCAGCCAGATGTTATGATGAGTGCCTTTATAGAAGAAGAGGAGGGCCATGTGAGAGTGTTTTGGTATTAATTGTGGTCATTTGTGTGACGGTTGGAAGAGATGAGTGGGTCCACCTGGGCTTGAATTCTTGTGTGATTCCCCTTAGAGACTGACTTCTGGAACTGAACTCAGAGAAGTATTGCCATGAATTGTGGTGATATTTTAGGAGGCCAAGCATGAGAGTCGCCCTTGGAAACTAAGATCAAGGACGAGGGTGGATTTCCACAGAGCACTGAGAATTTCAGCCAAGATATCCCATGATTTTATTCTTAAAGACTTGGTAGCCATAGTTGAGAGTCAAAACACACATGGACCTCACATTGTAGACCTCAATGGGCCTGGCTATATCTAACCTTTTGGTCACTCTTTGGGAAGCCTTGCCTATAAGAGTTCACCAGAGTTTCATTCAAATGAGCTTCCTCAACATTTAATGGTTCTTGAAACCCACAGTGCATACAAACACAATAGAAATACAAGCAGTTCAGAAGAGGCATGGTGTATAGTTGGACTTGCCTTTTGCATTATGTAGGGTAGGTGTTATAAATCTAGTTAATTTTTAATTGAAATAGTTCTCCTTGTGTTTTTTAAGTTAATAAATATGTGAATTCCTCTATCCCTTTCTCTGTAGCCTATTCATCACATGTATTTTTATATAAACATATAGAATCCTACCTGGTATCACATATACATTCTTGTGAGGTGGTTGACATGGCAGATACAAATTATGACAAGAGATCACTCCTCCTAAATGCTATTGGATCTTAAAATTCAACCTAAGGGTAACCTTTCTAGTTGAACAACATTATTCATAAATCCATGTTCAGTAAAATTAATATTTTTGGATCTGTGGACGATATATATTTCATCATGAATTTCAATTGGCATATATATTGCCACTTTATAATGTCTGTGTGTGTTTTGCTCTTTGCTTAATTGCTTTGAAAAGGGATGTGTCTGAATCAGCCTCTTGGCCCTGTGTGAGGCTGTGGCTTAGATTTTCAGCACCTGATGGATCTAAAGAAAGATCCCATGGGTGCATCCAAAACCAAAATGGCCAAAAGAGCAGTTATTGTGGATGAAGACTCTCACATTCTTCTCTAAGATTCCTGACATCCATCAAGTGAAAATAGGGATCCTTTGGGTCAAATGAGTTCTTTAAAGCCCTGCAGAGTTTAGCCCATAGGTGCTTGGGTTTTCTCATGAATCCAGTTTACATAAAGATTCTAAACCCCACAGTCAGTAGGCATCAAATTGGAGAAGCCAAGGAGTATTAACGGCAGGCGTATTTGATCACTCCTGGTTCACAGTCAGGATTTCCAGGCCACACTGACTTTAGGCAAATGAGGGGCAAGAAAGGTTATTTTGGACACTGTCTTGTGCTGTGCCCCTCATGGAAACCTCCATCCAGATGTTATGATGAGTGTCTACATGAAATAAGATAAGGGGCATGTGGGAGCATTTTGTTTTGAATTGTGGTAATTTGTTTGGTGCTTGGAACAGATGACTGGGTCCACCTGGGCTTGAACTCTGGTATGATTCCCCTGAGAGACTGAATTCTGGAAGTGACATAAGAGAAGTATTGTCATGAATTGTGTTTGGATTTTACTAGGCCAGGCAACCAACATCTCAGGTATTAATTGTGGTGCAGGGAGATCTAGGTGCAGGGTGGCTTTGCCCACAGCACTGGGAATCTCAGCCTGGATATCACATGATTTTATTCTGAAATTCTTTAAAGCCACACTTGAGAGTCAAAACACATATGGACCTCACATTGTATACCTCAATGGTCCTGACTTCATGTTACCTTTTGGCCACTCTTTGGGAAGCCTTGCCTGTGAGTGTTCTCAAGATCTTTCATTGATATGAGCTTCTTCAACATTTAATGGTTCCTGAATGAATTGAAACCCACAGAGCCTCCAACTTTATCCTCGAAAAATGGCTTGATAAATACCATGAAATTTTTGAAATTCCCATCACCAGGTGGCACTGGAAAACTTTTGGATGTCCTGTTGCTGATCATGAGTGTATCAGACAGTGCCTTGACTGACTGGGTTTCATGAAAATTGTGTAGAACAGTGATGCCAGTAAGTTGGAGCCTGTTCATTAGTGGGCCTAGACCAGTGGTGTGAAGGTGTGTGAAAAAACATGTGTGTTGTGGCATGTGGATCTACCATTGGCTTCCAATTGCCTTGTGATTGACAGGGTACAGCCAGCAGACCCTTATATGTAAAGGCATCTTGTTATATGGATAGGTTTCTGGGAAATGTTCAGAATCAGGTTGCTATGGACAAAGGGGCAACCTATGTGGGACAGAATCCTGGTTGGTGCATTCTCATGCAGACCGTGTCCCTCCACACGTGACAGAACTCCCTCCAGCACTGTGTCCCAGTTGAACTCCTTGTATTTCATGAAGCAAATACCAAACTCCCAGTGCACCAGCAAGAAACACCACGAAAATTGGAGGATGACCAAATGGCTTCACAGTCAACCCGGGGAGACACTTACACCCCAGTGGCCATATTTTAACTACAAAAAGAGTATTCAGCACTGCTGCCTCATTTTCATTGGAAAATTAGAAACAATGTCCTTCAGGTCACATATTTGCACACACAGATTTGATGGTCACACAACAAAGGAAGCTAAAGCTCCTGACAACAACATGTATTTTAAGAGCCCAACCTCAGAGAGTTTCTCAAGAAGTCTTTACACAAGCAGAGCTCAATGTTTGTGGAGTGTTTACCCTGTCCCTTACTATTGGAAACTAATCTACCACCTACAAGTTTGTGAACTCCTGAGCATTTTTTATTCCTGATATGTATTTACAGATTTTCTAACTTTTCTCCTTTATTGTATCTTACTTGGAACTAAGGTAATGCCAAGGCAATCTTCTGGATGAGAGTGTGAACATTTTTGTGTAGCACATATTTGCATACCCTTTAGAGTCATTTTCCAATTTTCCATTCGAAATACTGAATCCCTGACACTAACACATACCCTAATAAACTCTGACTACTACTCCTAATATGATGGAGAAAAATAACACAAACAGAATAGGAATACTAGCAGTTCAGAGGAATCATGGTGTATAGTTGGACTTGTTTTTGCATGATTAATTGTAGGTGTTATAAATCTAGTCAATTTTTAATTGAAATAGTTCTCCATGTGTTTTTAATGTTAACAAATATGTGAATTCCTCTCTCCCTTTCTCTGTAGCCTATTCAGCACATGTATTTTTAAATGCACATATAGAACACTACCTGGTATCACACCTACATTCTTGTGAGGAGGCTAATTTGGCAAATACAATTTGTGAGAAATGATCACTCCTGTTAAACTCTGTTGGAACTGAAAATTTAACCTAGGGGTGTGTTTCCTAGAAGAACAACATTATACATAAATCCATGTTCTAAAAGAAATAATTTTGCATCTGTGGAAGATATATATTTCATGATAAATTTCGATTGCTAATTTATTGTCTGTGTGTGTTTTTTTTGTATATATATATATATACACTCTCCAGATTTTTCAAAATATGAAATATATGTGTCTTATATACACTCACTAAATTCATTCATGTTCATGTATATGGATTTATAATCAACTTTTCACAAGATCATTCTCAGAAATATTCATCCACCTGAAATACATATTGTTTCCAGTACTGAAAACTAACTTCAGTTAATGTTGCATACAAATACTAATACTTCTACAGTAACTGACCCAGTTTAACATCAATGCAAGTACATTCCTATGTGACATGATGTGTATTTTGAAATTTATTTTAATTCAACACTGGTACATTACTATTTCTTCAATTTATGCACATCATAGGATACATATTTCATCCACAAGTTAGCAAACTTATAGGCATTTGTTTCACTTTCAATCACTTCCTGCTTCAGAACACATGGATTCTTCCAGGTTTCTTGACTGGTCTTATCATGAGACTTCTTTCCAAATACATTATTTTTGATTTCCTTTATCACTTTTGAAGCAAAACTGACACTCACTTCATGATAAACCATAACTATAATATCACCATTAGATGTATAACTGGTTGGAAGGAATGATTTCATATCAATATAGTATTTCTTATATATATTCTGATATCAGTTTAATCCATTATTTAAAGTGGAACCAGTTATATTATTTATTCACTATATGGTCTATTCATGCATTATCTCTATATTCATAGACACAGGGTACACCTCTTAGTATGCCCACTACTAATTTATTCGTCTTCTAAATATTGCTCCCAGAAATGGTGGAAGAAATACTCATGTCACCTGATCTACATATGCATGTTACCACAGTAATATTCTGGACACAAAATGCAAAAGTCACACGTATGATTGTACCAAAGCCTAAATGGAAACTGAACATGGATTACTAAAAACATCCATATCCAGGTTGCCTAATGCTCTCAAATGTCAATCCTATTGGTGACCACATTTTTGTTTCTTCCTAAGATTATATATTCAACCTCAAAACTGTTGGAAATGTCTAGTTTTTTCACTCACTTTATACTTTGCCTGATTTCCTAATGTCTCTATTGATATCTACTTTCCTACATATTTTTCCCAGTTCAACATTGTGACTGACCCTTCACATGTGATGACATTGACATTCACTCTCTAACCAAAACCCTATTGCTAATGAACTTTGGTCCACATCCTATACTCTATCTTCTTCCGAAACATACTGACTATCTTCCTGATCCTATCGACTATCCCTTTTTGAGTGGATGTACTCTACTACATTCAATCATCCGAGGTACAAGGTCCTATGCCATTGTATATCGATTTTTCTGAAATATGTATGCAGAACGTAATTCAAAGCTACGTGTCCCAATCTATTGCCCAATGCACTTCTGAGCTTCAAATCTTACCTAGATTTCTGTTTCCATACTTATATTTAACCACTATATTTCTATATATTGCAGGTTCCCAATACCATTATTCATCCCGCAGAATGATTCCTAACCCAAATCGAACCTGTTATTAACCCTAACCATACACTGTTGCCTCAATCTAACATTACAAAAGAGCAGGGACAGGGCTATTCTTTCAATAAGGGATGTAGGTGATCTTCCAACTGCTGAGAACCTCAAAGTTCGATGTAGAAATTATCCCTGGAGAAGATGTAGGCAGCTATGAAGGACCTGAATGAGCAAAAGCCATCTTCCATGGCAAACAACCTGCACAGGACGAAGGGATGTGTATGCATCAGACTCTCTCTTCTTAATGTAGAGAAGATGGACCTAACCAGGCCTTCGTGGAGAGCTGTTCCATGGTGTCTATTTTGATATACCATTCTAACTAGTCAAATTGTCACAGGAAGTAGGGGCACCCTCCAACTCATGGGACCATTGTAAGCAAGTGTTAGGACAAAGTTGTTGCCAAGGCAGTGGCCTCATTCAGTTCCAAAGAAAGTGACATACCTCATTTTCTTGGTGATGGAACTCTCTGAAATTGGGATGCAAGAAGCCAGGCACCAAGAGCCAGTCCCAGTCCCAGTCCCAGTGGGCTCACTTGTTTGGATTTACCAAGTACAGAGTCAGACCTTCTTGGTACCTACTGATGTGAGGATGGCCAAATGCCAGTAGAGCTCTGAAGAGGGGCCTTTCTTGAGACAGCAGGTTGTGGCTAACCACTGGCTCCTCCCAGAATAACAGAGTTGGCCAAGGAGACAAGATCTGAGACCAGACAGGCCATTTCGAGTGGAACATAGTATGGCCCACCAGTCAGAGGACACTCCAGATAGTTAAAGACCTATTTTTGGGAAGGAGGTGCCTTTTTGGTTGTGGGTGTGAGTTTGTGGTTTTGTTTCATGTTCTGAGAATAGGTAGGAAAGGTGGTTGGTTTGGTTTGGAGTCGACTTTTTCTAGTAAGTCTTTAGACAAGGCGAGTGTTTCTATGTCTGTGTAGCCACTGTGTCCGTGGTTTTAGACATTAGAAACGAGAATGCATCAATTTAGGTGTCCTGTCTAGTAGAAAGATTCACAGCATTCATCCTGAACAATTGATTAATGGACTGTTGCTTGCCTTATGGATGGGAAACACCTACTAACTTCCTAAGTTGCTGTTTTCTTCCTGAATTCTGGCCACTCTCCAGAATAGTATCATGGTTTATTGTTCAAGATATGTACCACCTCCAAACTCTGTGACATGGCCATGTCCTTGATAGCTGAAGGGAATGGGAACATCTCAGAAAACTCAGATACCAGTGTGACCAGTAAAGTCTCAGTGGAGAAACCCTGCTTGGCTCCATTTGCTTATTTATGTTTCTGTTGTCTTGAATGTCAGGAAGGTCTTTGCCTCAGGCCACCCCTTTGTGAAGCCTGAAGAAATAGTTTTCAAATGGAAATGAATGGGCATCACCTGTGGCTCTTTGCTTAATTGCTCTGGAAAGGGATGTGTCTTAATCAGACACTAGGCCCTGTTTGAGGCTGTGGCTAAAATTCTCAGCTCCTGATAGATCTAAAGAAGATCCCATGTGTGCATCCAAACCAAAATGGCAAAAAATCTGTCATTGTGGATGAAGTCTCTTGCCTTCTTCTGTTTGGTTCCTGACCTCCATCAAGTGAGAATAGGGATCCTTTGGATCAAATGAGTTCTTCAAATTCCTGCAGAACTGCTTGGGTTGTCTCATGATGCCAAATCACATAAAGAATCTATACCTGACAGTCAGTAGGCCTCAAATTGGAGAAGCAGAGCAGTATTTATGGCAGGCCTATTTGATCACTCCTGGTTCATAAGAAGGGTGAACAGGCCACCCTTACTTTGGACATATCAGGGGCAAGGGTGCATTATTTGGACACTGTCTTGGGCTGCGCCACTCTTGGAAACCTGCAGCCAGAGTTAATGATGAGTGTTTATATGGTTAAAGATAAGGGCAATGTGGGAATGTTTTGGTTTTAAATGTGGTCATTTTTGTGGCGTTTGGAATAGATGACTGGGTCCACATGGGCTTGAACTCTGGTGTGATTCCCCTTAGAAACTGAGTTCTGAAACTGACCTCAGAGAAGTATTGCCATGAGTTGTGTTGGGATTGTAGGAGGCCATGCATAAGAGTCGCCCTTGAAACCTGAGATCTAGGCCCAGGAAAGCTTTCAACAGAGCACTGAGAATCTCAGCAAGGATATCACATGATTTTATTCTGAAGAACTTGGCAGCCACAGTTAAGAGTCAAAACACACAAGGACCTCACATTATAGACCTTAAAGGGCCTGGCTTCATGTGACCTTTTGGGCACACTCTGAGAAGCCTTGCCTGTGAGAGTTCCTCAGAGCTTTCATTGAAATGAGCTTCCTCACCATTTAATGGTTCTGGGATGAATGGAAACCCCAAAGTGCCTTCAACTTCATTCTTGAAAAATGGATAGATAAATATCATAAAATTTTTGAAATTCCCAATGACCAGGTGGCACTGGATAACCATTGGATGTCCCATTGCTGATCATGAGTGTACCAGACAGTGCCTTGATTTACTGGGTTTCTTGAAAATGGTGTAGAACAGAGATGCCAGTAAGTTAGAGCGTGCTGAGTAGTGGGCCTAGAGCAGTGGTGTGCAGGTGTGTGATAATACATCTGTGGTGTGGCCATGTGGATATTACATTGGCTTCCAAATTGCTTGTGACTGACTTCGTGCAGCCATCAGACCATTATATGAAATGGCATCTTGTAATATGGAGAGGTTTCAGGGCAATGTTCAGAATCAGGTTGGTATGGTCAAGGGGGCAAGCAATGTGGGATAGAAGCCAAGTTGGGGCATTCTCCTGCAGACC
Organism: Callospermophilus lateralis; assembly: GCF_048772815.1. Classification (NCBI taxonomy): domain Eukaryota; kingdom Metazoa; phylum Chordata; class Mammalia; order Rodentia; family Sciuridae; genus Callospermophilus; species Callospermophilus lateralis. The sequence continues at coordinate 265,484 of NW_027510325.1, forward strand.
CTGACCCACCACATGTTACAGGACTCCCTCCAGCACTGTTTCCCAGTTGAATTCCTTGTATGTCGTGAAGCAAATACAAAACACCCAGTGCAGCAGCAAGAAACACCAGGAAAAGTGGAGGATGACCAAATGGCTTCAAAGTCCACATGGGGAGACACTTAGCCCCCAGTGACCACAGTTTAGCTACAAAGAGTGAATTCAGCACTGCAGCCTCATGTTCATTGGAAAATAAGAAACCATGTCCTCCAGGTCACATACATGCAGACCAAACTTTGATGGTCTCACTACAAAGGAAGTTAAGCTCCTGACAACAACATATATTTCAACTACCCAAACTCAGAGGCAGTTTCTCAAGAAGCCTTTAGGCCAGCATAGCTCCATGTTTGTGGAGGGTTTACACTGTCCTTTACTTTTGGAAACTGTTCTACCACCTCCATAGTTGTGTAATGCTGAGCATTTTCCAGTCCAGATATGTATTCACATATTTTCTAACTCTTCTCCTCTAATTGTGTCATACTATGGGCGAAGATAATTTCAAGGCATTCTTCTGGATGAGAGTGGGAATATTTTTTGTAGCACATATTTTCATGCTTATTAGATTCATTTTCCTATTTTCTACTTGAAATACTGAATCCCTGACACTAACCCATAACCTACTATACTCTGACTACTAATCCTAATATGATGGAGAAAAATAACTCAAAGAGAATAGAAATACAAGCATATCAGAGGAGGCATAGTGTATAGTTGGACACGGCTTTTGCGTGACAAAGTGTTGGTGTTATAAATCTAGTCAATTTGTAATTGATATAGTTCTCCATGTGTTTTTAAAGTTAACAAATATGTGAATTCCTCTCTCCCATTCTATGTAGCCTATTCAGCACATCTATTTTTATATGCATATATAGAATCCTACCTGGTATCACACGTACATTCTTGTCAGGTGTCTGACTTGGCAGATACAAATTGTGAGAAGTGATCACTCCTCCTAAACACTGTGGGATCTGAAAATTCATCCTCTGTGTGAGCTTCCTAGTTGAACAATATTATACATAATTCCATGTTCAGGAAAATGAATATTTTTCGATCTGTGGATGATATATATTTCATGATGAATTTCGATTGGCATATATACTACTACTTTTTAATGTGTGTGTGTGTGTGTGTGTGTGTGTATACACACTCCAGATGTTTTAAAATATTAAATATATGTGTCTTATTATACACTCCTTAATTTCATTCTAGTTCATGTATGTGGATTTATAGTCAACATTTCACAAGATTATTCTCGGAAATATTCAACCACCTGAAATACTATTTGTTTCCTATTACTGAAAATTAACTTCAGTGAATCGTGAATACAAATCCTAATATTTCTACAATAATTGACGCAGTTTCTCATTAATGCAAGTAGATTCCTATGGGACATGATGTGTATTTTTATGTTCATTCTTATTCACCACTGGTATTTTACTATTTCTTCAGTTTATGCACATTATAAGATATATATTTCATCCACAAGTTACAAAATTATAGGCATTTGTTTCACTTTCAATCATTTTCTGCTTCGAAACACATGTATTCCTCCATATTTCTTGACTGGTCTTCTCATGAGACTTCTTTCCAAATACATTATTTTCGATTTCCATAATCACTTTTGAAGCAAAACTCACACACCCTTCATGATAATCCATAACCCCAATATTACCATTAGATGTATAACTGGTTGGAATGAATGATTTTGTATCAATATAATATTTCTTATATATTTTCAGATATCAATTCAATCCATGATTTAAAGTGAAACCAGTTATATTATTTATTCACTGTACAGTCTATTCATGCTTTTTCTTTATATTCATAGACACAGGGTACACCTCTTTGTAAACCCAATACTAATTTATACGTCTTCAAATTATTGGTCTCAGAAATGATGGAAGAAATACTCATGTCACCTTATCTACATATACATTTTATCACAGTAATATTTGGACACAAAAAGAAAAGGTCACACTTATGTTTGTACAAAAGCCTAAATGTAAAGTGAATATGGATTACTAAAAACATCCATGTCCAAGTTGCCTACTGCTCTCAAAAATCAATCCTATTTGTGACAATATATTTGTTTCTTCCTAAGATTATATATTCAAATTCAACCCTGTTGAAAACATCTAATCCTTTCTCTCACTTTATACTTTTACTGATTTCATAATGTCTCTATTGATTGCTTTCCTACATATTTTCCCCAGTTCATCATTGTGACTGACTCTTCACATGTGCTGACATTTCCATTCACACTCTAATCGAAACCCTATTGCTAAGAAACTTTTGTTCCAAATCCTATAATCACTCTTCCTCCTAAACCTACTGACTATCTTCCTAATCCTACCTATTAACGCTTTCTGACTGGATGTTCTCTTCTACATTCAATAATCCAAGGTACAGGGTCTTATGCCATTGTATATCGATCTCTCTGAGACATCTCTGCAGAACATAATTCAATGCTAAGTATCACAATCCCTTGATCGCAATGCTAAGTATCACAATCCCTTGAAGCCCAATCCCCTTCTGGGCTTCAAATTTTACTTAGATTTCTGTTTTCCTACATACATTTCACCTCATTATTCTTGTACAATTATTCATCCAGCAGAATAATTTCTAACCCAAATCGAACATGTTATTAACCCTAACCATACACTGTTCCCTCAATCTAACTTTACAGAGGAGCAGGGACAAAGTTGGTCTTACAATATAGGAATGTAGGGGATCTTCCACCTGCTGAGAACCACAAAATTCCATGCAGAAATGATCACTGGAGAAGATGTAGGCAGCTATGAATTACCTGAGAGAGCAAAAGTCATCTTCCCTGGCAAACAACATGGTCAGAATGAAGGGTTGTTTCTGAATCAGCCTCTCTCTTTTTAATGTAGAGAAGATGGACCAAACCAGGCCTGTGTGGAGAGCTGCTCCCGGGTGCCTATGGTTGATATAGCATTCTAACTTGTGAAAGTGTCACAGGAAGTAGGGGCAGCCTCTTTCTCATGGTAGCCTTGGAAGCAACTGTTAGGACAAAGAGGTTGCCAAGGCAGTGATCTGATTCAGTTCCTGAAGGAAGTGACCTCACATCACTTCTTTGGTGTTGGAACTCTCTGAACTTGGGATCCAGGAAGACAGGAACCCATAGCCAGTCCAGTCCCAGTCCCAGTGGTCTCCTTGTTTGGATTTACCAAGGACACAGACATTCATTTTTGGTACCTACTAATGTGAGGATGTCCAAAACGCAGGAAAGCTCTGAAGAGGGTTTTTCCTGAGAAAGCAGGTAGTGGCACACTGCTGGCTCCTGACAAATTCACAGAGTTGCACAAGGAAAGCAGGTCTGAGACAGGAAGGCCATTTATTTGGAACATACTATGGCCCACGAGTCAGTGGAAACTCCAGATAGTCACAGACCTACTTGGGGGAAGGAGGTGTCTTTGTGGGTGTGGGTGGGGATTTGTGAATTTGTCTCATGTTCTGAGAATAGGTAGGAATGGCGGTTTGTTTGTTTTGGCGGGACCTGTTTGTAGTAAGTCGTTTGACAAGGCATGTGTTTGGATATCAGTGTATCCCACTGTGCCCCTGGTTGTAGACATTAGAAAAGAAAATGCATCAATGGATGAGTCCTGTCTAGTTGAAATCTTCTCAGCATTCATCCTGCCCGATTTATGAATGGACTGTTGCTTGTCTTATAGATGGGCAACACCTACTATCTTCCTAAGTTCCTGTTTTCTTCCTGAATTGTGGGCACTCTCCAGAATAGACTGATGGTTTTGTGTCCAAAATATGTACCACCTCCAAGCTCTGTGACATGGCCATGTACTACATAGCTGAAGGGAATGGTGAGCATCTCAGAAAACTCAGATATCAGTGTGACCAGGAAAGTCTCAGTGGAGAAACCCTGCTTTGGGAATTTTGCTTACCTATTGTTCTGTTGCACTGAATGTCAGGAACATCTTTGCCTCAGGCCACCCCTTTGTGAAGCATGAAGAAAACAGTTTTCAAATGGAAATAAATGGGCATCACCTGTGGCTCTTTGCTTAATTGCTTTGGAATGGGATGTGTCTGATTCAGGCTCTTGGCCCCCTGTGAGGCTGTGGCCTAGATTCTCAGAACCTGAGGGATCTAAAGAAAGATCTCTTGTGTATCCAAAACCAAAATGGCCAAAAGAGCAGTCATTGTGGATGAAGTCTCTCGAATTCTTCTAAGGATCCTGACCTCCATCAAGTGAGAATCAAGATCTTTTTGGTCAAATGAGTTTTTCAAAGCCCTGAAGAGGCTATCCCAGAGGTGCTTGGTTTTTCTCATGACTCCATTTAACATTAAGAATCTAAACCGAAGAGTCAGTAGGCCTAAAATTGGAAAATCGAAGCAGTATTAACAGCAAGCCTTTTTGATCACTCATGGTTCACCGGAAGGGTGTCCAGGCCACCATGACTTTAGGCAAATGAGGGGCAAGGGAGCTTATTTTGGATACTGTCTTAGGCTGCGCAACTCATGAAAACCACCAGCCAGTGGTTATGATGTGTGTCTATATGGAAGAAGATGAGGGCCATGTGGGAGTGTTTTGGTTTTAATTGTGGTCATTTGTGTGGCGTTTGGAAGAGATGACTGGGTTCACCTGGGATTGAACTCAGGTGTGATTTACCTTAGAGACTGAGTTCTGGAACTGACCTCAGAGAAGTATTGCCATGAATTGTGTTGGGATTTTAGCAGGCCATGCATGAGAGTCACCCTTGGAAACTGAGATCTAAGCCCAGGGTTCCTTTCCACAGAGCACTGAGAATCTCAGCAAGGATATCACATGATTTTATTTTGAAAGACTTGACAGCCATAGTTGAGAGTCAAAACACACATGGACCTCACATTGTAGACCTCAATGGGCCTGGCTTCATGTGACCTTGGGCCACTCTTTGGGAAGCCTTTCCTGTGAGAGTTCTCCAGAGCTTTCATCGAAATGAGCTTACTCAATATTTAATGGCTCCTGAATGAATTTAAACCCACAGTGCCTCCAACTTCATCCTTCAAAAATGGCTAGATAACTACCACCAAATTTTGAAATTCCCATGACCAGGTGGCACTGGAGAACCTTTGGATGTCCTGTTGCTGATCATGAGTGTACCAGAAAATGCCTTCATTGACTGCGTTTCATGAAAATGGTGTAGAACAGAGATGCCAGTAAGTTGGAGCCTGCTGAATAGTGGGCCTAGAGCAGTTGTGTGCAGGTGTGTGACAATACATCTGTGGTGGGGTCATGTGGATCTTACATTGGCTTTCAAATGGCTTGTGACTGACATGGTGCAGCTAGCAGAACTTTGTATGTAAAGGCATCATGTTACATGGAGAGTTTTCAGGGCAATATTCAGAATCAAGTTCCTATGGTAAAGGGGGCAAGCAATGGGGGATAGAAGCCTGGTTGGTGCATTCTCCTGCAGACCTTGACACACCATACGTTACAGGACTCCCTCCAGCATTGTGTCCCAGTTTAACTCTTTGTATGTCATGAACCAAATACAAAACACCCACTGCAGCAGCAAGAAACACCACGAAAAGTGGAGCATGACCAAATGATTTCAAATTCCAGACGGGGAGACACTTATCCCCCAGTGGCCACAGTTTAGCTACAAAGAGTGAATTCAGCACTGCTGCCTCATGTTCATTGGACAATAAGAATTCATGTCCTCCAGGTCACAAAAATGCAGACCCAAGTTTGATGGTCTCACTACAAAGGAAGCTAAAGCTTCTGACAACAACATATATTTCAAGTACCCAACCTCATTGTCAGTATCTCCAGAAGTGTTTAGGCCAGCAGAGTTCCATATTTGTGGAGTTTTACCCTGTCCCTAAGGTTTGGAAACGTCTTTTCCACCTCAAAGGTTGTGAACTACTGAGCATTTTCCATTCTACGTATGTATTCACAGATTTTCTAACTCTTCTCCTCTAATTGTTTCTTACATGGGGCGTGGTTATTTCAGACCATTGTTCTGAATGAGAGTGGGAATTTTTTGTGTGTAGCACATATTTGCATACACATTGGATTCATTTTCCAATTTTCCATTCGAAATACTGAATCCCTGACACGAACCCATACCCTACTAGACTCTGACTACTAATTCTAATATGATGCAGAAAAGTAACACAAACAGAATTGAAATACAAGCAGTTCAGACGAGGCATGGTGTATAGTTGATCTTGCCTTTTTCATGATAAATGTTAGGTGTTATAAATCCAGTCTATTTTTAATTGAAATAGATCTCCATGTGTTTTTAAAGTTAACAAATATGTGAATTCCTGTCTCCCTTTGTCTGTAGCCTATTCAGCAATGTATTTTTATATGCACATATCAAATCCTACCTGGTGTCACACCTACATTCTTGTGAGGTGACTGACTTGGGAGATACAATTTGTGAGAAGACATCACTCCTCCTAAACGCTGTTGGAACTGAAAATTCAAATAATGGGTGAGCTTCCTAGTAGAACAACATTATACATAAATCCCTGTTAAGAAAATTGAATATTTTTGGATCTGTGATTGATGTATATTTCATGGTGAATTTCGATTTGCATATATGTTGCTACATTTTAATATCTGTGTGTGTGTGTGTGTGTATACACACACACACCCACACACTCTCCAGATTTTTCAAAATATGAAATATATGTATCTTATTTACACTCCCTAAATTCATTTATGTTCAAGTATGTGGATTTAAAATCAACTTTTCACAAGATTTTTCGCAGAAATATTTATCCACCTGAAATACATATTTGTTTCCTAGTACTGAAAACTAACTTCAGTGAATGGTACATACAAATCCTGTTGATAGCCACAGCCAAGGTTCTCCAGTAAGGACCATATGTACTTTTGAACAACCAAAGGCAGGCATGGTCCCTAAGCCACACGCTTGTTGTTTAAACAGAGAGGGGGAGATGTTGAGAGCCACAGCCAAAGGGGCCCCAGGAAACCTCCAACTGCCAGCAAACTTCCAGCTGCCGGCTGATGATTGGCTCACAGCGGCCCCAGCAACATCTAGCTCATTGGCTCCTCTGTGGTGATGCTCACTGCAGATGCTCATTGAGCTGTTTCCCCGCCCATTCAGACTGCCAGTGGATGATTGGCTCACAGAGGCCCCAGCAACATCTAGCTGATTGCCTCTCTGTGGTGATGCTCAATGGGATGTTTCCTTGCCCTTTCAGACAACGGAGCTGCTCATTGGTGGACTTTTTTGGCTCTGCCCATGTGACCCAGCCAATCGGCCTCAAAAGGAGGAGGCTTGTGGTTGAGGGAGAGGCTTGTGGGAAGACTGTGGTGGCAGTTGGGCTCTGAGGGTTTTTCCTGAGAAGCTGTTTTGTTTGGTTTGTGTGGTTCTAAAAATAAAGTTCGTTTCTTTTGACAGTTGGCTCCTGAATTGTGCCCAGCCAGACTGATGATAATCATGTAAAATGTTGATTTTAAATCCACATACATGAACTTGAATGAATTTAGGGAGTGTATAATAAGACACATTTATTTCATATTTTGGAAAATCTGGAAAATCTCATGAATATATATATATATATATATATATATATATATATATATATATATATACATATATATATAAATATATATATATATATACATATATACATATATACATATATATACATATATATACATATACACACACACACAACAATAAAATGTAGCAATATATATGCCAATCAAAATTTATCATGAAATATATATCATCCACATATCTAAAAATATTCATTTTACTGAACATGGATTTATGTATGATGTTGTTCACTAGGAAGCTCACCCATAGGTTGAATTTTCAGTTCCATCAGTATTTAGGGGAAGTTATCTATTCTCATAATTTGTATATTCCAAAGTCAGTGAGCTCACAAGAATGTACGTGTGTTACCAGGTAGGAGTCTATATATGCATAAAAATATACATGTTCTAAAGAGGCTACAGAGAAAAGGAGACAGGAATTTACATATGTGTTAACTTTGAAAACTCATGGAGAAATTTTACAATGAAAAGTTGACTAGATTCATAACACATATTTTTGATAAAGGAGAAGGAAAATCCAAGTATACACCATGCCTCCTACAAAAGGCCTGTATTTCTATTCTGTTAGGTTTCTTTTTCTCCATCATTTTAGGATAAGTAGTCAGAGTCAAGTAGGGTATGGGTTAGTGTCGGGAATTCAGTATTTCAAATGGAAAATAGGATAATGTATCCAATGTGTATGCAAATATGTGCTACACAATAATCTTCCCACTCTCACCTAGAACAATGCCTTGACATTACCTTTGCCCCAAGTGAGACACAATTAGAGGAGAAGAGTAAGAAAATCTGTGAATACATATCTGGAATGGAAAATTCTCAGGAGTTCTCAACCTGGGAGCAGGTAGAGGAGTTTCCAGAAGTAAGGAACTGGGTAAACACTCCACAACCATGGAGGTCTGCTGGAAAAAAGACTTCTGGAGAAACTGCCTCTGAGGTGTGGCACTTGAAATATATGTTGTTGTCAGTAGCTTTGTCTTCATTTGTAGTGAAACCATCAAAGCTGGGTCTGAATCTATGTGACCTGGAGAACATGGTTTCTTATTTTCCAATGAACCTGAGGCAGCAGTGCTGATTTTTCTCTTTGTAGGTAAACAGAGGCCACTGGGCCAAAGTGTCTAACTGTGTGGACGATGAAGCCATTTAGTCATCCTTCAATTTTCATGGTGTTTCTTGGTGCTGAACTGGGAGTTTGGTATTTGCTTCAAGAAATACAAGGAGTTCAACTGGGACATAGTGTTTGAGGGAGTTCTGTGACATGTGGTGGGTCAGAGTCTCCAGGAGAACGCACCAATCCGGCTTCTATCCCACATAGCTTGCCCCCTTGACCATAGCAACCTGATTCTGAACATTGCCCTGAAACCTCTCCATATAACAAGATGCCTTTGCATATAAGGGTCTGCTGGGTGCACCATGTCAGCTAAAAGCCATTTGGAAATCAATGGCAGATCCACATGGCACCACCATAAATATTTTATCACACACCTGCACACCACAGTTCTGGGCCAAATACTCCGCAGTCTCCATCTAACCGGCATCTCTGTTCTACACCACTTTCATTATACCCAATCAATCAAGGCACTGTCTGGTACACTAATGATGAGCAACAGAACATCAAAGGTTCTCCAGTGCCACCTCATCATGCGAATTTCAAAAATTTCATGGTATTTATCTAGCCATTTTACAAGGATGAAGTTGGAGGCATTATTTGTTTCAATTCTTTCAGGAATTATTCAATGTTGAGGAAGCTCATTTCAAGGAATGTTCTGGAGAACTCTCACAGGCAAGGCTTTCCAAAGAGTGGCCAAATAGTCACATGAAGCCAGGCCAATTGAGGTCTACAATGTGAGGTCCATGTGTGTTTTGACTCTCAACTATGTCTGGCAAGTATTTCAAAATAATATCATATGATATTCTGTCTGAGATTCCAGTGCTCTGTGGAAAGCCACCCCGGGCCTAGATCTCAGTTTCAACGGGCGACTCTCATGGGTGGCCGCCTAAAATCCCAACACAAATCATGGCAATACTTCTCTGAGGTAAGTTCCAGAACTCAGTCTCTAAGGGGAATCACACCAGAGTTCAAGCCCTGGTGGACCCAGTCATCTCTTCCGACTGCCACATAAATGACCACAAGGAAAACCAAAAAACTCCCAAATGGCCCTCATCTTCTTCCATATAGACGCTCATCATAACCTCTGGCTTGACGTTTCCTTGAGGGGCACAGCCCAAGACAGTGTCCAAAATAATCTCCCTTTCCTCTCATTTGCCTAAAGTCAAGGTGGCCTGGAGACCCATTCTGTGAATCAGGAGTGATCAAATAACCCTGACTTTAGTACTGCTCTGCTTCTCTAATTTGAGGCCTACTGTCTGTGGAGTATAGATTCTTGATGTGAATTGGAGTAATGAAAAAACCCAATAACCCATTGGCTACCCTCTGCAGGGTTTTGAAGAACTCATTTGACCCAATAAATCCCTATTCTCATTTTATGGAGGTCAGGAACCTTACAGAGGAAGGTGAGAGACTTCATCCTCAATGAATGCTTTTTGGGCCATTTTGGTTTTTGATGTGCCTTCTGGAATGTTACATATGTTTTTTTTTTTTTTTTTTGGTTTTAGTGCCTTCTGGAATGTTACATAATTTTTTTCTTTAGACATTATTGCCAGAGTTCCTATCTTCATCCCAGTGCAGGTGAAATCAAAGATAATTCCAATCTACAGCTTCTGCAATAGCCATCCCTGTACTGCTTGCAGAACTTGCCTGGACACATGTGAACTCACCTAAATGCATTGTGAACTATCTGTTGGTGCAGCGACTTGTCGTAGTGTTGGGGTATATTTGCTGATGATGTCATCGGTGGTACAATTTTTCCAAAAGGAGCCGTCAATTGGCTTGGTGTATCTTCCTCCCTTCTGCGTGTCATGATCGTCCAGCTAAAATTTGGGGGGGCCAACAGAGGTGAGGCAAATAACCTCACCCACCCCCGCTGGTACAAAGACCTCTCCACAGGTGTGGCTCTATACTGGACGGGTAGTCAGTGACGGGTAAGATCCAATTGCAATGGTACCAACTTAATGGGTAAAGACCATATGTACTATTGGACAACCTAAGGCAGGCACGGTCCCTAAGCCACATGCGTGTTGTTTAAACAGAGAGGGGAAGATGTTGAGAGCCACAGCCGAAGGGGCCCCAGCAAAATTCCTGCTGCCAGCAAACTTCCAGCTGCCGGCTGATGATTGGCTCACAGCGGCCCCAGCAACAACTAGCTGATTGGCTCCTCTGCGGTGATGCTCAATGGGCTGTTTCCCTGCCCTTTCAGACCACAAAACTGCTCATTGGGGGACTTTTTTTGACTTTGCCCACATGACCCAGCCAATCGGCCTCAAGAGCAGGAGGATTGTGGGAGGCGGAGAGAGGCTCATGTGGGAGGGAGAGGTTTTGGGAAGCCAGTGGTGGCAGTTGGGGCTCTGAAGGTTTTTCCTGAGAGGCTGTTTTGTTTGGCGTGTGTGGTTCTAAAAATAAAGTTCGTTTCTTTTGGCAAGTGGCTCCTGATTGTGCCCAGCAAGACTGCGGCATTATCCTAATATTTCTACAATAACTGACCCAGTTTAACATCAATGCAAGTAGATTCCTGTGGGAGAGGACATGATGTGTATTTTGACGTTCATTTTTATGTAACAGTGGTACATTACTATTTCTTCAGTTTATGCACATCATAGGATATATATTTGATCCACAAGTTCACAAATATATAGGCATTTGTTTCACTTTCAATCACTTTCTGCTTCAAAACACATGTATTCCTCCAGGTTTCTTGACTGGTCTTTTCATGAGACTTCTTTCCAAACACATTATTTCCGATTTCCATAATCACTTTTGAAGCAAAACTCACATTCTTCATGAAAAACCATAATGCTGATATAACCATTAGATATATTACTGGTTGGAATGAAGGATTGTATATCAATGTAAGATTTTCTGTATATTTTCAGATATCAATTCAATCCATTATTTAAAGTTAGAACCAGTTATAATATTTATTTACAGTATGGTCTATTCATGCATTATTTCTATAATTATAGACACAGTGTACACCATTTTTACCTCCAAAAATAATTTATACGTCTTCAAAATATTGCTCCCAGAAATGGTGGAAGAAATACTCATGTCACCTGATCTACATATACATTTTACCACAGTAGTATTCTGCACACAGAAAGAAGAGGTCAAACTTATGTTTGTACCAAAGCCTAAATGAAAAGTGAGCATGGATTACGGAAAACATCCATGTCCATGTTGCCTAATGCTCTCAAAAGTTCATCCTATTGGTGACTACATGTTTGTTTCTTCCTAAGATTATATATTCAAACTCAAGCCTGTTGAAAATGTATAATTCTATCACTCACTTTATACTTTGCCTGATATCCTAATGTCAATTGATATCTGCATTCCTACTTTTTTCCCTAGTTCATCCTTTTGACAGACTCTCCACATGTGCTGACAATTACATTCACTCTATCCGAAACCCTACAGCTAAAGATCTTTTTATCCAAATCCTATACTCACTCTTCTTTCAAAACCTACCAACTATCTTACTAATCCTACAAATTATCCCTTTTTGACTGGATGTTCTCTTCAACATTCAATAAACCAAGGTACAAGTAATTATGCCATTGTATATCGATTTATCTGAGACATCTGTGCAGAATATAATTCAAAGCTAAGAATCCCAGCTAAGGGCCCAATGCAATTCTTGGCTTCAAATATTACCTAGATGTCTGTTTTCATACTTATAATTCACTTATATTCTTATAAATATCGCACGTTCCCAATACCATAATTCATCCCGCAGAATGATTCCTAACCCAAATGGAACATGTTATTAACCCTGACCATACACTGTTCTCTCAATCTAACTTTACTGAAGAGCAGGGACAGAGTTGGTCTTTCAATACAGAAATTAGGGGATCTTCCACTTGCTGAGAACCTCCAAGGTCATTAAAGAAATGATCCCAGGATTAAATGTAGGCAGCTATGAATGACGTCAGAGAGCAAAAGTCATCTTCCATGACAAACAACCTGGTTAGCATGAAGGGATGTGTCTGAATCAACATTTCTTTTCTTAATGTATAGAAGATGGACCAAACCAGGCCTATCTGGAGAGCTTTTTTTGGGTGCCTATGGTTGATATACCATGCAAAATTGTAAAAGTTTCACTGGAAGTAGGGGCAGCCTCCAACTCATTGGACTCTTGGAAGCAACTGTTAGGACAAATTGGTTGCCAAGGCAGTAACCTGATTCAGTTCCTGAAGGAAGTGACCTACGTCACTTCCTTGGTGAAGGAATTCTCTGAACTTGGGATCCATGAAGACAGGAACCCAGAGCCAGTCCCAGTCCCAGTCCCAGTGGGCTCACTTGTTCGGTTTTACCAAGGACAGAGTCAGTCTTTCTTGGTACCTACCTATGTGAGGATAGCCAAAGGCCAGGAGAGCTCTGAAGAGGGACCTTTTCTGAGAAATCAGGTAGTGGCTCACCGCTGGCTCCTGACAACTTCACAGAGTTGGCCAAGGAGACCTGATCTGAGTCAGGACAGGACATTTCGGGAGAACATTGTATGGCCCACCAGTCAGAGGACACTCTGGATACTCACAGACCTACTTGGGGGAAGGAGATGCCTTTGTGGGAGTGGTTGTGGTTTTGTGGTTTTGTCACATGTTCTGAGAATAGGTAGAAAATGCGGTTTGTTTGGTTTGGATTGCACTGTTTCTAGTAAGTCGTTTGACATGTGAGTGTTTCTATGTCTGTGTATCCCACTGTGTCTGTGGTTGTAGACATTAGAAAAGAGAATGAATTAATGGATGTGTCCTGTCTAGTAGAAAGCTTCCTGGCATTCATCCTGCCCAATTGATGAATGGACCGCGGCTTGCCTTCTGGATGGGCAAAACCTACTATCTTCCTAAGATCCTGTTTTCTTCCTGAATTCTGGCCACTCTCCAGAATAGGCTCATGGTTTTGTGTCCAAGATATATACAACCTCCAAGCTCTGTGACATGACCATGTACTTGATAGCTAAAGTGAATGGGGAGCATCTCAGAAAACTCAGATATCAGTGTGACCAGGAAAGCCTCAGTGGAGAAACCCTGCTTTGGGTCTTTTGCTTACCTGTTTTTCTGTTGCCCTAAATGTCAGGAAGGTCTTTGACTCTGGCCACCCCTTTGTGAAGCCTAAAGAAAACAGTTTTCAAATGAAAATGAATGGGCATCACCTGTTGCTCTTTGCTTAATTGCTTTGTAAAAGAATGTGTCTGAATCAGCCTCTTGGTTCTGTGTGAGGTTGTGGCTTAGATTCTCAGCACCTGATGCATCTAAAGATAGATTCCATGTGTGCACTCAAAACAGAAATGGCAAATGAGTCTCTTGCCTTCCTCTATTAGATTCCTGACCTTCATCAAGTAAGAATCAGGATCCTTTAGTTCAAATGAGTTCTTTGAACCCCTGCAGAAGTGCTTGGGTTTGCTGATGACTCCAAATCACATAAAGAATCTATACCTGACAGTCAGTAGGCCTCAAATTGGAAAAGCAGAACAGTATTAACTACATCCCTATTTGATCAGTTCTGGTTCACAGGAAGGGTGTGTAGGCCACCCTGACTTTCGGCAAATTAGGGGCAAGGGAGCTTATTTTGGACGGTGTCTTGGTCTGCGCCCCTCATGGAAACCTCCAGCGAGAGGTTATGATGAGTGTCTATATGGAAAAACATGAGGGCCATGTGGGAGTGTTTTGGTTTCAATTGTGGTCATTTGTGTGGCAGTTGGAAAAGATGACTGTGTCCACCTGGGTTTCAACTCTTGTGGGATTCCCCTTGGAGACTGAGTTCTGGAACTGACCTTAGAGAAGTATTGCCATGAATTGTGTTGGGATTTTCGGAGGCCACACATGAGAGTCACCCTTGGAAACTGAGATCTAGGCCCAGGGTGGCTTTCCACAGAGCACTGGGAATCTCAGCGAGGATATCACTTGATTATATTCTGAAAAACTTGGAAGCAATAGTTGAGAGTCAAAACACACATGGACCTCACATTGTAGACCTCAATGTGGCTGGCTTTATGTGACATTGGGCCACTCTTTCGGAAGACTTGCCTGTGAGAGTTCTCTAGAGCTTCTATTGAAATGAGCTTCCTCAACATTTAATGGTTCCTGAATGAATTGAAACCCACAGTACCTCCAACTTCATCCTTGAAAAATGGCTAGAAAATACCATGAAATTTTTGAAATTTCCATGACCAGCTGGCACTGGAAATCCATTTGATGTCCTGGTGCTTATCATGAGTATACAAGACAGTGTCTGGTTTGACTGAGTTTCATGATAATGGTGTAGAAAAGAGATGCCAGTAAGTTGGAGCCTGCTGAGTAGTGGGCCAAGAGCAGTAGAGTGTAGGTGTGTGAAAAAACATCTGTGGTGCGGCCACGTGGATCTGCCATTGGCTTAGAAATGGTTTGTGACTGACATGTGCAGCTAGCAGACCTTTGGATGTAAAGGCATCTTGTTGAATGGAGAGGTTTCAGGGCAATGTTCAGAATCATATTGCTATGGTCAAGGGGGCAACTATGTGTGATAGAAGCCTGCTTGGTACATTCTCCTGCCGATCCTGACCACAACATGTGACAGAACTCCCTGCAGCACTGTATCACAGTTAAACTCCTTTATTTCGTAAAGTAAATACCAAACTTTCAGTGCAGCATCAAATAACATGACGAAATGTGAAGGATGATCAAATGGCTTCACAGTCCACACGGGGAGACACATAGACCCCAGTAGCCCCAGTTTGCCTACAAAGAGAGAATTCAGCACTGCTGCCTCGTGTTTATAGGAAAATAAAAAACCATGTTCTTCAGGTCACATAGATGCAGACTCAGCTTTGATGGTCTCACTACAAAGGAAGCTAAAGCTCCTGACAACAACATATATTTCAAGTGCCCAACCTCAGAGGCATTTTCTCAAGAAGTCTTAAGGCCGACACAGCTCCATGTTTGTGGTATTTACCCTGTCCCTTACTTTTGGAAACTCCTCTACCACCTTCAAGGTTGTGAACTCCTGAGCATTTTCCATTCCAGATATTTATTATGAACTCAAACAACAACAAGTGCTGGTGAGGATGTGGAGAAAAGGGTAAACTTGTACATTGCTGGTGGGACTGCAAATTGGTGCAGCCAAATTGGAAAGCAGTATGGAGATTTCTTGTAGAACTGGGAATGGAACCACCATTTGACCCAGGTATTCCCCTTCTCAGTCTATTCCCTAAAGACCTAAAAAAAAAATGCTACAGGGACACTGATACATTGATGTTCATAGCAGCACAATTTACAATAGCAAGACTGTGGAACCAACCTAGATGCACTTCCATAGATGAATGGATAAAAAATGTGGCATTTATACACAATGGAATATTACTCTGCATTAAAAAATGACAAAATGATATAACTTGCAGAGAAATGGATGGCATTATAGCAGATTATGCTAAGTGAAGCTAGCCAATCCGTAAAACCAAATGCCAAATGTCTTTATTGATATAAAGAGAGTAACTAAGAACAGAGTAGGGACGAATAGAATTAGAAGAAAATTAACATTAAACAGGGATGAGAGGAGGAAGGGAAAGGGAGAGAGAAGGGAAATTGCATGGAAATAAAACGAGACCTTCAGGGTTATATAAATTACATACAAGAGGAGGTGAGGGAAAGGAAAAAATTATACAAGGGGGAGAAATGAATTACAGTAAAGAGGTAGAGAGAGAAGAGGGGAGGGGAGGTAAGGGGAGGGGATAGTAGAGGTTAGGAAAGGCAGCAGAATACGACAGACACTAGTATGGCAATATGTAAATCAATGGATGTGTAACTGATGTGATTCTGCAATCTGTTTACGGGGTAAAAATGGGAGTTCATTACCTACTTGAAACACAGTGTGGAATATGATATATCAAGAACTATGTAATGTTTTGAACAAGCATAAATAAAAATTAAAAAAAAAAGAAAACTAACTTTGGTGAATGGTGCAAAGAAATCCTAATATTTCTACAGTAACTGACACAGTTTAACATCAATGCGAGTAGATTCCTGTGGGACATGATGTGTATTTTGATGTTCATTTTTATTCAACACAGGTACATTACTATTTCTTCAGTTTATTCACATCATATTATAATATTTCATCCACAAGTAAGCAAATTTATCGTCATTTTTTTCAATTTCAATCACTTCCTTCTTCAGAACTCATGAATTCCTCGGTGTTCCTTGACTGGCCTTTTCATGAGACTTCTTTCCAAACACATTATTTTCGATCTCCATAATCACTTTTGAAGCAAAACTCACACAAACTTCATGATAAACCGTAACCTAATATTAACATTAGGTGTATAACTGGTTGTCATGAATGATTGCATATCAATATAAGATTTCTTATATATTTTCAGATATCAATTCAATCCATTACTTAAAGTGGAACAAGTTATATTATTTATTGAAATTAAGGTCTATTCATGCATTATCTGTATATTCATAGAAACAGGGTACACCTCTTTTTACCCCCAATGCTAATTTATACGTCTTCAAAATACTGCTCCTAGAAATGGTGGAAGAAATAATCATGTCATCTGATCTACATACACATTTTATCACAGTAATATTCTGGAAACAAAATGCAAAGGTCCCACTTAGGATTGTACCAAAGTCTAAATGGAAAGTGAACATGGATTACTAACAATATCCATGTCCATGTTGCCTAATGCTCTCAAATGTCAATCCTATTGGTGACCTACATATTTGTTTCTTCCTAAGATTAGATATTCAATCTCAACCCTGTTGAAAATGTCTTATCCTATCACTCACTTTATACTTTGCCTGATTTCCTAATGTCTCTATTGATATCTGCTTTTCTACAAATTTTCCCCATTTCATCATTGTGTCTGATTTCTTCATATGTGCTGACATTTATATTCACTCACTGCCCGAAAAAAAATTGCTAAAGAACTTTTGTTACATATCCTATACTAACTCTACTTGCTAAACATAACGACTATCTTCTTAATCCTACCGACAATCCCTTTTGAGTGGATGTTCTCTTCAGCATTCAATCATCCAAGGTTCAAGTTCCTCTGCCATTGTATATCCATTTATTTGAGACATATGTGCACAATTCAAAGCTAAATATCCAAATCAACTGCCCAAAGCCCTTCTGGGATTCAAATCTTACTTTAATTTCTGTTTTCATACATATATTTAACCTCGATATTCTTATAAATATCACAGGTTCCCAATACCATTATTCATCCAGCAGAATGATTCCTAACCCAAATCGAACATGAAATTAACCCTAACCATACACTGTTCACTCAATCTAACTTTACAGAAGAGCAGAGACAGATTGTTCTTACAATACAGGAATGTAGGGGATGCTCCACCTGTTAAGAACCTCAAAGGTCCATGCAGAAATGATCCCTGGAGAAGATGTAGGCAGCAATGAAGGACCTGAGAGACAAAAAGTCATTTTCCATGGCAAACAACCTGGTCAGGATGAAGGGTTGTGTCTGAATCAGCCTCTCTCTTCTTAATGTAGAGAAGATGGACCAAACCAGGCTTGTGTGGAGAGCTGTTCCCGGGTGCCTAAGGTTGATATACCATTCTAAGTTGTGAAAGTGTCAAAGGAAGTAGGGGCAGCCTCCATCTCATGGGACCCTTGGAAGCAACTGTTAGGACAAAGTGGTTGCCAAGGCAGTGACCTCATGCAGTTCTTGAAGGAAGTGACCTACCTCACTTCCTTGTTGATGGAACTTTCTGAACTTGGGACCGAGGAAACCAAGCACCAGAGCCAGTCCCAGTCCCAGTCCAAGTGGTCTCATTTGTTTGGAATCACCAAGGACAGAGTCAGTCTTCTTGGTACTGACTGATGTGAGGATGGCCAAATGCCAGGAAAGATCTGAACACGGGCCTTTCCTGACTAAGTATGTAGTGGCTCACCCCTGGCTCCTGACTGCTTCACAGAGTTGGACAAGGAGACCAGATCTGAGACAGGACAGACCATTAACGGGGAACATAGTATGGCAAACCTGTCAGAGGACACTCCGGATAATCACAGCCCTACTTTGGGGAAGGAGGTGTCTTTTTGAGTGTGGGTGTGTGGTTTTGTCTCTGTTCTGAGAATAGGTAGAAAAGGAGGTTTCTTTGGTTTGGAGTGAACTGTTTCTAGTAGGTCGTTTTACATGGTGAGTGTTTCTATTTCTGTGTATCCCACTGTGTCCGTGGTTGTATACATTATAAAAGAGAATGCATCAATGCATGTGTCCTCTTTAGTAGAAAGCTTTCCAGTATTCATCCTGCCCATTTAATGAATGGAGCGTGGTTTCCATATCGATAGGCAACACCTACTACCTTTTTAAGTCCCTGTTTTCTTTCTGAATTCTGACAACTCTTAAGAATAGGCTCATGGGTTTGTGTCCAAGATATGTACCACCTCCAATCTCTGTCACATGGCCATGTACTGGATATCTGAAGGGAATGGCCAACATCTCAGAAAACTCAGATATCAGTGTGACCAGAAAAGTCTCAGTGGAGAAACCCTGCTTTGGCTCTTTTGCTAACCTATTGTTCTGTTGCCCTGAATCTCAGGATGTCTTTGCCTCTGGCGACCCCTTTGGGAAGCCTGAGGAAAACATTTTTTCAAAAGGAAATGAAGGGCATCACCTGTGGCTCTTTGCTTAATTGCTTTGAAAAAAGATGTGTCTGAATCAGCCTCTTGGCCCTGTGTGAGGCTGTGGCTTAGATTCTCAGCACCTGATGGATCAAAAGAAAGGTCCCATGTGTGCATCCAAAACCAAAATGGCAAATATTCACTCATTGTGAATGAATTCTTTTACCTTCCTCTGTTAGGATCCTGAATTCCATCAAGGGAGAATAGGAATCCTTTGGGCCAAATGAGTTCTTCAAATCTCTGCAGAGGGGCTTGTGTTTTCTCATGACTCAAATTCACATAAAGAATCTAAACCACAAAGTCAGAAGGCCTCTAATTGAAAAAGCCGAGCAGTATTAATGGCAGGCCTATTTGATCACTCCTGGTTTACAGGAAGTGTGTCCAGGCCACCTTGATGTTAGACAAATGAGGGGAACAGGACCTTAATTTGGACACTGACTTGGGCTGTGGACCTCATTGAAAACTCCAGCCAGACGTTATAAGGAGTGTCTATATGGAAGAAGATGAGGACCATGTGGGAGTGTTTTGGTTTTAATTGTGGTCATTTGTGTGGCGGTTGGAAGAGATGACTGTTCCACTGGGCTTGAACTCTGGTGTGATTCCCCTTAGAGACTGAGTTCTTTAACTGACCTCAGAGAAGTATTGCCATGAATTGTGTTGGGATTTTAGGAGGCCACACATGAGAGTCGCCCTTGGAACCTGAGATCCAGGCCCAGGTTGGATTTCCACAGAACACTGGGAATTTCAGCCCGGATATTACATACAATTTTTCTTAAAGACTTGGCAGCCATATTTGAGTTTAAAACACACATGGACCTCACATTGTAGATCTCAATGGGCCTGGCTTCATGTGACATTTTGGCCACCCTTAGGGAAACCATGCCTGTGAGAGTGCTCCAGTGCTTTCATTGAAATTAGCTTCTTCACCATTTAATGGTTCCTGAATTAATTGAAGCCCTCAGAGCCGCAAACTTCATCCGTGAAAAATGGCTAGACAATTACCATGAAATTTTTGATATTTTCATGTTCAGCTGGCACTGAAAAAACTTTGGATGTCCTGTTTCTGATCCTGAGTATACCAGACACTGCCTTGATTGACTTTGTTTCATGAAAATGGTGTAGAACAGATATGCCAGTAAGTTGGAGCCTGGTGAGTAGTTGGCCTAGAGCAGTGGTATGCAATTGTGTGATAAAACATCTGTGTTGCGTCCATGTGGATCAGCCATTGGCTTCCAAATGGCTTGTGACTGACATGGTGCAGCCAGCAGACCAATATATGTAAAGGCATCTTGTTATATGGAGAGGATTCACTGCAATGTTCAGAATCATATTGCTATTCTCAAGGGGGCAATCTACGTGGGATAGAACCTGGGTTGGTGCATTCTCCTGAAGACCCTGACTCACCATACCTTAAAGAACTCCCTCCACCACTCTGTCCCATTTTAACTCCTTGTATTTCTTGAAGTAAATACCAAACTCCCAGTGGAGCAGCGAGAAACACCACGAAAAGTGGAGGATGACCAATTGGCTTCACAGTCCACACTGAAAGACACTTAGACCCCAGTGTCCATAGTTTACCTACAAAGAGAGAATTCAGCACCGCTGCCTCATGTTCATTGGATAATAAGAAACCATGTCCTCCAAGTAACATAGATGCAGACCCAGCTTTGATGGTCTCTCTACAAAGGAACTAAATCTCCTCAGAACATCAAATATTTCAAGTGCCCACCCTTAGAGGCAGTTTCTCAAAAAGCATTTAGGCCAGCAGAGCTGCATGTTTGTGGAATGTTTACCCTGTCCCTTACTTTTAGAATCTTCTCTACCACCTCCAAAGTTGTAAACTCCTGAGAATTCTCCATTCCAGATATATTCACAGATTTTCTAGCTCTTATCCTCTAATTGTGTCTTACTTGAGAAGAATGTAATGTCAAGGCATTGTTCTGGATGAAAGTGGGAAGATTTTTGTGTAGCACATATTTGCATACACATTGGATTCAATTTCCTATTTTCCATTAGAAATGCTGAATCCCTGAAACTAACATATACCCTATTAGACTCTGACTACTAATCCTAATATGATGGAGAAAAATAACACAAACAGAATAGAAATACAAGCAGTTTAGAGGAGGTATGTTTTATAGTTGGAGTTGCCTTTTGCATGGTATAGTGTAGCAGTTATAAATCTAGTCAATTATTTGTTGAAATAGTTCTCCATGCGTTTTTTAAGTTAACAAATAAGTGAATTCCTGTCCCCCTTTCTCTGTAGCCTATTCAGCACACGTATTTTTATATCCACATATAGAATCCTACCTGGTACCACACGTACATTCTTGTGAGGTGGCTGACGTGGCAGATACAAATTGGAAGAAGAGATCACTCCTCCTAAACGCTGCTTGAACTGATAATTCAAATGTGAGTGAGCTTCCTAGTTGAACAACATTATACATAAATCCATGTTCAGTAAAATGAATATATTTGGATCTGTGAATGATATACATTTCATGGTGAATTTCGTTTGGCATATATATTGCAATTTTTAATGTCTCTCTCTTTGTGTGTATATGAATATAAATATAATATATATATATATATATATATATATATATATATATATATATATATATACACACTCTCAAGATTTTTCAAAACATGAAATATGTGTCTTATTACACACTTCCTAAATTCATTCATATTTATGTTGTGGATTTATAATCAACTTTTCACAAGATTATTCTCAGAAATATTCATCCACCTGAAATACGTATTTGTTTCTTTGTACTGTTTCCACCCCAGATATGCATTCACGGAATTTCAAACTCTTCTACTCTAATTGTGTCTTACTTGGGGTGAAGGTAATGTAAAGGCATTGTTCTGGATGAGAGTGGGAAGATAATTGTGTAGCATATATTTTATACACGTTGGATTCATTTTCCTATATTCCATTGAAAATACTGAATCCCTGACAATAACGCATACCCTACTATACTTTGTCTACTAATCCAAATATGATGGAGAAAAACAACCCAAACAGAATAGAAATACAAGCAGTTCAGAGGAGGCATGGTGTATAGTTGGACTTGCCATTTGCATGATAAATGGTAGGTGTTATAAATCTAGTCAATTTTTAATTGAAATAGTTCTCCATGTGTTGTTAAAGTTAACAAATATGTAAATTCCTCTCTGCCTTTCTCTGTAGCCTATTCAGCACATGAATTTTTATATGCTTATATAGAATACCTGGTGTCACACGTTCATTTTTGTGAGGTGACTGACTTGGCAGATACAACTTGTGAGAAGAGATCACTCCTCTAAACGCTGTTGGAACTGAAAATTCAAACTATGGGTGAGCTTTCAAGTAGAACAACATTATACATAAATCCTTGTTCAGTAAAATAAATATTTTTGCATCTGCGGATGCTATATATTTTATGATGAACTTCCATTGGCATATATATTCCTACATTTTAATGTCTGTGTGTGTGTTTTGTGTGTGTGTGTGTGTGAGTGTATATATATATATATACATATATATAATTATATGTGTATATATATACACATATATATAATTATGAATATATATATATATATATATATACACTAACTTGATTTTTAAAATATGAAATATATGTATCTTAAATACACTCCCTAAGTTCATTCATGTTCAAAAATGTGGATTTATAATAAACTTTTCACAAAATTATTCTCAGAAATATTCATCCACCTGAAGTACACATTTGTTTCATAGTTCTGAAAACTAACTTCAGTAAATGGTGCTTACAAATCCTAATATTTGTACAGTAACTGACCCAGATTAACATCAATCAAGTAGATTCGTATGGGACATGATGTGTATTCTGACGTTTATTTTCATTCAACACTGGTACATTACTATTGCTTCAGTTTTTACAAATCATAGGAAATATATATTTCATCCACAAGTTCACAAATTTATACGCATTTGTTTCACAATCACTTCCTGCTTCATAAAACATGTATTCCTCCAGGTTTTTTGACTGGTCTTTTCATGAGACTTCTTTCCAAACACATTATTTTCGATTTCCATAATCACTTTTGAAGCAAAACTCACACACACTTCATGATAAACCATAAACTTAATGTGGCCATTAGATATATAACTGGTTGGAATGAATGTTTGTATGTCAATATAAGATTTCCTGTATTTTTTCAGATATAATTTCAATCCATTATTTAAAGTCAGAACCAGATATATTATTTATTCACAGTATGGTCTATTCATGCATTATCTCTATATGCACAGACAAGGGTACACCTCTTTTTACCCCCATTACTAATTTATACGTCTTGAATATGTTGCTGCCAGAAATGGTGGAAGAAATAGTCATGTCACCTGATCTAAATGTACGTTTTATCACAGTAATATTCTGAACAAAAAAAGCAAAGGTCACACTTAAGATTGTAGCAAAGACTAAATGAAAAGTGAGCATGGATTACTAAACATCCATGTCCAGGTTGCCTAATGCTGTCAAATGTCAATCCTATTGGTCACTACATATTTGTTTCTTTCTTAGATTATATATTCAAACTCAACCCTGTTGAAAATATCTAATCCTATCACTCATTTTATACTTTGCCTGATTTCGTAATGTCTCTATTGATATCAGCTTTCCTAACTATTTTCCCCAGTTCATCATTGTGACAGTCTCTTCACTTGTGCTGACATTAACATTCACTGTCTACCGGAAACCCTATTGCTAAACAACATTTGGTCCAAATCCTATACTCACTCTTCTTTCTAAACCTACTGAGAATCTTCCGAATCCTACCGACTATCCCTTTTGACTGGAAGTTCTCTTCTACATTTAATCATCCATGGTACAAGGACCTAAGCCATTGTATATCGATTTACCTGACACATCAGTGCAGAACATAATTCAAAGCTACGTATCCCAATCAAGGGCCCAATGCCCTTTTGGGCTTCATATCTTAGCTAGATTTCTGTTTTCATACTTATATTTCACCTATATATTCTTGTAAATATCGCAGTTTCCCAATACCATTATTCATCGCGCAGAAAGATTCCTAATCCAAATCGAACCTGTTAGTTAACCTAACCATACACTGTTCAGTCAATTTAACTTTACAGAAGAGCAGGGATAGAGTTGGTCTTACAATACAGGAATATAGGGGATCTTCCACATGCTGAGAAACTCAAAGGTCCATGCAGAAATGATTCCTGGAGAAGTTGTAAGCAGCTATGGAGGACCTAAGAGACCAAAAGTCATCCTCCATGGCAAACAACCTGGTCAGGATGAAGGGTTGTGTCTGAATCAGCTTCTCTCTTCTTAATGTAGAGAAGATGGACCAAACCAGGCCTGTGTGGAGAGCTGTTCCCAGGTGCCAATGGTTGATATACCAATCTAACTTGTGAAAGTGTCACAGGAAGTAGGGGCAGCCTCCATCTCATGGGACCCTTGAAAGCAATTTTTAGGACAAAGTGGTTGCCACGGCAGTAACCTCATTCAGTTCCTGAATGAAGTGACCTACCTCTCTTCCTTGATGACGAATCTCTCTGAACTTGGGATCCAGGAAGCCAGGCACCCAGAGTCAGTCCCAGTTTCTTTCCCAGTGGGCTCAGTTGTTTGGAATAACCAAGGACAGAGTACGTCTTCCTTGGTACCTACTGATGTGAGGATTGCCAAATGCCAGGAGAGTTCTGAAAAGGGGAATTTCCTTAGAAAGCAGGTAGTGGCTCACCACTGGCTCCTGAAAACTTCACAGTGTTGGCCAAGGAGACCAGATCTGAGAAGGACAGGCCATTTCAAGGAAACATAGTATGGCCCATCAGTCAGAGTACATTCCAATTAGTCACAGACCTACTTGAATAAAGGAGGTGTCGTTGTGGGTGTGGTTGTGATTTTGTGGTTTAGTCTCATGTTCTGAGAATAGGTAAGAAAGGCGGTTTGTTTGTTTTGGAGTGGACTGTTTATAGTAAGTCATTTGACAAGGCGATTGTTGGTATGCCTGTGTATCCCACTGTGTCCGTGGTTGTAGACATTATAAAAGATAATGCATCAATGGATGTGTCCTGTCTAGTAGAAAGTTTGCCAACATTCATCCTATCCAATTTATGAGTGGACTGCAGGTTGCTTTAGGGACGGGCAACACCCACTATCTTCTGAAGATCCTGTTTTCTTCCTGAATTCTGGCCACTCTCCAGAGTAGGCTCATGGTTTTCTGTCCAAGATATGTACCACTTCCAAGCTCTGTGACATTGCCATATAATGGATAGCTGAAGGGAATAGCAAGCATCTCAGAAAACTCAGATAACAGTGTGACAAAGAAAGTCTCAGTAGAGAAACCCTGCTTTGGGCCTTTTGCTTACCTATTTTTCTGTTGCTCTGAGTGTCAGGAAGGTCTTTGCCTCAGTCCACCAATTTGTGAAGCCTTAAGAAAACAGTTTTCAAATGGAAATGAATGGTCATCACCTGTGTATCTTTGCTTAATTGCTTTGGAAAGGGATGTGTCTGAATCAGCCACTTGGCCCTGTGTGAGGCAGTGGCTTAGATTCTCAGCACCTGTTGGAACTAAAGAAAGATTCCATGTGTGCTTTCAAAACCAAAATGGCAAAAAGATCAGTCCCTGTGTATGGAGTATCTTGCCTTACTCTGATAGGTTTCTGATCTCCATCAAGGGAGAATATGGATCCTTTGAGTCAAATGAGTTCTTCAAAGCCCTGGAGAGGCTAGCCCATATGAGCTTGGGTTTTTTCATTATTCCAAATCACATAAAGAATCTATACCTGACAGTCAGTAGGCCTCAAATTGGAGAAGCAGACCAGTATTAAGCCCAGGCTTATTTTATCACTCCTGGTTCACAGGAATGGTGTCCAGGCCTAGCTGACTTTAAGCAAATAAGGGACAAGGGAGCTTGTTTTGGATACCGTCTTGTGCTGCACCCCTCATGGAAACCTCCAGCCAGAGGTTATAATGAGTGTCTATATGGAAGAAGGTGAGGACCATGTGGGAGTGTTTTGGTTTTAATTGTGTTCATTTGTGTAGCGGTTGGAAGAAATGACTGAATCCACCAGGGCTGGAACTTTGGTATGATTCCCCTTAGAGACTGAGTTCTGAAACTGACCTCAGAGAAGTATTGTCATGAATTGTGTTGCGGTTTTAGAATGCCACGCATGAGAGTCGCCCTTGGAAACTGAAATCTAGGCCAAGGGTGGCTTTCGACTGATCACTGGGAATCTCAGCCAGGATATCACATGATTTTATTCTGAAAGACTTGACAGGCATAGTTGAGAGTCAAAACACACATGGACCTCACATTGTAGACCTCAATGGGCTGGGCTTCATGTGACCGTTTGGCTACTCTTTGGGAAGCCTTGCCTTTGAGAGTTCTCCAGAGCATTCATTGAAATGAGGTTCCTCAACATTAAATGGTTCCTGAATGAATTGAAACCCACAGTTCCTCCAACTTCATCCTTGAAAAGTGGCTAGATAAACACCCTGAAATTTTTAAAACTCCCATGACCAGGTGGCACTGGAGAACCTTTGGATCTCCTGTTGCTGATCATGAGTGTACCAGACAGTGCCTTGATTGACTGGGTTTCATGAAAATGGTGAAGAACAGAGATGCCAGTAATTTGCACTGCTGAATAGTGGGCCCAGAGCAGTGGTGTGCAGGTGTGTGATAAAATATCTGAGGTGGGGCCGTGTGGATTTCCAATTGACTTCCAAATGCCTTTTGGCTGCCATGGTGCATCCAGCAGAACCTTACATGTTAAGGCATCTTATTATATGGAGAGGTTTCAAGGCAATGTTCAGAATCAGGTGGGTATGGTCAAGGAAAAAGCTATGTGAAATAGAAGCCTGGTTGGTGCATTCTCCTGCAGTTTCTGACCCACCACACGTGACAGAACTCCCTCCAGCACTGTGTCGCAGTTGAACTCCTTGTATTTCGTGAAGCAAATACCAAACTCCCAGTGCAGCACCAAGAAACACCACAAAAATGGAGGATGATCAAATGGCTTCACAGTCCACACAGGGAGACACTTAGCCCCCAATGGCCACAGTTTACCTACCAAGAGATAATTCAGCACTGCTGCCTCATGTTCATTGGAAAATAAGAAACCATGCTCTCCATTCACATAGATGCAGACCCATCTTTGATGGTCTCACTAGAAAAGAAGCTAAACCTTCTGACAACAAAATATATTTAAAGTATCCAACCTCAGAGGCAGTTTCTCAAGAAGTCTTTAGGCCTGCAGAGCTCTATGTTTGTGGAGTGTTTACCTCTTAGACCAGGATGTAAGAAAAGAACACTGACTCCAATTAAAATCAAATTAAAGTAAGCTTATTATTTCCACTGGCTGGGCTGCCACTCCCTCCCAAAATTGCGAGAACAAGAGAGCAACCCCACCTTTACTACAGCCCAGGTTTGTAGCCCAGAAAGTTACACAAAAATGGGGTAACAGATAATAGAACTCTGACAAGCATCACACTAATGGGAGTTTACATTTTTTTTTTTTTGCTAGCCCCAACATCAAAATTTATGAGGACCATTACAGCCTCAGAGAGGGTCATTGTCTGGCCACAAAAGGCCAATATTTATGAGGTGTGACAAAGTTTCAGAGAGGGCTGCTATCTGGCCAGAGAGCCATGCACGGGTGAGTTCAAGGCACGGGCAGTCATTCCAAGCAGGTTCAGAATTTGCAGTAATTTACAGTAAAGCCAAAATGATTTTTTCATGGCTTTGTTGCAATATGGCTCCCAATTTTAATAAAAGGTAAGGTTGGGTGTATCATTCCCCCCTTTTCTTATGTGTCCCTTTGTAATCCTTGATAGGTTAGTGGAAAAGCACTGAGGAAATTTTAATCCCTCAGTTAACAGTCACCAAATTTTTAGAACTCACCGAAAACCAGTCTCCCTGATATTACCTGACTTAATTAATTACTTATATTGATAGTCTATTTATTTTTGGCTCCATTGGTGTAAGTAGAGAGTCGTCTCTCATTTTGGCTTTTTCTCACCTGAGAAAGGGTGACATGAGTGTGCATGGCGTGAGGGACATGAGTTGCCTTTTTGAAGTCAGTTCTTTTTGAAGTCTTGTTGAGGAAGAACAGGTTGTAAAGTCATCTGGGGATGGGTTCTTCTATGAGAGAAACAAAAAACATGAGTATTGAATAAATGTTGCAGTAGCTGGATCATGTCACTGTATGAGGTACCCTCACCAGTCTTTAATATAGCCAATTATCAGGACTGTGAACTTAATATTTAACTTTTAGTGATACAGTTGTCCCTCCCCATAACATACAGTTTAATAATTTAATGTCATCTGATTTTGCAGAATCCTTTCACTAGTATGACCTCTGTGTTTAATAGAGAAACATTTAATTCTGTTACTCAGGGCTGGATAATTTTACTAGCAAACACCAAGCCTACCTGTGTAGGTTAGGAATATCTGTAGGCCTTAAACTAAAAACTTCTGCCTCTGGAAGCTCCTCTTGATAGTCTATTTTTATAGTTATCAGGCATTCCTCTCTGAGAATCCTTCTTTGTAGCCAACAGTTTTACTTATTTTGGGAGGCTAACATAAAGTGTATACCTTAAAATATTATTATTATTATTATTATTATTATTATTATCATTTAAAATGCCCAGGATTGGCTGTATTTTGGTTTTAACTGTCTTTGCTAAGTGTTTAAGATGAAGTAGTCAAACTGACTTTTGTTTCTATCTATTGTTAGCAGTCAGCTGAGCTTTTATGGGAGTCATTTTTTGGGATACTTGAGAGCAGCTTCTCAGTTCTGCTAGTGCAATTTGAGCTATGTGGGTCCAGGTCTTGCTTTACCATGTGGCTTTCCTCAGAAGCATCAGGGATGTCTCCCTTTCCTGATGACTCACCTCTTTGTAGCAAATGCACTGATTGGCTTTCTGTTCTCCAGTGGTCTCATTAATCTCTCTGATCGGGAGGTTATGTGGCCCAGAGTTGCAAAGCTCATAGAGAAATCCCTTGTTCCCTGGATTCAGACTGACTCAGAGGGCAAGAGTCAAATATCGTTTTTTTTGGACCTTTTTATTTAACTTTAATTTTCAATCCTAATCTGAAACAACCAGCAAATGAATTTTAACAGCCATATATTAAGAGTACTGTGCTTTAATGTCTATAAGTTTATAATTATTTATATATTATTAATTGGGATCTTATTATTCTGTCTGTCTTGTAGTTGATGACTTATTATCTTAAATTAACCCATGTTGTGTTCTTAAAGCAACACTTCTGTAAAACACCAACAGGAAATCTTTAGATCACTTATAAGGAAATTAAAAAATAAAATTTTTTTAACAAGAGTAAAAATACTTAGTTCATGTAATAGCTACCCTGAATTTTTTTGGGTGAGTTATATATTATATCATCTTTTTGAGATCCTAGTAATCTTGACAGAAAAAAAAATTGAACATAACTTTAAATGAAATAAAATCTGACCTACTGCTTTCGTAGTCATTCTCACATGTAGTAAGATGGGACACAGAGTCTTATCTCAGGTAAGCAGGGCTCCTTATAAACCTTAAATGCTTTAGTTCTAAAGCTGATCTTTGTTTTTTAAATATCATTTTACAAAGTTTACATAAATTTTTTGAGGTCACATGAACATTAGCTCACACCATATGATATCACATTTAAAACATGAATTAAAGTACGGCTGAAAGATTTTAACCTTTACATAGATTAGGGTCTCATTAACTTAAAAATACATTTAAATTGTTCCACAATGTAAAAAGTAACATAA
This sequence comes from Callospermophilus lateralis, assembly GCF_048772815.1. NCBI lineage: Eukaryota > Metazoa > Chordata > Mammalia > Rodentia > Sciuridae > Callospermophilus > Callospermophilus lateralis. The sequence continues at coordinate 295,589 of NW_027510325.1, forward strand.
AACTTTACATATATTATTGATAACAGGTAAATAAATCCCCAATATATATTTTATTTACCATACAACTTCAGAACACCTGCTTGATATAATGCTCTTTTAAAGTTTCTACCTTATAGAGTTTTATAACTGGAAGATATGAGCACATTAATAGCATCACAATTACATTGATGTTTCTACATTAACCAAGTTTAGCTTTTAAAGAAATGGCAGTACAGTGCTCTAAAATAACAGTTCTTAATTAAACAGTTGTTTAATTTTTATGGTTGCCTGCTCTAGAAAATTTAAATCTTAATAAACTAAATGTTATGGGTAAACTTATGTTTAAGAAATTTTTGTCTCTTTAACACATGACTGATTTTTACAATCTTATACAGACTTTAGTACAAACTTATACAGACCTTAGTATATCAATCAGATATCAAACAAAAGTACTCATGAATGAGTAATCCCATATCAAATTTACTTTACTTATTTATCAAAATATTAGACAAATGTTTTGAACAGTGTAAGCCAATTTTTTGATTGAAAGAAAAGTCCTGGAACATAGGCATATTAGACCTTTTGTAGACATTAATACTTTATTAGATTTTTGAACACCTAGAAAAACTTGTAAGCTTAAATTTAAAGAAATTTATATTTATCAGTTTACCCAATTTAAATTGAAACATTTAAATCACGTGAATTAAAGATCTTTGGATCCACTTTTTAAAATTGTTTTTATGAGTGCTTTTTAATATGAGTGCTCCTTATATATGTTAATTTGTGTATCATATATATGATATACGGACATATGTATACATATATAGACATACAACACATAACAAATTGTGCACACATAATAAAAGTGAAGGCCTTGTAGCTTTTCACAGGTGAAATCTCCACTGCAATGATTTAAAAATTCCACAGTTGGTCAAAGATATTACTGATCAGAAAAACATTAACCTAGGTCTGTAGTAGCAAAATCATGAGCTCAAAAAATAAATAAAGAATCTAAGGAAAAAAATATGAGTCCTAGAAAAAATGACTGGCCAGTAATAAGTAAATACCATACATTTTACTTTTTTTTTCCTTAGGCCTCAAATAAGTCTCGTACTAAGCTTACAGGCTTCTTTCATTTGCATTTCAAAATAATCCCTGGCTGAGGTCTGGAAGAAGCAGGAAAAAATGGCTATTCTGAGCAGAAACATTAGGCCTAAGGTATTTTAACCATTATTTTCAGGTTAGGATGTTGAAAATTATGATACAAGTTTAAGATACAATTCACAAAATTTTATATCTTTACAAGTTGTTTTGTCAACAGATATCATACTATGATTTAGTATCCTTGTCCAAATTAATGCACTGGTACACACAGTGACATTTTCCCAGGCTACCTAATTTAAAATTGGTGAAAAAAAGACTGAATGATTGGGAAGTTACTTGCCAACTTGGAAGTAGAGTTCTTTAGTTTTCCATCCTAAGTATTTATGTTCTCTGGCATGAATTATCTGAAACCATAAACTAAACAATTACCTAAACCCGACTTTTAACTGCAAGATTGTGAAATGCTTTAAAAACCCATTCAGATACCAGATTGGTACAATGAAACATCATCATTTAGACACAAATTCAGCTAAGATCATTTCCAAGAAACAATTTATAATATTAACACATTATTGCACATGTCTTAAAGGGCCAGAAAAAAGGCACAAGACAGGCAGAAATGAACTCCAGACAATGGCTGACAGACAGAACCCTTTAAAACAGAGCAAATAAGAGAAAAATCTCCTTCCCCATTGGCACCACAGATGTCCCCACAAGGGGACCAAATGTTTTCACAGAGGAGCAACCTGAAATGTAAAATAAAGTGTCTCCATGGTGACTTTACTGCATTTAGTGTCCCCCTTTTGTTTTTCTCTTTTTTTAAGAAGACAGAGGCGGCATTATCCTTACAGTGCAGGGAACAAAGGAGGGAATTCCCTGAATAAACAGGGCTTTGGCAGATGCTGGGAGATACTCAGTTCTTCATTCCCCAGCAGGCATTGCCATCTGCACTGGGTGTGCTCCAGGCAGCCAGCTAGGGGCTTCTCTCATTCTGCTTAACAAATGGTGGTAAAGTTCATCACAGTTCCTTAAAACACAGTCCAAAGGGGTGTCAGGCTTACTTGCTTTGTTACCCATTTTCACGTTCAATATCCTTAAGATTTTATCACAGAAATCACAAAACAAAATGCACAAAAACAAAAAAACATATAGAATACAGAACAAAACACACACACACACACACACAAAAAAAAAAAAACAGAATCCCGGTGCCAAAACAGAAAAACAGAGGAGCAATTCAACGTCTTGCTAAAGCTCTGGGGTAGGAGCACGTGCGTGTCCCTCGGCACCTCTCTAACCTTGAAAGGAATTCCCTACAGAACGGAACAGAGGACAGAACGATTCTCATTACTGTCCTGGACAGGAGTGTATGTGAGCCTCCCCAGGCCACCTCTCTGTCATTAGAAGAGATCTCCCTTAACCAGATATAAGATGTTATCAAGGTGCCACTTACCTATGGAGGCCTCCTCCACCAGGTGCTTGCTAATAGTTTCAGTGCGGTGGTTCACTGCAGTGCTCCCCAGACCGACGGCTCACTCCAAGGCCTTGGAACATCTCAAGTTGTGCACCCCCTAGAGTGCCTCCCCAGCCCGTAGCCCTGGAGGGAAGGCCAGCTTCAGAATTTTCAGCAGTCTGGCCTTGTGATCTGGTCGGGCAGGGTCATCTCACTGGGGAACTCCAAAATGTTGGACTAGGATGCAAGAAAAGACCACTGACTCCAATTAAAATCAAATTAAGGCAAGCTTATTATTAAAACCGGCCAGGCTGCCTCTCCCTCCAAAAATGGCGGGAACAAGACAGCAACACCACCTTTCCTACAGCCCAGCTATATAGCCCAGAAAGTTACACAAAAAGGGGGTTACAGATAACAGAACTTTGAAAGCATCACACTAATGGTAGTTTACATTTTTTTTGCTGGCCCCAACATCAGAAATTATGAGGACCATTAGAGACTCAGAGAGGGTCGTTGTCTGGCCTGGGAAGGCCAATATTTATTAGGTGTCACTAATGTTTCAGAGAGCACTGTTATCTGGTCAGAGAGCCAGGCATGGATGAGTTCAAGGCACGGGCACGCATTCCAAGCAGGTTCAGAATTTGCAGTAATTTATAGTAAAGCCCAAATTATCTTTTCACGGCTTTCTGGCAAGATGGCTCCCAATTCTAATAAAAGATCAGGTTGGGTCTATCAAGCCTGTCCTTTACTTTTGGAAACTCCTCTACAACCTGCAAGGTTGTGAACTCCTGACCATTTTACATTCCAGAAATGTATTCACAGATTTTCTAACTCTTGTCCTCCAACTGTGTTTTACTTGGGGTGAAGGTAATATCAAGGCATTGTTCTGGATGAGAGTGGGAAGATTTTTGTGTAGCACATATTTGCATACACATTTAGGAGATCACTCCTCCTAAACACTGTTGGAACAGAAAATTAAATCTATGGGGGAGCTTCCTAGCTGAACAACATTATACATAAATTCAAGTTCATTAAATAAATAGTTTTGGATCAGTGGATGATATATATTTCAAGATGGATTTAAATTGGCATATATATTGCTACATTTTAATGTCCATGTGACTTTTGTGTTCATAATTTTTTGTGATTTATGTGGATTTATAATCAAATTTTCACAAGATTGTTCTCAGAAATATTCATCCAACTTAAATACATACTTTTTTCCTAGTACTGAAAAGTAACTTCAGTGAATGGTGCATAAAAATCCTAATATTTCTACAGTAACTGACCCAGATTAACATCAATGCAAGTAGATTCCTATGGGACATGATGTGTATTTTGATGTTCATTTTTATTCATCACCGGTACATTACTATTTCTGCAGTTTATGCACATTATATATAGTATGATATATAATGTTCAATCACTTCCTGCTTGAGAACACATGTATTCTTACAGGTTTCTTGACTATTCTTTTCATGAGACTTCTTTCCAAACACATTATTTTTGATTTCCATAATCACTTTTGAAACAAAACTCACACACCTTTCAGGATAAACCACAACCATAATATTACCATTAGATGTATAACTGGTTGCAGTGAATGATTGTATATCAATGTGAGATTTCTTTTATATTTTCAGATATCAATTCAATCCATTATTTAAAGTGGAACCAGTTATATTATTTATTCACATGATGGTCAATTGATGCATTATCAATATATTCTATGACACAGGGTATACCCCTTTGTACCCCCAATACTAATTTATATTTCTTCAAAATAGTGCTCCCAGAAATGGTGGAAGGAATACTCATGTCACCTGATCTACATATACATTTTATCACAATAATATTCTGGACACAAAATGCAAAGGTCACACTTATGATTTTACCAAAGCCTAAATAAAAAGTGAGGATGGATTAATAAAAACATCGATGTCCTGGTTACCTAATGCTCTCAAAAGTCAATCCAATTTGTGACAACATATTAGTTTCTGCCTAAGATTATATATTCAGACTCAAACCGTTGAAAATGTCTAAACAAATTACACACTTTATACTTTTACTGACTTCCTAATGTCTCTATTTATATCTGCTTTCCTACATATTTTCCCCAATTCGTCATTGTGCTGACATTTACATTCACTCTCTACCCGAAACCTTATTTGTAAAGAACTTTTGGTACAAATGCTATACTAACTCTTCTTTCTAAATCTACTGACTATCTTGCTAATCCTACAGACTATCCCTTTTTTATTGGATATTCTGTATGTTATTCAATCATCCAGTGTATAAGATCCTATTTCTTTGTATATCGATTTATCTGAGACATCTGTGCAGAATATAATTCAAAGCAAAGTATGCTACTCAAGGGCCCAATGTCCTACTTGGCTTCAAGTCTTCCCTAGATTTCTGTTTCCATACTTATATTTCACCTATATATTCTTGTAAATATCTCAGGTTCCCAATACCATTATTCATCCAGCAGAATGATTCCTAACCCAAATAGAACATGATATTAACACTAACCATACACTGTTCCCTCAATCTAACTTTACAGCAGTGCAGGGATAGAGTTGGTCTTACAATACAGGAATATAGGGGATCTTCCACCTGCTGAGAATCTCAAAGATCCATGCAGAAATTATCCCTGAAGAAGATATAGAATGCTATGAAGGACCTGAGAGACCAAAAGTCATTTTCCATGGCAAATAACCTTGTCAGGATGAAGAGATGTGTCTGAATAAGCCTCTCGCATTTTAATGTAGACAAAATGGACAAAACCAAGCCTGTGTGGAGATCTCTCCCCGAGTACCTATGGTTGATATATCATTCTAACTTGTGAAAGTGTCACAGGAAGTAGGGACAGCCTCCATCTCATGGGACCCTAGGAAGAAACTGTTAGGACAAAGTGTTTGCCAAGGCTGTGAGCTCATTCAGTTCATGAAGGAAGTGACCTACCTCACTTCTTTGGGATGGAACTCTCTGAACTTGGGATCCCGGAAACCAGGCACCCAGGGCCAGGCCCAGTAACAGTCACAGAGATCTCACTTGTTTGGATTTATCATGGAAAGAGTCAGTCTTTCTTGGTACCTACAGATGTGAAGATGGCCAAATGCCAGAAAAAATCTGAAGAGGTGTTTTTCCAGAGAAAGCAGGTAGTGGCGGCTCAAAGCTGGCTCCTGACAACTTCACAGAGTGGGCCAAAGAGTCCAGATTTGAGAACAGACAGGCCATTTCGGGTGAACAAAGAATGGCTCACCAGGCAGAGGACACTCCGGTTAGTAACAGACCTTCTTGGGGGAAGGAGGTGCATTTGTGGGAATGAGTGTGGGTTTGTGGTTTTGTCTCATGTTCTGAGAATACGTAGGATAGTTGGTTTGTTTGTTTTGGAGTGGACTGTTTCTATTAAGTCATTTGACAAGGCAAGTGTTTCTATGTCTGTGTATCCCACTTTGTCCGTGGGTGTAGACATTACAAAAGAAAATGCAACAATGGATGTGTTCTGTCTAGGAGAAAGCTTCCCAACATTCACGCTGCCCAATTTATAAAAGGACAGTGGATTGCCTTATTTGTGGGCAAGACCTGCAATCTTCCTAAGTTACTGTTTTCTTCCTGAATTCTGGCCACTCTCCAGAATAGGCTCATGATTTTGTGACCAAGATAGGTACCACCTCCAAGCTCTGTTACTTGGCCATGTACTGGATAGCTGAAGGGAATGGCGAGAATCTCAGAAAACTCAGATATCAGTGTTACCAGGAAAAGTCTCAGTGGAGAAACCCTGCTTTGGGACTTTTGCTTACCTATTGTTCTATAGCACTAAATGTCAGGAAGGTCTTTGCCAAGGCCACCCCATTGTGAAGCCTGAATAAAACAGTTCTCTAATGCAAATGAATGGGCATCACCTGTCCCTCTTTGAGTAATTGATTTCGAAAGGGATGTGTCTGAATCAGCCTGTTGGCCCTGTGTGAGGCTGTGGCTTAGATTCTCAGCACCTGATGGATCTAAAGAAAGATGCCATGTGTGCATCCAAAACCAAAATGGCCAAAAGAGCATTCTTTATGGATGAAGTCTCTCGCCTTCCTCTGTAAGTTTCCTGACCTCCATAAGGTGAGAATAGGAATCCTTTGGGTCAAATGAGTTCTTCAAAGCCCTTCAGAGTCTAGCCCATTGGTGCTTGGGTTTTCTCATGACCCCAATCCACATGAAGAATCTAAACCCCACAGTCAGTAGGCCTCAAATTGGAGAAGTGGAACAGTAATAATGGTAGGCCTATTTGATCACTCCTGGTTCACAGGAAGGGTTTCCAGGCCACCCTGATTTTAGGCAAATGACGGGCAAGGGAGCTTATTTTGGACACTCTCTTGTCCAGCGCCCCTCATAGAAACCTCCAGCTAGAGGTTATGATGAGTGTCTATGTGGAAAAGATGAGGGCCATATGGGAGTGTTTTCGTTTAAATTTTGGTCATTTGTGTGGCGATTGGAAGAAATCACTGGGTCCACCTGGGCTTGAACTCTGGTGTGAATCCACATAGAGACTGAGTTCTGGAACTGACCTCAGAGAAGAATTGCCATGAGTTTTGTTGGGATTTTAGGAGGCCATGCATGAAAGTAGCCCTTATAAACTTAGATCAAGGCCACAGAGCACTGGGAATCTCAGCCAAGATAATCCATGATTTTCTTCTTAAAGTCTTGGCAGCCATAGTTGAGAGTTAAAACACACATGTACCTCACATTGTAGACTTCAATTGGACTGGCTTCATGTGACCTTTTGTCCACTCTTTGGGAGGCCTTGCCTATGAGAGTTCTCCAGAGTTTCATTGAAATGAGCTTCCTCAACATTGAATGGTTTTTGAAACCCAACGTTCCTCCAACTTCATCCTCGAAAAATGGCTAGATAAACACCATGAAATTTTTGAAATTCCCATGACCAGGTGGCACTGGAGAATCTTTGGATGTCCTATTGCTGATCATGAGTGTATCAGACAGTGCCTTGACTGACTGGGTTTCATGAATATTGTGTAGAACAGAGATGCCAGTAAGTTGGAACCTGCAAATTAGTGGGCCTAGAGCAGTGGTGTGAAGGTGTGTGATAAAATATGTGTGGTGGGGCTATGTGGATCTGCCATTTGCTTCCAAATGGCTTGTGACTGACATGGTACAGCCAGGAGAACCTTCCATGTAAAGGCATCTTTTTATATAGGGAGATTTCAAGGCAATGTTCAGAATCAGGTTGCTATGGACAAAGGGGCAACCCATGTGGGATAAAATCCTGGTTGGTGCATTCACATGCAGACCGTGAGCTCCACATGTGACAGAACTCCCTCCAGCACTGTGTCCCAGTTGATCTCCTTGTATTTCATGAAGAAAATACCAAAGTCCCAGTGCAGCAGCAAGAACCACCACGAAAAGTGGAGGAGGACCAAATGGCTTCACAGTTCACACGGTGAGTCCCTTAGCTCCCAGTGGCCATAGTTTAACTACAAAGAGAGTATTCGCACTGCTGCCTCATGTTCATTGGAAAATTAGAAACAATGTCCTCCAGGTCACATAGATGCAGACCCAGCTTTGATGGTCTCACTAGAAAGTAAGCTAAAGCTACTGACAACAACATATATTTCAAGTGCCCAACCTCAGAGGCAGTTTATCAAGAAGTCTTTAGGCCAGCAGAGCTCCATGTTTGTGGAGTGTTTACCATGTGCCTTACTTTTGGAAACTGCTCTACCACTTCCAAGGTTGTGAACTCCTGAGTATATTCCATTCCACATATGCATTCACAGATTTTCTAACTTTTCTCCTCTAATTGTGTCTTACTTTGGACGAAGTTAATGTCAAGGCATTGTTCTGGATGAGAGTGGGAAGATTTTTGTGTAGCACATATATGCATACACATTAGATTCATTTTCCAATTTTCCATTCAAAATACTTAATCCCTGACAGTAACTCATAAACTACTAGACTCTGACTGCTAATCCTAATATGATGGAGAAAACTAACCCAAACAGAATAGAAATACAAGCAGTTCAAAAAAGGCATGGTGTATAGTTGGACTTGCCATTTGCATTATGAAGGGTAGGTGTTATAAATCTAGTTAATTTTTAATTGAAATAGTTCTCCTTGTGTTTTTAAAGTTAATAAATATATAAATTCCTGTCTCCCTTTCTCTGTAGCCTATTCAGAACATGTAATTTTATATGCACATATAGAAACCTACCTGGTATCACATGTACATTCTTGTGAGGTGGCTGACTTGGCAGATACAAATTATGAGAAGAAATCACTCCTCCTAAACCCTGTTGGATCTTAAAATTCAACCTATGGGTGAGCTTTTTAGTTGAACAACATTAAACATAAATCCATGTTCAGTAAAAGAAATATTTTTGCATCTGTTGATGATATATATTTCATGATAAATTTCGATTGGCATATATATTGGTAATTTAATGTCTCTGTGTGTGTTTTTTTGTATATATATATATATATATATATATATATATATATATATATATATATATATATTCTCCAGATTTTTCAAAATATGAAATATATGTGTCTTATATACACTCCCTAAATTCATTCATGTTCATGTATATGGATTTATAATCAAGTATTCACAAGATTATTCTCAGAAATATTCATCCACATGAAATACATATTTGTTTCCAGTACTGAAAACTAACTTCAGTTAATGTTGCATACAAATACTAATATTTGTACAGTAACTGACCCAGTTTAACATCAATGCAAGTAGATTACTATGGGACATGATGTGTATTTTGACGTTCATTTTTATTCAACACTGGTACATTATTATTTCTTCAATTTATGCACATCATAGGATATATATTTCATCCACAAATTAGCAAACTTATAGGCATTTGTTTCACTTTCAATAACTTCCTGCTTCAGAACACATGGATTCCTCCAGGTTTTTTGTCTGGTCTTTTCATGAGACTTCTTTCCAAACACATTATTTTCAACTTTCATAATCAGTTTTGAAGCAAAACTCACACACTTTTCATGACAAACCATAATCCTAATATAACGTTTAGATGTATAACTGGTTGGAATGAATGTATGTGTATCAATATAAGATTTCCTGTATATTTTCAGATATCAATTGAATCCATTATTAAATTTGGAACCCATTTTATTATTTATTCACAGTATTGCCTATTCATGCATTATCTCTATATTCATATCACAGGGTACACCTATTTGTACCCCCAATATTAATTTGTACATTTGGACACAGAAGCAATGGTCACACTTATTATTTTACCAATGTAAATGTCAGGCGAGCATCGGAGGAAGAGACTACCAGGGACTGTCTAATGCAACAGCCAAAAGTTTATGGGGGTCCAGCATGCTGGGGCTCAGAGCTCCCTTGAATAGAGGAGAGAGCCCTGAGAACAGCTTAAGCAGAGCTTATATACTTTCCTTGGAGAGGGCAGGGAGGGAAGATTATTGATGGGTCAGGGCGAGTGGGTAGTTTGCGTGCAAATGGGTGAGGGAGTACATTCTGCAGTTTTGCAGTTGGTACAGAACATTCAGGGAACAAGATTAGCAAACAGTTCTCAAGATATCAACAGTGTTTTGTTAAGCATACCGTAAAACTGGAAGTGACAATTACCTATTTTATTTACCTTTCATTCCCCACTTTCTTTTGGTTACATTAAATCATAATAGTGATCATTGGGGATGTCACATTTTATGTCTGCTAGTGTGGTATATTGATTTCTGATTACCATAAGTTTAACTTGTCCAATTTGAGCTTGGAGAAAGGAAACTACACGGTTGAGCAAACAGGGTCCTACAGTTAGCAATAATGTGAGGATTATTAAGGGACCGGCCAGGGCTGATAAAAGCGTAGTTAACCAGGGGGAATCTGTGAACCAAGACTCAAACCACCCTTTTTGGGCTTCTCTCTCTTGTTGATGCTCTTCAATGCGTCTTCTTAATTTAATCATAGATTCTTTTACAACTCCAGTATGGTAGGCATAATAACAACATTCTTCCCTCAATGCAGGACAAAGGCCCCTTCTCTCATGAAGAGGAGGTCGAACCCTCGCCTGTTCTGTAAAACAACTTCAGAGAGAGAGGTTAAAGATTCTTGTAAAGCTGTGATGGTGGTTTTTTAATATCTTTAAGTTTTGGTGTATTGCTGCTTCTAATTGGGTCATTTGTTGTGTCCCATGGATTAGGGCAGTGGTACCTGTGCCCACCTCTGCAGCAACTACTATTCCTCATAGGATGGCTAAAGTGAAAGATACAGGTTGCCAGCAGAACCGGGTTGTATGCCCCCCTATTTGAAATTTAAATGATCCTGCCTCATGATAGAGCACTCGGGGAAACATCTGCACCATTACATAATTAATCACATCTGTTGATAATTCTATGAATAAACAATGTTTAAGTATATAGAATTATACTGTTGTAGGTATGGACAAGGCAAGGCACCTAAGATAGCACCGAAGACAGGGAAACAGTCCTATTTGGTTGCAACCGGATATAGAGGGCATTGCTTCTATTGTAATCAATTAATCCCCTGAATCCCAAGTTTAGGTAGTTTCAGAATTTTGTACCCAACATGTAAGAGAAAAGACTCAGAAATTTACAGTCTGCAGAAGTTCACAAAAAGCAGTTTTTGGTTCTGTTTTTATTTTCCTCTTCTCTGGGAAAGATAACTTTTTAAGGACATCTGGGAGGGGGAGAGCTTTTTTCTTCTCTTTTATTTTCTCCCTGCCAGCTGTTACCATGGAGCCCAGTTGGTAACTTCTTTATCTTGGAAATATAGCCATCTCTGGAAGCCTGAGCTCAAGGCCAGAGGCCTTGTTCACATATTTTGTGAAAAACTAGTAAGGGGGTGTCTAGCTTAGAAGTGCTGATTTTTCCAGCCAGTGGCCAAGTATAACAGAGCAACACGAAAAGAGGAAGTTTATGTACACTGAACTCTTTTATAGGGACTTTGTTGCTGAAAGTCCTAAAGTCAGCCACGATGAAGACTTCTGGAGAAGGCCATTTAAGATTTTTCTGTGGGCCTGGTACAGAGGGGAAGACGGGGAAGGCGGGGGGTGAGAGCAGTTCTGTGGTTCTGAGAATGAGGAAAAAGAGATATAAAAGAATAATGGGAAAAGGGTTTGGAATTTTCCTGGCAACAAAACGTGAGCAGTAGAACAGGTAGAGCAGATGGGAAGACAGGAGTGAGTATCCCAAAAAGCCTGTGAGGGACATAAAATTCTTAGTAACCTGTTTTTAGTGATGACAAAGCAACTTTAAAGGCCATTTTCATTACAACTTGGATAGGCGTCTGAGGGCACTCCTCAGCTGGTTTGAGCTTTGGGTTAGCTGGTAAGAGGACCTGGTGGGACCCGGTGTGGGCACTGACAGGAGAAGAGAGGAGTGAGTGGGTGGAAGGGTACCTCAGTACCTGCTACCTCAGCAAGGGGGCAATGGTCTGAGAACCAGCGGAGGTTTGGGTTTTTGATCTAGTAATTGGAGGGGAGAAATCAGGTTGTTGATGTGAGAGTGACAGCAGAGAGTCTGGAGCAGAAGGATCTATTGGAGAAACATAGTTCATGATGTGAGCAAAGGAGGGAAAAGGCATACACATAGGGGAATTTTCTTCCATCCTTTTGAGCACTTGCCGAAGTTGAAAAAGTCACACAGAATTTGAGGATCTAGACACCCCTCTGCGGGCCATCGGTTTTGGTTGTCTAATTGGTAATATGACCAATGCTGTGAACTGAATTTGATGAGGAGTTTGGGTTCCACCAGGCAGCCCCTGTATGCTCACATCCCCATGACTTACGGAAGAAGACGGCTTTTCCCCCACACAGCCGTGGTTGTTTGTGGCTTTGATAGTCCACCGGGCAAACATAGTAATCTAGGCTAGCCAACCTGCATCAGACTTGCATGTCCCTACATCCATAATGTTTGTTTCCATTATCTATGGTACGGAAGAAATTTAATGGAATTTTAATGGGATCCTCTTCATCAGAGATATCCCAATTGGAAAGACGTATACTCAGCTGACAAATATCTGGGTGGAGAGATGGCCACCAGGTCCCTAAGGGGGCTGTATGCAAGACAGACCATACTTCTTGTCTAATAGGATTTGTGATCAGCCATCGCTGCTGAATGGGCTGATGATGGTTAGGACTAGTGGTGGCCAAGGGGAGAGTCTATAGCCTTATCCACATGGACAATATGCAATTTGAAAGGGTTACCAGTCTTTTCCACTTTCAAGCCAGAGTCTGGACAGGGCGCAGGCTTGAGATGAGAATTAGGATCCAGGAAGTGATTCCATCTACCTTTACCACTGTAGGTTTTATAAGTAGCACCTGGTATGGTCCTGTCCATCGGGGTTCCAGGGATGACACCTGAAGTCATCTTATGTAGACGAAGTCTCTTATTTGATATCGATGTGGAGTCTCCTCTTCACCAGGTTGGTAGGCAGTGGCCAGCTGGTTTCACAGGTATCGCTAAGTTCTTTCAAGAGCTTTAAGTTTGTCAAGCAAGGGGGTGTGGAAGGGATCGGTAGGTCTTAGAGTTGGGGTTAGGTCCTTACTGGAGGAGGGGCCCCATAGAGAATTTCATAGGAGGTGAGGTTACTCAAAGAAACAGAGGGAGTATTTCTTGCATGAAACAGTGCATAAGGCAGGAGCATAGTCCAACCTTTGATGCCCTCTCTAAGCTTAATTTCGTTAAGGTCTCTTTAATGGTTCTATTAATTTTTTTTTTAACCTGTCCTGAGCTCTGGGGTCTATAAGCACAATGTAACTTCCAATTTATTCCCAGGGTCCTGGCTAACACCTTACTTACCTGGGCCATGAACGCCGGTCCATTATCAGACAATATACCCTTAGGTAGGCCGTATCATGGAAAAATATCTTTCAGGATTTTTTACCACCATTTGTGCCTTTTTTTGTGTGGAAGGCTTCAATCCATCCTGAAAATATATCTACAAACACTAGGAGATATTGAAGTCCATACCTCGCTGGCTTAATTTCAGTAAAGTACACTTCCCAGAATTGTCCTGGTCTGGTTGTTCATAGGTGCTATTTTGCAGGAAGCTTGGAAGGGTAAGCATTAACCTATTGACAGAACGGACAGGGTTTTGTTACCCGTTCAGTTATGTCCTTTCGCTGTGAGTCGGTTAGTGGAAAACTCTGTTCTTGATCCTTCAGGAATGCCTGCAGTTTCTTTGAACCAAGGTGTGTGAATTGATGTACATTTTTAACGTAGTGTAGGGATTTCTGAAATTGCAGGCTTGGCTCAGTGAACTTGAGGAGTTCAGTGCCAGTGTTGTTAGATGTTATCAAAAGCTTGCTGGTGCTCAGGGGTCCATTGGAATTGGGCATCTCCCTTTAACAGCGGGTATAAAGGAGAAGTTAAGGACGCAAACACAGGAATCCATAACCTGCAAAACCCAGTAGTCCCAAGAAACTCTCTGTGTTGTCTGCTGCTGGGGGGGGGGTGTATCTGCACAACCGTTTGTTTTCTGGGCTCAGTGAGCCATCGTTTACTGCCCCTAAGGGAATAGCCCAGGAAGACTACTTCTTGCTGGCAAATTTGGGGTTTTTTGGAAGAAGCTCTATACCCGAGTTGAGCAAGCTTATATAATAGTGCTTGGTTCCCAGACTCACAGTTTTCCTTGGTGTTGGCTGCAGTAGCAGGTCATCCACGTATTGAAGCTGGGTGACTTCAGGGTGCATAGGTCTGAAGTTGTTGACATCTCTGTGGAGGGCTTCATCAAAGAGAGTGGGGGAGTTTTTGAACCCCTGTGGGAGTCTAGTCCATGTTAGTTTACCATACGTTCCGGTTTCTGGGTCTACCCACTCAAAAGCAAACAGCAACTGACTGTCTTTATGCAGAGGCATGCAATAGATAGCATCTTTATTTCCATACCATTTCTACTCAGGGTTCAGAGTGATAAGCAGATTGTATGAATTATTTACCATGGGGTGAATGTCCTGCACTCTGTTGTTGATCTCTCTTAGGTCTTGTATGGGGGATAGTCCCCAGTTCCTGGATTTTTTACCGGTAGCAGGGGAGTGTTCCAGGCCGATTGACAGGGCCTTAGGACCCTAAGGCCAGATATTTCTGAATATGGGGCCTTATCCCATCTTTACCTTTTTTGCTCAGAGGATGTTGTTTGACATTGATTGGGGAGGCTGAGGTTTTTAACTCCACTGTTCTTGGAGGTTGTTTCATGGCTAGGCCTAACCCAACAATTTTGCCCAGGCATCTGGGTAATCTGTTATCCATTTCTGGGGTAGCTTGCCTGTTTGATCAGTCTTGGGGTGTGTGAAAAGTGGATGTTCATCTTCGACTGACATTTATAAAGCCATGACTATAGGAGTTTTTAATGAAGGATTTAGAAATTTCATTTTGGGGCCTTCGGGGTTAAAAGTTGTTTTGGCCCGGAGCTTACTGAGCAGATCTCTGCCCATCAATGGGGCCAGGCATTCTGGGATTACTAGGAAGGAATGTTGGATTTTGTCTTTCCCCATGTCCATGGTCCTCTTAGTTGTCTAAGTCTGATATTTACTGCTGTTAGCCTTTTGAACTAGAGATCTTTTATTTGATAGAGGGCCCAGTGGGGCCTTAAGGGCTGAGTATACTGCTGCTGTATCCACTTCAAAGTTTATGGGGTCCCCTTCACTTCAAAAGTTACCCTGAGCTCGGGGAAGGGATCTGAGCCCCGACATTCTTAGTCAACCTCCAGAGTCAGAAAGGCTGTCTGGCGTGGCTTTCTCTTTCTAGGGCACTCTTTGGCTCAGTGTCCTTTTTCTTTACAGTAGGCACATTGATCTGAGGCCAAGGGTGGCCTCTGGAGGGGACCCAGGTATCACTTCTTGTCTCCCTGGTTCTTAATTTCTGGCCTATTTATTGTTGTGACCAGGACATTAGTTAATACCTTAATCTGTCTTTTTCATCTCTCATCCTCCCTTTGCTCCCTTTCGTTCTCTCTGTTTCTCTCTTATAGGATACTTTCTCGGCTACTCTGACTAAATCTCTCAAAGTCATATCTTGTAATCCATCTAAGTATTGTAACTTTCTTTTAATATCCAGATCAGCTTGCCCAATGAAGGCCATCATGGCATATGCCTTTTGATCCTCTGCCTGAAGATCGAAAGGAGTATATCTCCTATATGCCTCCATAATTCTCTCTAGAAACATAGAGGGATGTTCATCAGGCCCTTGAATAATCTCTCTTACCTTGGCCAAATTATTTGGTTGCCTAGCGGCCGGTTGGAAACCCACTATTAGGGCCCGGCAATAAGTGGACAGATGCTCCCTACCTTCAAAGGTGTCGGGGTCCCAGTTGGGTAAGTTCAAGGGGAAGCCGGCTTTGATTATGTTGGGAAGTTGTGTTGGTCACCCATCTGGTCCGAGGATATTTTTTTTTCTAGCTTACAGGAAGTTTCTCTCTCATTCCTCTGTCATGAAGAGAATCCCTAGGATTTGTTGGCAGTCATCCCAAGTAGGCAGGTTTGAAAACGCCAGGGAGTTCTTTGAGTTCTTTTTGCCAGGCCAGCTTCCTCCAGGGAAGGAGGGGCTGTGTGTGTGACAAGGGGGAGTCATTTGGTGGGCGCTGGGCTGGCCTAGCTTCCTCCAGTGGCGGAGAGGCTGAGTCAGCAGCAGGGGAATCACTTAGAGGTTGTTGGGGGTTGGTGGACGAGGGCAGCGGATAAGAAGGCGAGGAGAGTCCAGTAGAGTCTTGAGACTCAGGGAGAAGAGAGGGTTGAGGAGGAGGAGCAGAGGGTTTGAGAGATAGAATCATGGTGGAAGGAGTAGGAGCGGGGGCAGAGACAAGGAAAAGCTTCACCCATGGAGGAGGAGATTTGCAGAGGTCCTGCAAAGTTGAGATATATGGCTGTTGATCTGGATGTCCATGTGGCAACGGTTGAAATACAAAATCTCTGACTTTTCGAATTAGTGGGACGTAGATGTTTCTAGGGGCTATCCAACTCCAAAGGTGGGTCATTCTGAGGCACAGAGGGTCTGCCAGGTCCAGCGATTTACTGAAAAAGAAAGATTCTGGGCCCTTAAGCGGACTTTGTTCCAGTGATCAAGGGTCAGGAAGAGAGGTGTTGAAGTTCTCTGTCCCAAAATGAGAGATACACAAACAGTGAAAGCAACGACACACTACACTGACAAGACAAGACAATAAAGTCAGGCATTGGACGTCCAATACTGAGGCCAGGCCTGAGTAGCCCACAAAACCTGATGGGCTGGCAATACCGAATCCGA